>NC_136500.1:19309635-19909635 GCF_053919585.1 Euprymna scolopes
AAAAACACGAAAAATTTGCCTTTGATAACATTTATTTGTTATATATTTGTTTTTTGGCAACTTATTCGAATCTATGTGTACAGTAATACAAACCCGAAATGAATTTAAGACCACGAGTGAAATGAGAAAAAGAAGTCAGCGGGTTTGGTTGCCATAACAACGTGACCGTAGTGAACGTGTGTGTGTGTGCGTGTATTTCGTGTAGTTTAGTTTCGTATAATAGTTTCGTATTTTTTTAATTTGTAAATAACAAGTTATTAAAAAATTAAACCCTTCCAAGATGGACAATAAATAAAGCCATAATATTTTATGGTAAAGGTAAGAGCGTAGAAACGATTGTTTTTTAGGAGATGTGATTATTGGATTAACCAATCAGAAATCGTCTGTGGCACACACACATCTCTGTTTTTATAGATATATAGAAGATAGATATAGATATAGATATAGATAGATAGAAGATAGAAGATAGATTAAATGTTAAATAGATTTTGTAAATAGTACAGTTGAAATGATTAGAATATTTCCAATATGTAATAAGGTCGAGGTAATTAGTTAAAGAGATTTAATATAATGTGATATGCAAATGAGCATAAGTCATTCGATATGGGGGTGGTTTGTAGAATAGTATATAAAGAAATTAGGCAAAGTTTCTTATGTCTCCTATAACAGAAACATCCTAAAATGGGTTCTAATGTTTCTCTACCAGTAGAGATCTTACCTCCTTTATATTTCGTTGATGGTGGAGAGCTGTACACACAGACATAAACACACAAACCCTATTACTTTATAAAAATATATATAGAAAGATATAAGATATATTTGTGTGTATACATACATATATATATATATATATATATGAGGTTGCTATTTTTCAAAAGTAGGGTAAACAATCGAATATAACGAGGTTAATACAAGAGTGCTCAATACGGAAGTAGAGCAAGTTTCATTATTTTCAATCTGTCTTTATATATATATGTATTTTTATATATATATATTTGTGTGTATATATATATATATATATATATATATATATATATATATATATATATCAGGGTTGGATCAAATACTGACTTTTAACAATTGAAATACAAATACAAATACTTTCGTTAAGGTTACCAGAAATACAAATACAAATACTTTTATTCCTAACTCTAAAAATACAAATACAAATACTAACGCTAAAAATACAAATACTTTTATTCCTCAATCTCAAAATACAAATAAAAATACAATAACTGATTTAAACAATCTGAAAATATGCGAAGAAAACAGAAGAAATATTTCCTTCCAAATTTGACATCTACATTACACTCTATATCATGTCCTCATTGCATTTTATCATCATTAGAGCTCTGATGACTTTTAATTAAACTTTTGGGACTACTCACTCAGGAAAAAGTATATGAATACTTAAAAATATTCATTTTAAATACAACTTTAAATAGCTATAGTTATAAGTTTTCAAATTTCTATAAATTGAAAATAAATTAATTCAATTAATTTCAAAACACTACTTTTAAAGAATTTCAAACGAAAAATACAAGAATTAATTATTTCAGAGGAAATATACTCAGTGACCTAATTGGCAGGGACAAGGTGCCAGCACTAAAAAATGTCCCCAAAATGGTTTCATACTCAACTGTGAACTCTTTGAAAGGGTCCATATAGACATTTAGTAAGTAACTGTGAAACCGGATTAAACATTTAGGTGTGAGATTCGCTTAGTGGGAGAGGGTGTAAATCCATGAATGGGAGTGGGAGGTCAAAAGTTTTTTTTTTAAATCTACAAGTTTAGACATCCAAACAACTGTTTAAATTACTTTATTATAACTTTTTCTTTAATAATCCATATTTAATAAATATTTATATAAAATTATCCGAAAAAGGCCAAATTTGAAGCATAAATTTGAAAAAAAAAAAAAAAAAAAAATTTTGAAAGCCAAACTGCTTCAAAAAAAGCCAAATTCGCGAAATTTGGCCTTAAAAAAGCCAAGCTGGCAACCCTGAATTGAAGCTACTTGACTCACACACTTATCGTGACGTCACTCAACTAGCAGCAGCGTGTGTGACTGGAAGTGTACAGGGCTGGTAGACTGGTACACGTACGCAACATGTATGTGAACAGGGTTGGATCAAATACTGACTTTTAACAATTGAAATGCAAATACTTTCGTTTAGGTTACCATAAATACAAATACAAATACTTTTACTCCTAAGTCTAAAAATACAAATACAATTACATTAAAATTGTATTTAAATACAATTGAAATACAAATACAATTGTATTTGATCCAACCCTAATATATATATATATATATTCGTATATATATATATATATTTGTGTATATCTATAATATAAAGCTGAATGTCTGTGTGTGTGTGTGTGTGTGTGGTCACGAATAGGCTCCTATATGGTTGACTATTTTAAAAAACTGATTACATATAATGATAGAAGATGTATCGAGACACAGGAATGGGTATGTTTGATCTGGCAGAACGGTGGTTCATTAAAATTGTGGGGTCTGCGTTCGCGCCTGGTCCACAAAGTATGGAAATAATAAATTTTAAATAAAAACAAACGTTTACAAGTGTTTTTGATATAGATGTCGTTAAGAATACTTTGATAAGTATGTTTTAACTTAAATAGGGATGGTATAATAAAATTGTGGGGTGTGCGTTCGCGCCTGACCTACATAGAATAGAAATAGGCACAAACTTTAATAAAAACTTTTCATATCTATCTGCGTAAGTATACTTTGATAATTATGTTTCAGGTTGAAGAAATATGGTATAATAAAATTATGTTGTGTTCGTTCGCACCTGACCTCCATAGAATGGAAATATGTCACAAAGTTTAACAAGTTTTTTTTTTAATATAGAACCACGGAATATTGTGATAAGTTTTTCAGTGTGAACAGGTATGGTATAATAAATTATGGATTTTATCTATTTTATTTTTACTTTCATCATATTTTGCTTTGGTTTTGTTACCCCCAAATTCGAACTATCTCTTTACAACCCTTCCTTTTCATAAGCTATCATACATTCATAAATCAGAGTCCATTTTCTGTAGGCTGTTTTTTAACCCAGTCAACGACGGGTACTTTTGCTAGTATATATATATATATACGAAAGTATTTGCATGTATATATATATATATATATATATATATATATATATATATATATATATATATATATATATATATATATATATATATATATATATATATATATATATATATATATATATATATATATATATTTTTGTCGTGCGAGATGGGTCAGTGGTAAGGGGTTTAGGCTCATTACCATGGAGTCCCGATTTCGAATCTCGCTAGATGCAGCCACTCTGATGAATCGTAGACGACGAAACACGTGTCAGTGGATAATATTTTTAAAATAATATATATATTTGTATATATATATATATATATATATATATATATATATACAAATATATATATATTTGTATGTATATATATTTGTATGTATATATATATTTGTATATATATATATATATTTGTATATATATATATATATATATATATATATATATATTTGTATATATATATGTATATATATGTGTGTATATATATTTGTATATATATATCTATGTATATATTTGTGTATATATATATATTTGTATATATATGTATACATATATATATATATTTGTGTATATATATATGTATATATATATTTGTATATATATGTATATATATTTGTATATATATATGTACATATATTTGTATATATATACGTATATATTTGTGTAAATATATATGTATATATTTGTATATATATATGTATGTAGATATATTTGTATATATATGTATATATATGTGTGTATATATATATATATATATATATATTTCTATGTATATACATATGTATGTATATATATTTCTATGTGTGTGTGTGTGTGTGTGTGTGTGTGTGTGTGTAATGAAATCAAAAGCATGTAGTGTTTACCTGATATACGCAATGGTAAACTTCAATCTAAGAAAAATACCAGTATTTATATATAGATAATTTAATCTCAACCAAATAAAAAAGCTCAATAGGCAATAGAGAGTAGAGCTTATTATTAGAGAAAGAAAATTAAAACGGTAAGTTGAACTCTACAATCAAAGTTTATTGTTCGACTGAATACTCAATTAAAAAACAATTTACATATATATGTATATGTATATATACGTATATATATATGTATATATATATATGTTTACATATGTATATATGTATATGTATGCCAATATATATATATATATATATATATATATATATATATATATATATATATATATATATATATATTGAGATTCTTAAATTTTATCTCTCAATTAATAAGCTATGCGAGGAAGGTGGTGGGGTTCGGCCCCTTGTGCCTGTAGCTTTTGTAGCATGAGTCATCTACCTTGACATATCTGTCATCATCCTAGCAGCGTAGTCCTTACAGTAGTGAAAGAGGAGGGGTGTTTGAGGATGAGCTTGTGCTGGGCAATAGTTGAATTTTTTTTTTTTTTTTTTACACAGTGATCGCCACTTATCAAGGCCCAGAAGCCACTCTGGGATAAGGGTTATTGCAAGTACATTACGTTAGTGTGGAGATTTGACGAAGCGTTTACTTAAGGGGGCGGTTCATTAGGAATTTTTTAACGTTGGACTTGAACACATCCAAGTTTAACAAAAAAAAAAAAAAAAAAAGCAAGAAACCTACTAATGGAAATTATTTGTTTCAGACCTTTAATTACATAGCAAAAGGGCTATACCAAAGGCAGAATTATTTGACCTACGAAAAAAAAATTAGAACTCAAAGATAAAAACTGAAAAGAAAAGGGCGCTTGAAGAAAAACAACATAAGAAAGACGATATATATTTTTTGCATGTACTAAATGGAAAAGGCAAAGTGGAACAAAAATAAAAAATAAAAAAAGGAGCAAATGAAAACTAGACTCGTAAAGTTACTTAATTATTCGAAAATTTATTAAATTACCCTTAGGTCCCAATTCAAAATTAAAACATGAAACATATTGACTAGAATGCAAAACGAGAATACAAAAAAGACGTACAAAAAAAGGGGGGGGGTCTCTAATTAAGAGACAATCCTTTTAAATAGTTTTATCCACTGGAATCAGAGCGATAAAGGTAAATTGGGTTTGTTTTACTGTACACATAGATTCGAAAAAGTTGTCTAAAAACAAATATAAAACAAATAAATGTTATCAAAGGCAAGATAAGTTACTTTTCTAACTAACTGGATATGTTCTTTATCCATAGTAAGGAAATTAATGAACAAGTCAAATTTAGGCGCTTTTGGATACTTCGTTGCTGGTCTGAGGGAGATAACTCCATTTTACCAAGAGATTCATTTTTTTTTTTTTTTTTTTGTTCATATGAGAATTGGGACGCTAAAACCAACGCAAAACATTTAACGTTATAAAAACGCGAATAACAAATAAGAAGCTGATATTTGGGCTTGACGATAAATGCCGTGGAAAAGTAACTTAGTAAATATCGAAATCGGGTTTGTATTGTACACAGATTCGAAAAAGTTGTCAAAAAAACAAATGTTATCAAAGGCAACATAAGTTATTTTTCTACCAAACTGAATATAATTTTCGTGTTTTTATTCAATGTAACATGTTTATTCAGCTCGAAAAGCATACAGTGTTTACCGATGTATTGGAAAATTCAAAATGGCGCCCGACTCTCTCTTTAACACGGTAAGTTTGGGAAAAGGTGTTATAAATAATAAACTAGACAAAATACTGTTAGAAATTCGCTCGATATATGGTACCGTGACATAAGTTGACATATATTCGGTGGTTTTTTAATAGTATTTTGTCTAGTTTTTTATTTATAACACCTTTTCCCAAACTTACCGTGTTCAAGAGAGAGTCGGGCGCCATTTTGAATTTTCCAATACATCGGTAAACACTGCATGTTTTTCGAGCTGAATAAACATGTTACATTGAATGAAAACACAAAAAATATATACAATTTGGTAGAAAAGTAATTTATCTTGCCTTTGATAACATTTATTTGTTATATTTTTTTTTTTTTTTGACAACTTTTTCGAATGTACGTGTGCAGTAATACAAACCCGGATTGACAAAAAAATCAATAGAAACCATTGTTTTTTTTTTTACCTAAAAACACCATTTATCGACTACAAAATTTTATTCCGATAGTGTAGAAGCGCCCCCCATTTCTTTTTATAATTTTATACAATATAAACCCTTTTTTTTTTTTTTAATTCTTCACCAATATAAACATTTTTTTTTTAAATTTATTTATTTATTTATTTTTAATTTTTAACAACATAAATAGAACTTTGGTGCTTATGTATTTTTGGTACCGTGCTATTTTAAAATAGTTTTTGTCTGGTTAAATTCAAGTTTCACGATATCTTTTTTATTATTATTAAATTGTTAGGTGGAAGCAGAGAATAGTTACAAAACACTCCCTCCCTATGTTAAGCATTGCTTTCGAAATAACGTTGTTATTATTATACCTATTTACTATGCCTGCCCACGGGACAGAGTTAGACACCAGAGTCGTTTTTTAAGGTAAAAAAATAAAAAATTGTCTCAGTCTGAAGGACTGATACTCCAACGAAAGAGAACACGAAATGGAAGTGCAGCAAAGAACAGATACTACACTTTGACCAAAAGGCCAATGACGTTATTATTATAGCATGGTACCATAAATACATAAGTACCGAACTTTTTATAATTTTACATGGTAAATTTTTACTTGATTTCCATTTTAACATTTTCCTTGAAAATTACAACATTAATAGGTATTCGGATATGCTGAAAACGAATATTGCATTTAAAATTTTTCGCAAGTAAGTAGTTTTATGAATATTGAGCAATATAATTTTTATTTATTTGTTAAAAGTGGTACCCATAGTTTTTAACTTTTAATTTTACACAACAGAAGTAGTTTTTTTTTAAAGAAATATTGTTCACAAACGTTTTTCAATTTTAATTTTTAACAAACAATATAAACCTTTTACATTTTAATTTTGAAAGAAGGAAAAAGTAATAAATTTTCCCCCCCAAAATTGAAATTAATTAAAAGAGAATACACGTGAAAATTAATAAATTGCAATAGAATACGCGTTTAAACTACTCATGTGATTTAATAATAATCACTTGATTCAATTTTGAATTAAAAAATTTCGCATTGCTTCAAATTCTAAAAAGTTCTATTTATATTGTTTAAACTTAAACTTAAAAAGGGTCTTCATAGTTTAAAATTAGGAAAAAGTTCTATTTATATTGCTTTTATTTAAAATAAAAGTTTTCATAGGTTACAATTATGAAAAGTTCTATTCATATTTAAATGTTTCATATGTTCCGATAATTTAATATTTCTATTAATATTTTTTATCATTATAAAAAAGGTATTCATTTGTTTTCATGGTAACGTAACGGTGACTACAGTAATTTCGTTCCTTTTATTCGATAAAGGGTTCGAGATTATTTTTCCACCTAAACTCCAGTCTTGCCGTAACTTCTAATTAATTACAAAAATGCCTCGGAAAAGGGCGCTGCCGCTGCTTTACAATTTGTCATTATTGTTCTAAATGAGACATCTCTCTTTTAATGCTCGGTAAAAATGGCACCGGTAGAAATGGCACCGGTAAAAATGGCACTGGTAAAAATGGCACCGGTAAAAATGGCACCGGTAAAAATGGCACAAGTGAATAACTAGGTAAAAATGGCACCAAAAGGTGCTACTGAAGCTATGGGGTCTCAAATTCTAACCTCATTTTGGGTTTTGTAAAAGTTCCTATTTTCTTGCTGTCAACGAGGGCAAAGTTAGACACAAGGTCGATTTTTAATATCCAGCCCCCTCCCCCCCCAAAAAAAGGGGCAGTTTTCATCGGAACAAAAGATTACAATTACCTCAGTTTATCTAAAAGTTCTTATTTAATTGCACCTCGCTAGGGCAAAGTTAGACACAAGGTTGGTTTTAAATCTGGGGAATATCCAGCTCCCCAAAAAGGGGCATTTTCGATCGGAACAAAAAATTACAATTACCTCAGTTTAGAAGCATTGTTTATCTAAAAGTTCTTATTCAATTGCACCCCGCGAGGGCAAAGTTAGACACAATGTCGGTTTTTAATCTGGTGACTATCTAGCTCCCCAAAATGGGGTACTTAGGACTAATGAATCGCAACTTATCAAGGATAAAACACACTCGAGGATAAGGGTTAATGTGGAAGTTTTCAATTCCACTAAACAATATGCATCTTTTCTGGACAAGTTGTAGTTGTATTTTTGGGTTCTTTTTTCATAATGAATCGCTAGGTATCAAGGATAAAACACACACGGGGATAATTTTTTTCCCCCTAAAACAAAACAAAATAAAAATGATCCAGAAAAGATGCACTTTGTTTAGTGTAATTAAAAGCTCCCTGGTTGACACTTATCCTCGACTGGCTTTTATCTTTGATAAACGAAAAAAAACTAATTTTGGTGCACTCTAAATTTATTTTATCATTGAATGTATTTTATCGTTGATAAGTTGGGCTTTGCCATTTTTTCTTATTTATCCAAAACTGCTATTATTGAATAAATATTGAACTCTGGAATGTTTCTGTTGAACTCAAGAATCTGCACAGAATTTCTGTCGGAGGTTGCATCGACTGATACGTTAACAAAGTGTAGTATCACTTCTAATGCTACACTCCACCTATTATCTCCCCGTTCAATGAAGAATTAATAAATCCTTTCAGACTGAGACAATTTTAATTTTTGTTCTGATCCAGAGTTCCTCTTGTAGGAGAGCTGGATATTGCCCACATAAAAAAAAACGACCTTGTGTCTAACTTTGCCCTCTTGGGGAAGCAAGTAAATAGGAATACTCAAGATGAGAATAGTAGTCCAAAGCTGGAATGGGAACAGTAACACAAAATTCTCAAAGCTAAACTGTATCAATGTTGTTAATTACCAAAAATAGTTTTATTGCCTTATTAACAAATTCAACAAACACATAAACTAAAGTGAAAGATAACATGTGTTGTCGCGTATACGTGCGAAAAGGTTTTATGACCAATTCATCTCACAGTTTCATGCTCACAGTTGAGTATGAAACCGTTCTGGGGGACATTTCTGGGGTCAATCGGTCACTGAGTATATTTCTGACATGAAATTATAAACTGATTCCAATATAAATAACAGCTTACTGACCAAATATGACAGAGTTCAGTTTTGACTCACTAAAATAGGTACTTATACATGTTTGACACCCCGAGAGTACAAACAACGTTGAAATAATAACTATTTAGAAAGCCATTCTTAACATGGAGGTGGGGTGAACTATTTTGCACTTTCACCTAACAATTTAATGAAATAAAAGTAACATTATTTTTTTAAAGTTCATATTTCTTTCGGTATCAAACATCCATAAGTACAATACGTTCGTTTGTTTACAAAATAAAAAAAAGTTTATTTCCGCACCAAGGGGAGAGGTCATTGAATATTTAGGCTGTGAACTATAAGACTCAACGCACAAGGAGTACTTAATTTTAAAGTATAAAAATGTATCGAATAATAATTTTAAAGTTTTAATATTTCTTTTTAATGAGTGATTCATAATTGAAAAAAATATGCTAAAAACATTTATAGATTGTTTTTAGTATGTTTTTTTTTTGGGGGGGGGGTTACATTAAGGTTGTATAAAATGTATCAAAATATAATTTTAATTCATCAATGTAGTAATTTGAAAAACATGAAATATTTATGAAGAAACTTCTTTATATTTGAGTTTGATAAAGGGGTCGATAACTCGTCTCCATTGCCGACATGTTGCAATGCAGGAGTTCCATAAAAAAGAAACAACACTAAGTGTACATAAATTACGAGGAACGAATAACATAATGTTGATTTCTGATTTCAATATCAGAAGCCGTCATCAAATGGACTGTTCCTCGCTATAATTGTTTATGCCCAAGTTATTTTGTTTGTATTTTTGAAAAATATATAAACTGCTTATTTTTATTTTATTTTTACTTTTAGCATATCTTGCGTTTGGTAGCATTTATTTGTTGTATATTTTACTTTTTCATTTTGTTGTCTATAGTAATAAATGTTCGATAATTCTTATTTTTAAGGCATTAGTATCGACATCGAATATATGATAAAGAAACAAATAGAAGTAACTAATTAAAATAAAAGGAACTTGTTTGTAAATAAGGGAGATTTTTTAAATTTATTTCTGTCCAGTGTTCAACTTATAATAGGGGAGAAGAGGTGAATGAATTACCACACAGATGAAAAAAGTTATTTCTGACACCTGTGACGTAATAGCACGTTGGGAAATCTCAAAAACGAGATTCGCATTTAGGATCTATTTAAATTTGACAAACTTCTCATTATTTTCTGTAACACCGGTGACGTCGCAGTACATGACCTAACTTTTGGAAAACTCAAAACGAGGGTAAAATTTGAGACCAGATCGGTCGTCTAGCACCCTTTTTAATTCGACAAATTTCGCACGTTTTCCCATTTTAATATACTGTGAGATATTCATGCATGTTCTCGTTTTGTCATTTTTCTCATTAATCCATTACGTGCCATTTTTACCGGTGCCATTTTTACCTATTTATTCACTTGTGCCATTTTTACCTATTTATTCACTTGTGCCATTTTTACCTATTTATTCACTTGTGCCATTTTTACCTATTTATTCACTTGTGCCATTTTTACCGGTGCCATTTTTACCAGTGCCATTTTTACCAGTGCCATTTTTACCGGTGCCATTTTTACCGGTGCCATTTTTACCTAAATTCCCCTCTTTTACAAAGAGATTCGTTAATTTTTTTTTTTTTTTCATTTTAATTTAGGAGGCTAATAATGCTGTCAACACGAGCAGTTTACAAAAATATACTTTTATGTTTTATGTTGTTTTTTTTTTTTTTTTTTTAAGGGGGGAATTCAATTATAGAACTTATATAGTTTGTAGCAGGTGATTCTGCAGTTTAATTAACTGTTTTTCCGTAAGTAACGCGCCGACATTAACCGAGCAGAAGAGCCGTTTAATATGTCAAATATTATGTTCACATTAAGAGGGGCGGTGGAGGAGTGGGGTGTCTATATGATGTAAATACCTGTCATGGAAGGAAGATGTCATATTCTAAAAATCATGTAAATTGATCAAGTAGGTTTATTTTTAGCTAAGTAGGCATAAGTAAGCGAAAAGGAACTATTTTGCGTCACCATCTGTAACAAAACAAGATAGTCCACAATAATTCAAACTTGCAAGATCAGCCTCGAAATGCCACCGATTTTCTATTAATCGCTTTAAATCGGTTTAAAATGATTTTCGGGGTTGTATTAAAATCCACAGAGGTATGAAAAAGTTGTCAAAAAAACAAATATATAACAAATAAATGTTATCAAAGGCAAGATAAGTTATTTTTCTACCGAACTGGATAAGTTTTCAGTGTTTTTATTCAATGTAAAATTTTTATTCGTTCGAAAAACAATACCGAGCGTTACCGAAGAACAAGAAAAAATAGAAGTCTTTAAAGAACTTTCAATAAAGACTTCAAGAAAAATAAATAAAACAAAGTGGTGGAAGAAACCCACCCAATAAATGTTATCGTGACATTTATTGGGTGTATTTCCTACCCCTATTTTCTTCTTATTTCTTATTTTAAAGTGATTACCGAGATTTTAATGATGTAACGAGACATCGTGACTATTTTTTCTTGTTCTCGAATAGCGCTGAAAACTACTTATTTTTCGAACCGAATAAACATTTTACATTAAATAAAAACTTATTCAGCTAGAAAAGTAATTTATCTTGCCATTGATAACATTTATTTGTTGACATTTGTTTCGTACCTCTGTGGATTGTAATATAAACCCTGTTTTCTTTATAAAAATAAAACTACTCGAGTAATTTATGTGATTTTTAGAATATGTCATTTTCATTTCGTGACTGTTAAGTACATCATAAAGACATTTATTTACTTGATTTAGGTTGAAATTCTAAATCAGACCCCAAATTCATTCATACTTAATGAATAAGGGGGGAAACTCTTAATGTATATTTTCTTTCCAGCGTAATCCAATAGGCGGCGCTTCCGCTTCAATTATCGGACTTCCTGTGCGAAACGGGAAGTGCCACAACAGACTTTTGTGTTTTCAATCGCTTTTTTGATAATTCTTCTCAACTAAAATGGTTTGTATTCCATGCATCGTAATCCCATTTTGTCTGTGGGTATTTCACCGTTTCATCCGTCCGGTTTTGCTCAAAATTTGGAATCCGTGGGCAACTCAAAATAAGATTTCCGCTGGAGTTGCAACTGACAGGTTGCACCCATCATCCACGTCTTCCAAAACGAAAGTTATTAATGGAAAAATAAATACAGACACAAATAATCCAATCGTCGAATCCGAGAAGATTTCTACTGTCAACAGGACGAAGGTATGTCATTGAGACGTTTCTATTGATAAACAATGAAACTCGTATATCTTAAACAGAAAACACGAAAATATTCCTTGCGACTTTATTTAGGGGGGGGGGGGCATTTTCAACAACAAACCGAAAAAAAAATGATCCAAAGGCAAAATAAGTTTTTGTTAGTTTAACTTATTTTAAACGTTTATTTAGTTCGAAACACGAACAGTAACAGTGCCATGCCGAGCGCTTAACAACAAAATTACGGAAATCAGGTTGTCATATTTGGAAACTCGATAATTGTTTAAAAAAAAAAAAATGTAGATAGGCACACACCTCGCACCTGTAAGAGAGCTATTGCCTTTCGTAACCTTTGTCACTAAATAGGGTTTGCGGGTGATATGAGAAAAATAAGGCATTTAAAATGTTTCTTAGCTCAATCATTATTACATCGAGTCATTTCGAGTAAAAATTTAGGGTTTGTATTACTGTACACATAGATTCGAAAAAGGGTGCTGCTGCTGGTGCTTGCTATGTGTGTCAGAAATTTCGTGAAAATAGTGAATAATTCCACCCCATCTTTCCAAGCTTATAACTCATCGAAAAATGTAATTCAAGCCCCATTTTTTTTTTTTTCAATTAAAGGAGCAAGGACCAAGGTTTCATTAAAAAAAAAAAAAGTTTTTTTTTTTTTTTTTTTTTTTTTTTTAAGGTTTTAAACTTCGGACTTTACAGGTAAATTTCTAAACACTACTTTTTTTGTTTGTTTTAAATTTGAATATATTATTTATTGACCTTTTCTCTTCAATTTGTGATATATAACACTTTAGTGAGTAAATTAATTATTTACTTTTTAATAGACATTTCAGAATGGGAGGCGTGAATTATTCGACCCCCCCCCGTCTTTTCAAGCTTATAAATACTCGAAAAATGTAATTCAAGCCCTAATTTTTTTTTTCAATTAAAGCAGCAAGGACCAAGATTTTATTAAAAAAAAGAAGAAAAGAAAAAACAAATAACGTGGTTTTAAAAAAAAGGTTTTAAACTTCGAACTTTACAGGTAAATTTCTAAAAAACACTTTTTGTTTTGAATTTGAATATATTATTTATTGACCTTTTCTCTTCAATTTGTGATATATAAAACTTTGAGTAAATTATTTACTTTTTAATAGACACTTGAAAATGGGGGGGGTGAATTAAAAAAAAAAAAACGTTTGTCTAAAATATTATATTCGGTTTATTGGAAAGAGCATAAAATTTCACATTGACCCTGAAAATATCGTAAAAATAGAATCAATAGAAAAATTTTGATAGATTTTTAAAGTTTAAAAATTGAAAAATATTGAGTTCGTAAAATTCATTACTGATTTAAAAAAAAAATATATTTCTATTACTTTTAAAACAACTTTAATAGTTTATTTTGGAAGTATAATCCATAAAGAAAATAAACAACCCACTTTTAAAAGAGAGATTACGAGTTTTTTATATTTAATTCGCAGTTTCGTGTTAGGGGTGTCAAGAATTCCTACAAAAATTCTGATACACCTATGAATGCACTTCCGCGCTATTTTTAAATCGTATTTCCAAGTTTAATTAACGTTTTATATTTTTTTTTTTTTATTCAATTGTAAGGTTAAAGTACAAAATAGGTACCCCCCCCCCCTTTTTTTTTTTTTACAAGGGGGTCACCACTTATCAAGGCCCGGAAGCCACTCAGGGATAAGGGTTATTGCGTGTACAGTACGTTAGTGTGGAGATTTAATAAAGTGTCTACTTAAGGGGGCGGTTCATCAGGAATTTGTTACGTTGGACTTGAAAACATCCAGGTTGTAGTCAGGTGGGAAGCAGGCGGACGGAACAGAGTTCCACAGGCGTGCAGTTCTAAGAAAGAAGCTTTGTTCATGGAATCTACATTTCGATATAGGCACAGATAAAGAGTGGGAGAAATTTTTGACAGTGGTTTTAGCTAGACTAGTGTTTTTCGTAAAAGATTGGCGAGGGGGGGGGGCAGATATTGGAGCTCAGACGAGCACCTGCCATGGAAATAACGATAAAACAAAGATAGGCTTGCAACGTCTCTTCTGTGGGAGAGAGGTTGCAGGGTAGAGAAAAGGGCATCCCCCACTAAGCCACGAAGGCTATTTTGTACTCTGTCAAGGCAGTATAGGCTGTTTTTAGTAGCTCCTGCCCAGATATGGCAGCAGTATTCCATCCTTGGACGTATTTGGCTTTTATATAGATAGAGAATTGCATCAGTAGTGAGATATCTTCTGGAGTGGTAGAAGGATCCCACCATCTTTCCAGTGACTTTGGAAACCGACTTGATGTACGTGTTCCATTTCAGATCAGGAGTAAAGGTCAAACCCAGAAGCTTGTCAAAACATGGGGCTTCTCCTAGACGAGAGCCATCCATTTCAATTGACGCCAGATGGGGATCAGAGCGTTGATGATGTAAAGATAGGAGTTTGGTTTTAAATGTATTAAAGGTAACCAGCCACTTCTTCCCCCACTGAACCACGCGCTCAAGATCAGAGGAGAGAGAATCAGAGAGAACTTTGTCATTTACAGCCTTTGATATGTTGCCGTAGATGGTCATGCCATCAGCATAGATGTCAACGAATGATTTCAGTATGTGTTTAGGAAAATCATTGATGTAGATCAGGAAGAGAGTTGGGCCCATTCTGTTGCACTTTTAAAAAAAAATCATTGCAAATTTTATATCTATATCAATCATTAATTGCTAGATGAAAGATAATGTTCTTAAATTCCAACAAAATGTACATTACATAAAATAAATCCAAGGTAATTTTTTTGATTCAATTTAAATTAAATTTTTATACCTTACTTTGTAAAATTCATAAAAGTGCATTTTGAAGATAAATAAATTTCAAATTGAATCTTATACCTTTATTTTTAAAGCCTCTGGTAAAAACATTTTGTTTAACAATTTTCATGCCTTGGATGAAATGGTTTTTTAACTTGTATCTTTTTAAGATTATATTTAAAAACTCTCCTCTCTATTTCAGTTTGTATTTCACACCACCTCATTTTTGCAACCCCCTCTTTGTATTATTACAGGTCTGAATATTCTCTCTATTTCAGTTTGTATTTCTCCTCACACCACAACTCATTTTTTGCAACCTCCTCTTTGTAATACAGGTCTAAATAATGAGAAAATATGAATTTTTTTTTTTTTGTAACAAAAACTTTAAAATAACCTTTTGAGATTAAATTTTTTGAAACTTCTTTTAGAATAGAAAATCTTTAAAATTTAATAAGAAACATATTTCATATCGGTTTCATTAACAAATATTCAGTACATAACAAGAAAAATAGAGATGAAAATTTCAAAAGGATTGTATAACTGGTTACGGTCAATAGTAGTCCTCGCCAGTGAAAGTCTTTGTTATTCTATTATTATTTAAAAACATTTGTGTCCTGCTCTTTCGCGCGAGGACAAATAAATGTTAGAATTATTTGTCATTCTAAATTAGGTGCTGGTTTTGTAGGATGCTCAGATTTTAGCCGTATTTTCGCATTGCGAAAGACTAGCTCTGCTAGAAACTTTCAGTCGGTGTTGTACAAAAATAATCCCCCCTTTTATGGGTCGACAAATTTGTGTTCGTGTTGAATTATAATTTTAAAAAAGTGTGCTAATGCACTTACTGATCCACGCTATTTTTTAAATCGTATTTCCTGGTAAATTTTTAGTTTACCGACCCCTCGGCATTCACCTAATTTGTCAACTTTTATAGGTTTTCGGATATGTTGAACGAATATCGCATTTATTTTTGCGTAAATACGCAGTTATCCATATTTGAAGACATTCAGTATCCAACGTAATCCTTATCATTTTTACTGGCAGCCATCTTGTTTTTCAACAACGAAAAACGCCAAAAGAAGCTAAATATGTAAGTGGAATCCCCCATTCCCACCACAGGCATTGGCGCAAAAGAAAGTAATATTTATTGGAGGGGGATGTGGTAAATTCCAAGAAATCTTGAGCGAAAAGAAAGTACGTAAAGACCACAAATTAAAAACAGTATTTAGAGTAATATTGATTAAAGTAAATTAAATTTTGCTACAAACAGAATACCGACCACTATTTTTTTTTTATTTAAGGAATATTCGATGTTGCAGGCCACAAATCAGATAATCAAATCCGTCGCAAATTTATGGTTTGCATGGTATTAACCCCTATTAATTGATCTAAAAAAAAAAATAAAGTTTTCACAAGCAAAGCGTATTTTATGTTTTTCGTTCTTTTTGGGGGGAGGGGGGTAAAACTTGTGTTCTTTAACAGGTGCTTCTGTAAACCAGTTTTCTATGGAGGGGCGAGTGTGTTGTGGGGGCCGCCACAACACACCCGCCTCTGCCCCTCCATGGAAAAACGGTTAATTAAACTGCAGAAGCACCTGTTAAAGTATACAAGTTCTATATTTGAATACCCCCCCCCCCCCAAAAAAAAAAGAACGAAAAACAAAATATGGTTTTGTAAACAGCTCGTGAAAACTTACTGACAGCAATATTTTTACTGTGAAACCTTTATTTTATGAAAAATATTTCTTGTCATTTAAAATGTCCGTCATGTATTCATACACCTTGTGAAACGTCAAGTGACTACGCATGTGCGCGCATTTTAGTAAGAAAGTGAAAAAAATGAATATAATTAAGAAAGTGAAAAAATTAATGTAATTAAGAAAGTGAAAAAATTAATGTAATTAAGAAAGTGAAAAAAAGATTGTCCGTTTTTATATTGGGAAGCGGAAAAATATCCGGTGGGGTTGGGGGGTTATTTCGGCATTGAAGCTGAAAAATGTTTTGGGGACCATGTTTTGGCTGTTTTTGGCGTTTTTTCCTAAATGGGAAACAAGATGGCCGCCAGCAAAAACAATAGTGATTACGTTGGATAGCTAGTGAATGTCTTCAAATATGGATATCTGCACGTTTGCACAAAAAATAAATGCGATATTCGTTCTCAACGTACCCGAAAACCTGCAAGAGTCGACAAATTAGAGGTGAATGCCGAGGAGTCGGTAAACTAAAAAAAATACCCCAAGGGTAATTAAAGTTTTATGATGTTTTTTGGTACTCGCTTATTGATCCCTGCTGAAATAATGTTATTATTTAAAAAGCCATTCTTAACATGAGAAGGGTGTTTTGTACCTATTCTGTGCTTTAACCTTACAATTGAATATAAAAACAAAACTTTAATTTGGAAATACGATTTTAAAAAAATTGTAAGGTTAAAGTACAGAATAGGTACAAAACACCCTCCCCATGTTAAGAATGGCTCTTCAAATAACGTTATTTCAACACTGATCAATAAGAGTACCAAAAAAAAGTTTTCATCTCATTAGTAATTAGATGAAATATTTTTCATAAAATAAAAATGTCTTCACCTCATTTAATAGTAAAAAAAAAAAGTTTTCATCTCATTAGTAATTAGATGAAATATTTTTCATAAAATAAAAATGCCTTCACCTCATTTAATAGTAAAAAAAAAAAGTTTTCATCTCATTAGTAATTAGATGAAATATTTTTCATAAAATAAAAATGTCTTCACCTCATTTAATAGTAAAAAAAAAAAGTTTTCATCTCATTAGTAATTAGATGAAATATTTTTCATAAAATAAAAATGTCTTCACCTCATTTAATAGTAAAAAAAAAAAGTTTTCATCTCATTAGTAATTAGATGAAATATTTTTCATAAAATAAAAATGTCTTCACCTCATTTAATAGTAAAAAAAAAAAGTTTTCATCTCATTAGTAATTAGATGAAATATTTTTCATAAAATAAAAATGTCTTCACCTCATTTAATAGTAAAAAAAAAAAGTTTTCATCTCATTAGTAATTAGATGAAATATTTTTCATAAAATAAAAATGCCTTCACCTCATTTAATAGTAAAAAAAAAAAGTTTTCATCTCATTAGTAATTAGATGAAATATTTTTCATAAAATAAAAATGTCTTCACCTCATTTAATAGTAAAAAAAAAAAGTTTTCATCTCATTAGTAATTAGATGAAATATTTTTCATAAAATAAAAATGTCTTCACCTCATTTAATAGTAAAAAAAAAAAGTTTTCATCTCATTAGTAATTAGATGAAATATTTTTCATAAAATAAAAATGTCTTCACCTCATTTAATAGTAAAAAAAAAAAGTTTTCATCTCATTAGTAATTAGATGAAATATTTTTCATAAAATAAAAATGTCTTCACCTCATTTAATAGTAAAAAAAAAAAGTTTTCATCTCATTAGTAATTAGATGAAATATTTTTCATAAAATAAAAATGTCTTCATTTAATAGTAAAAAAAAAAAGTTTTCATCTCATTAGTAATTAGATGAAATATTTTTCATAAAATAAAAATGTCTTCACCTCATTTAATAGTAAAAAAAAAAAGTTTTCATCTCATTAGTAATTAGATGAAATATTTTTCATAAAATAAAAATGTCTTCACCTCATTTAATAGTAAAAAAAAAAAGTTTTCATCTCATTAGTAATTAGATGAAATATTTTTCATAAAATAAAAATGTCTTCATTTAATAGTAAAAAAAAAAAGTTTTCATCTCATTAGTAATTAGATGAAATATTTTTCATAAAATAAAAATGTCTTCACCTCATTTAATAGTAAAAAAAAAAAGTTTTCATCTCATTAGTAATTAGATGAAATATTTTTCATAAAATAAAAATGTCTTCACCTCATTTAATAGTAAAAAAAAAAAGTTTTCATCTCATTAGTAATTAGATGAAATATTTTTCATAAAATAAAAATGTCTTCACCTCATTTAATAGTAAAAAAAAAAAGTTTTCATCTCATTAGTAATTAGATGAAATATTTTTCATAAAATAAAAATGTCTTCACCTCATTTAATAGTAAAAAAAAAAGTTTTCATCTCATTAGTAATTAGATGAAATATTTTTCATAAAATAAAAATGTCTTCACCTCATTTAATAGTAAAAAAAAAAAGTTTTCATCTCATTAGTAATTAGATGAAATATTTTTCATAAAATAAAAATGTCTTCACCTCATTTAATAGTAAAAAAAAAAAGTTTTCATCTCATTAGTAATTAGATGAAATATTTTTCATAAAATAAAAATGTCTTCACCTCATTTAATAGTAAAAAAAAAAAGTTTTCATCTCATTAGTAATTAGATGAAATATTTTTCATAAAATAAAAATGTCTTCACCTCATTTAATAGTAAAAAAAAAAAGTTTTCATCTCATTAGTAATTAGATGAAATATTTTTCATAAAATAAAAATGTCTTCACCTCATTTAATAGTAAAAAAAAAAAGTTTTCATCTCATTAGTAATTAGATGAAATATTTTTCATAAAATAAAAATGTCTTCATTTAATAGTAAAAAAAAAAAGTTTTCATCTCATTAGTAATTAGATGAAATATTTTTCATAAAATAAAAATGTCTTCACTTCATTTAATAGTAAAAAAAAAAAGTTTTCATCTCATTAGTAATTAGATGAAATATTTTTCATAAAATAAAAATGTCTTCACCTCATTTAATAGTAAAAAAAAAAGTTTTCATCTCATTAGTAATTAGATGAAATATTTTTCATAAAATAAAAATGTCTTCACCTCATTTAATAGTAAAAAAAAAAGTTTTCATCTCATTAGTAATTAGATGAAATATTTTTCATAAAATAAAAATGTCTTCACCTCATTTAATAGTAAAAAAAAAAAGTTTTCATCTCATTAGTAATTAGATGAAATATTTTTCATAAAATAAAAATGTCTTCACCTCATTTAATAGTAAAAAAAAAAAGTTTTCATCTCATTAGTAATTAGATGAAATATTTTTCATAAAATAAAAATGTCTTCACCTCATTTAATAGTAAAAAAAAAAAGTTTTCATCTCATTAGTAATTAGATGAAATATTGTTCATAAAATAAAAATGTCTTCATTTAATAGTAAAAAAAAAAAGTTTTCATCTCATTAGTAATTAGATGAAATATTTTTCATAAAATAAAAATGTCTTCACTTCATTTAATAGTAAAAAAAAAAAGTTTTCATCTCATTAGTAATTAGATGAAATATTTTTCATAAAATAAAAATGTCTTCACCTCATTTAATAGTAAAAAAAAAAAGTTTTCATCTCATTAGTAATTAGATGAAATATTTTTCATAAAATAAAAATGTCTTCACCTCATTTAATAGTAAAAAAAAAAGTTTTCATCTCATTAGTAATTAGATGAAATATTTTTCATAAAATAAAAATGTCTTCACCTCATTTAATAGTAAAAAAAAAAAGTTTTCATCTCATTAGTAATTAGATGAAATATTTTTCATAAAATAAAAATGTCTTCACCTCATTTAATAGTAAAAAAAAAAAGTTTTCATCTCATTAGTAATTAGATGAAATATTTTTCATAAAATAAAAATGCCTTCACCTCATTTAATAGTAAAAAAAAAAAGTTTTCATCTCATTAGTAATTAGATGAAATATTTTTCATAAAATAAAAATGTCTTCATTTAATAGTAAAAAAAAAAAGTTTTCATCTCATTAGTAATTAGATGAAATATTTTTCATAAAATAAAAATGTCTTCACTTCATTTAATAGTAAAAAAAAAAGTCAATAAATGTTCAAGCGGTTTACAAAAACATTTTTGTTTTTCGTTCCTTTTTTTTTTTTTTTTTTTTTTCTTAAGGGTGGGTATTCAATTATAGAACTTATATAGTTTTTTAACAGGTGATGATGCACTGCTGCTACAGGTTAATTTATCGTATTTCCGTAAGTAACGCGGAGGTGGGCAAAGGGCGCAGTCGCCACACCAACTCCACCGCCCCCTCCCCTATGTGAACAAAATTGTGAAAATTTCTGTTCGGTTTCTTGCAATTTTAACAAAGTTGCGGAAATCAATTCTTCTGCTCGGTGACAGCGCATTACTTACGGAAAAACGGTAAATTAAACTGCAGAAGCACCTGTTAAAAAACGATAAAAGTTCTATAATTCAACATCTCTTCCCTGCAACCTCTCACAGAAGCGATGTTGCGAGTTTGTCTCTGCTGTATCATTATTTTCATGGAACGTGTTCGACTGAGCTTCAATCTATGGTCCCCCCTCGCCAAACTTTCACAAGAAAGAAACACTAGGTGTATCAGAATTTTTGTAGGAATTTTTGACACCCCTAACACGAAACTGCGAATAAAATATAAAAAACTCGTAATTTCTCTTTTAAAAGTGGGTTGTTTATTTTCTTTATGGATTATACTTCCAAAATAAACTATTAAAGTTGTTTTAAAAGTAATAGAAATATTTTTTTTTATTTTTTAAAAAACAGTAATGAATTTTACGAACTCAATATTTTTCAATTTTTAAACTTTAAAAATCTATCAAAATTTTTCTATTGATTCTATTTTTACGATATTTTCAGGGTCAATGTGAAATTTTATGCTCTTTCGAATAAACCGAATATAATATTTTAGACAAACGTTTTTTTTTAAATTCACGCCCCCCCCCCATTTTCAAGTGTCTATTAAAAAGTAAATAATCAATTTACTTACCAAAGTTTTATATATCACAAATTGAAGAGAAAAGGTCAATAATAATATATTCAAATTTAAAACAAAAAAAGTAGTGTTTTTTAGAAATTTACCTGTAAAGTTCGAAGTTTAAAACCTTTTTTAAAAAAAAAAACTTTTTTTTTTTTTTTTTTTTTTTTTTAATGAAACCTTGGTCCTTGCTCCTTTTAATTGAGAAAAAAAAAAAAAATTAGGGCTTGAATTACATTTTTCGAGGAGTTATAATTTTGGAAAGATGGGGTGGAATTATTCACTATTTTTCACGAAATTTCTGACACACCCAAAGAAACACTCATCTAGTTGAAAACACTATCAACAATTCCCCCCACTCTTTATCTATGCCTAAACCTAAACGTAGATTCCATGAACAAAGCTTCTTTCTTAGAACTGCACCCCTCTGGAATTGTCTTCATTTTCCTACTTTCCAGCTGACTACAATATGGTTGTCTTCAAGTCTAACGTAAACAAGTTCTTGATGAGCCGTTGCACTTGTTAACAAATTTACCGAATTTCGATTACTATATTGTCCAATTTCTACTGTACACTCTTTAACCTTATCCTCGCGTGGTCTCTTGGACTTGATAAGTGGTGACGCCTATGTAAAAAAAAAATCATAAAATAAAAATTACTAAAAACATTAAGAAAAAAAAAAATTTGTAAGTCGAATTAGCGTTTCAACATTTGAACAACGCTCGGCTGACACCGATGATTGCCGGTTTCGCCCAATCCAGGCTTGACGGGAAATCATGAGAATTCAGGTCAAATTATGCAAGAGTACCAAAAAGATTATATTGTATGTGTCCATTTTGAACTGAAGATCTTCGGAAAAAAACATTTCACTTCATTTGATCGAGTAGTTTCTTTTTTTGTTTTTTTTACAGCGGAAAAACACGTTTTTGTGACAGCACGTTGAAGGCAGACGTCTAGGATTTTTAAAAATTTTTGTTTGGATTTTAGAAACGCCACAGGGAGATAACTGAATTTAAAACGCCAACACTCCCTTTCCATCTTTTAATACTAGCTTTTCTTCCTAAAAATCGAACCTTTTACTCCGTATCATAACAAATTGTTTTTTCGCTGTAAAACAAAAACTATTTGATGAAATTAAGTGAAATTTATTTTCGGAGAACTTCATTCCATAACGGATAGGTACAATTTATTATTTTTTTTTCGATATTTTCATTTTTTTAATGTCTTGATTAAACTGTACAAATACCAAAAACTCTTATCAGAACAAGGATAAAAAAGTAAAAAAACAAACTCACCTTTCATCAAACAAAAAAACCCCGTAAATGTTTTAAATAAAACAACACACTCCATTTTAAAAACTAAATTAACAGAACAAGTATAATAAAAAAAAAACTTAAAAAACACGATACTAGTGCATAATTTGAACCAGACATAACTCAACGTTTGATCGGCGTTGCTCGGAACACGACGTTAAACGCAGAGCTTCGTCGATTATGAAAGCGTAACAAACGCTGCAATAAATAAATTAATAATAAAATAAAATTTTAAAAAAATGGGTAAACATTCAGATTATTTAATTTTTTTTTTTTTTAGAGGTAATCGGGATCACTGACAACGAATCTGATAATCAAACCCGGGGCAAATTTACCATTTGCATTGTATTAACCCCTGAACCCACGAACTACTTTCCGGCATTTTACAGTTTCCGTTTACTCTATACGCGCGCACGGGGCAGCATAAACGACAGTTGTTGAATGTGCCTTCACGTAAAGAACTGCTTTTTCACATCATGGCGTACAAATCTTTTGTGGAACATTTAAACTTATACGTAAAAGAAAAGCACACCAAGTGGGTGGGGTAATATCGGAAAGGCTTTTTTGTCTTACGTAGTTTTTAATGCAGTTTACAAAAACATAAGCACCAAAAAATTTTGTTTTTTTGTTGCGGGAGGGGTATTGAATTATAGAACTTGTGTACTTCTGCAGTTTAATTAACCGTTTTACCGATTAGTGCACCATTTAACATTTTTCGGAGATTTTACTGTTTTACATTCGGGAAGTTGTGGTGGTGTTGGGCGCGCGCGGAAAAACGGTTAATTAAACTGCAGGAGCACCTGTTAAGCCACACAAGTTCTATAATTTTTTGTAAACCGCATTAAAACTACGTAAGACAAAAAAAAGTCTTTCCAAAATTCCCCCCCCCCACTTGGTGTGCTTTTCTTCTTTTTCGTATAAATTTAAATATTCCACAAAAGATTTTTACACCATGTGAAAAGGCAGTTCTCTACGTGAAGGCACATTCAACAATCGTCGTTTATGTTGCCACGCGCGTAGCGTAAACGGAAGCTGTAAAATGGCGGAAAGTAGTTTGCGGGTTCAGGGGTTAATACCATGCAAACGGTAAATTTGCCCCGGGTTTGATTATCAGATTCGTTCTAAGCGACCTTGGTTACTCCTAAAAAAAACAAATTAGAGTGGTCGGTGTTCTGTTGTAAATAATCTGCATATTTACCAAAAAATGTAAACATAATAATTTTAACAGAAGAAATAAACAAAGCAAAAAAATAAAACAAGAAACAACGACCTACAAGTTAAAAGAAAATTTTTTTTTTGTATTATAAACTTTTTACTGTAATCTTTTTTCCAACGAAAAACTTCAAAACAAAACAGATAAGCAAAGTTTTTTTTTTTTTTTTGTTAATGATGGTTTTTAACATGCGAAGGGGTGTCTATCCAGAAAGCCGTTCTTAACATGGAGAGGGGGTGTTTATTCCGAAAGCCGTTCTTAACATGGAGAGGGGGTGTTTATTCCGAAAGCCGTTCTTAACATGGGGAGGTTGGGGTGCATATCTCTACCTACATCCATTCTTCTCGGATCTTCTCTTGGCGATGATGCACGTGCTCGTCTCGCCATAGAAAACAGTTTTTTTTGTTTTTTTTCTTGACAATATAAGACCGCTTGTTCCGGCGTCATCAAATATTTTTCCAAACTGGAGATATTCATTTTTTTTTTTTTTTTTTTTTTTTTTTTTTTTTTTCAGAAAATAGCTGTTCAGGTGTGTGCTGTTTAATGAATTTAATGATTTTTATTTCCCTCCAATTTTTGTTTCGAAAAGTTTGTCTACTACTTTGCAACGCATTGATTGGCTGATCGACATCTTACGTCACATTACGATCAAACTCGAACGTATGATGTCATTTTTCGTGCAAAGCCGAGCGGATGTTGAGTTACGTCTGGTTCAAATTATGCTTATGCACAAGTACCAAAAATCGAAGAAATTCATTTTTCATCCAGAAAATAAAACCAGTTAAAAAAAAAACTTGGGTTTGTATTACTGTACACATAGATTTGAAAAAGTTGTCAAACAAATGTATAACAAATAAATGTTATCAAAGGCAAGATAAGTTACTTTTCTACCAAACTGGATATAATTTTTGTTTTTTTATTCAATGTAACATGTTTATTCAGTTCGGAAAGCATACAGTGTTTACCGATGTATTGGAAAATTCAAAATGGCGCCCGACTCTCTCTTTAACACGGTAAGTTCGGGAAAAGGTGTTATAAATAATAAACTCGGCAAAATAGTTAGAAATTCGCTCAATATATGTTACCATGACATAAGTTATATATTCGGTGATTTTTTAATAGTATTTTGTCTAAAACACCGGGTCCACATTCCCTGTGAAGTACCGAAAAATTTAGTTTTAACACTTTTTGTGTTCATGAAACAACAAAAGGCATTTATACAGTATGCGGACGGCGGCCATCTTTTCTTGGTGCGTTTTACTAAACTGTCGCCGGGTGCCGCTTCTAGGTCAAAAACATTTAAATTATTTGATTAAAAAAAAAAAAAGTTTCATTTAAATTATTTATTTGTTCGGAAAGAAAAAAAGAAGCTATTTATGTTGCAATAATCCAATGTTTTTATTACAAAATTGTTTTATTAAAATTATATTTTCTTATGCAGACTTTTAAATAAACGTTTTTACAATTATATATTGGTGCGTTTTTGTACAATAAATGTTTTGGTTTTCAAATATTTTTCTGTTTGGGAAAAAAAATCTTGTTACTTATTTTCCGCGTTATTTGACAAAGAAAAAATTGGAGTTATCGCCCCCTAACAATAGCTGCAGTATGTAGATTACACAAGTGCCTCCAAAATGATTTTTAAACGATACCTTCCCCTACCCATGTTAAGAATGGTTTTCAAAATGTTATTTCAGTGCGGTATCAAAAATACATAAGTACCGTGTTGTCTTTTTTGTTTCGTAATAACACAAGAATTGTTTAAACTAAATTAATTCTTTTAAATAAAATAATTGCTTTTTTTTTTTTGATAATACGTGTTTTCTTTATTTTTGTTTCATAATAATAACACAAAAAAAAGTGTTAAAACTAGAGTATTTATTTTTTTAAATAAATACATGGTTTCATTTTTCGTGCCTTGACTCCGTGATAAAGTCGTATGTTTTTTTTGTTAAACAAGAGTTTAAAAATAATTTTTAAAAAATATTATGGGTCTAGAGTTGTAAGCCATGTTTAGTTTCAGAACAGTTTCCGATGGTTAGTTGTTCTATACAAGTCCTGAAGTTGATTGGTTCTCAGTAGACAGTTCTTGAGTTGGAAGTCACAGAGCAAAAGATTCTTCCCGCGTTGACACGAAGAAAACACATTCAAAGTTGCTACAGAAAAGGTTTAATTTTTATGGAGCAATCAAACAAGATGGGCGCGATTTTTCAGCTGCTAACACGATTAAAGTTTTTTGTTTTTCTTAATTCAATATTTAGGTAATTTCGACTGCATAATTTGGAAGCTAACATTGTAATTTATTAGAATTGACAAAAAAACAGTAGAAACTATTTCTTTTGTTTTATCTGAAAACAACTACAAAATTTCGTTCTGATAGTGTAGAAGCGCCCAAATTTCTACTTTTTAAATGAAAGATTTTGGTCTCGTGCCAAAAGACCCATCATAAAATTGATGGGAACCAGAAATGATAGTCCACCTTCATCTCGTGGAGTTTTTGTTTTGGTGGAGAAGGGAAAAGACAGAAGTATTCCCGCATGTCATTCTGGGAATCGGAGAGGTTATTTTTTTATTTGGTTATTTAACATTTTGTTATTACAGTTTATTTATTTTTTACTAGTTGCATTATTTCATTGTTCTAATAACTTTTCTTTGTGTGTGTATGTATGTGTGCGTGTGTGTGTGTATATATATATGTGGCTCATTCCATGTTAAATCGACAAGGGGTAAAACCATGTCCGACACAGATTTTTTTCAAATTTGCTACACTTATAGATCTCCATGAAAGGAATTGAATGACACTTGTTAAACATCTCAAAGTCAAGGGGTTCCTGAGATATGACCTTGACCTTTTACAAAAATGTGAATTTTTATGAAGAAGTGACCAATTTTATAAGACGATATCTCTATTGTTTATGGGCCTACAAAATTCATTCATATATCATTTTAAAGTACTTGGATAGATCTATAAATTTATCTGGGAATATTTTTTCAAGATCAAATTAAAAAAGTTTACCCTAACTTTTAACCTGAATTATCTCAAAAACCGTTCTTTCAATTTCTTTTAAATTTTGACAAGATTTGTCTATCTTATGACAGTATATATTCCAAATTTCGTGATGGGCCTTTCAGTAGAACTATCGTTACAAGCGTTTTAAAGAAGTGGGCAAATTCAAAATGGCGGAACATAGTACCTGCGACTTCATACAAAACATTTTGATATTTCTCAATATGGTCAAGTTTGATATCTTTTGCAAAGCTATTTTGATGCTGATTAATATTTACATAAAGACCCTAGTCAAAAAGTAAAAAAAAAAAAAAAAAAAGATTTGTTGATGAAACTGAATTTTATTCATTTGTTTTATTTTATTTTTATTTTTTTTATGCAACACAGATTTTGTTATGAAAAATAGTTACATAATTAGTGTTGAGGCAGTTAATCAGAATCTAGAACTTTAGGTATCGGAATCAGAAAACTTATATGTGACAAACCAATGAAAAGTAGTATTTCAAACTTATGTGACAAAACGATTCCAAAAAATGTTAAACATTTCTTTTGCTTGTATTAGAAGATAATATGTAGAACATTTATTTTTAAGCTAATAATGAAAATAAAAGCTAAGAACATAAAAATATGATGTGGATTTATTTTAGCTGTGTGAAAAAACCCATAAAATATGACCTTTTTCTTGCCCAGTCCTTCAACATTAACAAATCTGACAAGAAAGTGCTAAAAGATATTAAAATACTTTGGTTTTTCAGTAAGTGAAACTTTTATTACCTCTATGTTAAACATCTTTTAATTTTTGAAGTCTCCATCTCTTTACTTGAGACCACTGCCTGTTATAAAAATAAGTTCTCAATATATGTAGTAGAGGGATTGGTGAAGATAAAAAGCAATAAAAATTATAAAAAAAAAATATTAAAATTGTTTTGCCAGTTGAGTTTGACTTGGAACAGATAAGACATGAAAATTCATGCTACAAGATTGACATTTTGCCAGTCACCATAAAAATGTAAGTTCTATTTTCATTAATTTTATGTAGAATTTTAGTAGATATTTTTATGAAAATGGTGAACCTGTAGGAGCGTCACTCATACTAAAAATATGTTTCTGTTCGGTTTCTTGCTATTTTTCAGTGGATTATTATTGAATGGACACTTATATGCAAGATTATTAAAGAAAAAATTAAAAGTTAATATTTCGACATTTGTAAGCGGTGCTCACTTTTTAGTTACAATATTATAGTAAATCGATACCTATTTTGTAAACACGGAAATGAATTTGTTTCTTTTGCCTATTTTTTGTACTTATGTATTTTAGGTACTGTGCTGAAATAACGTTATTTCGAAAGCCATTCTTAACATGGAGAAGGGAGGGTGTTCTGTAGGGACCCCCAAACGTTTGTGAAGAATTTTGTACATGATCCCGTGACGTCAGACTTGTTTACTTTACGAAATATGGAACGGCAGAAGCGACTTAATGTTTTTTTAAAAACCTTTGTTTATCTTCTTCAAACGGCAACTTTGTTATAATTTTGTTAGGTTTTAAGTTTTACACAGTTTAATGATTAGTAATATTATAAACATTTATAGATTAACTATAAAATACGGTTTTACTAAATATTTACGACAGTTCCTTTGGTTAATTATGGATGTCCATATTTTATTTGGTAAAAAGGGACAAACTAGAAACCGTCGTGATCTTTGAAATAGTTTATTTTTCGCACAATAATATTTTTCAATCATCTTTAATCTGGCGATGAAATAGATGGCAAGAGTCGTGTTCATATTATAACTTAATATTAAAATAAAATTTAAACAGTTTTTTTTTTTGTTTTTTTTTTTTAAATCTATGTTGTAACGGAACATTTTGAAATAATGGAGTTTTAATCTTTTAAAAATGAACTTTTAAAAATTAATTAACTTTTAGGAAGTTTTTTTTTTCTTTGCGATTCAACAGGAGAAAAAACGTTATTTTAAAAAAGGATATAATAATAATATTAAATTTTTATTAATTTTTTAATTCTAAATTCAATGTAAGTTTTTGTCCAGATTGTGCATTTAAAATGTAAAAAAAATAAATATTTTGTATTTATTAGAACTCTTTGAAAAAAAAATATGGAGGTGGGGGACACACACCAAAAAATATATCTCCTCATATATTTTACGGAAAATTCATTGTATATATATATATAATATATATATAATTTCATTCTAAAATGGATAAGTATCGAAAACTTCAGGAAAATCGGACCATTAGTTGATTCTTGCTAGATTTATTAAACATGGGTGTGTTTCACGTTCGGAATGCTTACTACATGGGAACTTTGTTTTAAAGCGTTATTTATGTAAACATGAGTTTTCGTCTCGCATTTTTATTAATTACATATGCTGGAAAAAAAAAATGGAAAAATTATTACTTGTTTATTATGCCCTTTTTTTTAAATGGTACAAAAGTTATATTTATAATATTATAATAAAGTTACATCGTGTTACATATAGGGGGTTAATTCTGTGGCAAACTTTGGAGGTGCCTAGTGTTTTGTAACTATTCTGTGCTTCCACCTGAGAATTTAATAAAAAAAGATATGAAACTTGAATTTAACCTAAACACACTATTAAAAAATAGCGTGTTACCAAAAATACATAAGCACTTTTTTTTCTCCTATTTTGTAAATACGGAAGTAGGGTTTTTTCGTGTGTGCTGAAAACGAATATCACATTTAAATTTCCGTAGTAGTTTTCCGGATATTAGTTGTAAGTCTTTGTTATAAGTGATGGTCATTGTTGTATATGCAAGCACACACATTTTTGCCGGCAAAAATATTTTCAAATTAGGACTAATAAAGGTCCGAGGATCAACCCCTTATGTACACCTGCATTTATATCATATGGTTTAGATGTATAATTGTCAACGACAATCTGGGTTCCTCTCTTATTTGAGAAGGATTTGGTTATTTTAAGTATTCATCCAGTGACCTGATTTTCCTGAGAAAACCATCATGCCATATGCTATCAAAATCCTTAGATATATCTAGGGCTACCGCCCTACCCTACCCTGCTTTATCCAGTGTATGGCTCAGAGATTACAGTTAGGATATCAGCTGTAGACCGGGCTTGTCTAAATCCATATTGTTGGTTGGTCAGAAGTTTAGCATCTGTGAGGTGGTGAACTAGAGCTTCGTTGATTATGGACTCAAATATTTTGGGGAAAAGAAAGGGCTAGTGGGGCGATAATTTAATGGGTCAGTTCTTTTGGCAGTCAGAGAAGGAAGATTCTTTGTTGTAAAGTAGAGAACTGTAACAAATCAAGCAGAGCATTGTTTTAATAGCACAGCCTGGATGAGGTCGGGTTCACATGCTTTTGAGGTGCCTACATTTTTGATGATTAAAAATTACATTTTTGCGATCTTTTTTCACTTGCAGCAAACTTCTCTTGCATTTACTTCAGATTCGATCGGACATTTTTATGGACAGTGAAACTAAGTTACAATCACTGAATGAATCACAGTTATTGGTGAATCGTCAAACGACAAAAACTTGAAAAACATACCAATTATAAAAAGAAAAAAATAGAAAAGGTTACAGGAGCAATATCTGATAGAATCGGTATAATTTCAAACATTTCTCATGAAGAATCAACAAGTGCAAAGCAACAAAACTTTGAAAGAGAAATTATTACTCAGTTGATTCTGACTGTACTTCCAAAAAGCTGGAGTTTAAGCAAAATACAAACAGAATTTGGCACTACCTTGTACATGGCGAGACAAGCAAAAAAAACTTGTGAATAAGGAAGGAATTCACTAAGGAAGCCAAATACACAAAAAACTTGATATAAGATACAATAAAGTAAAGCAGTTTTACAAAAGTGAAGAAGTATGAGGGGCATGCAATAAGTAATGCCCCTGACTCACTTCCCATAGCAGTAGAGCAACGAAACTTGGCACAGTTGTTAGTCTTTCTCTACATAGGAACCACCCAGAGTTATGCATTCCTCCCATTGTTTGATGCAGCTCTGGAGACCGTTTTTGTAGAACACCCCAGGTTGGTCCTCCAAGCACGACGTGACTTCAGAAATCAAGGCTGCATCATCTGGGAAATGCTTTCCTTTCAAAAACAACTTCATGGCTGGGAAGAGGTGAAAGTCAGAGGGTGCAAGATCAGGAGAGTAGGGAGGATGGGGAAGGATTTCATAACCACATGCCCGTGCTTCTGATCTGGCAACATGCAAGTTGTGGATCGGAGCGTTGTCCTGCAGGAGGAGGGTACCTTTGCTGATCTTGCCCCGCCTCTTGATTTTGATAGCTTCCCTTAATTTCCTCAAAAGTGAAGCATAATAGGCTCCTGAAATTGTGGTACCCTTTGCTAGGAAATCTGTCATCACTACTCCGTCCTGGTCCCAGAAGACTGTGAGCATGACCTTGCCAGCAGAGGGCTGCACCCTTGCCTTCTTTGGAGGTGGTGAGTCCAAGTGCTTCGACTGCATTGACTGGGCTTTGGTCTCTGGATCATAGTGATAGACCCAGGTTTTATCCTGTGTAATCAGTCTTTTAAAAAACTTTGACTCCTTTTCTTGGCACATCTCCAAATTCATCCTCGAGCACTCAACGCGTTCTCCCTTCTGGAATGGTGTGAGCAACCTGGGAATCCATCTGACAGACACCTTATGCATATGCAAATGGTCATGAATGATAGTTTCCACAGACCCTGTACTAATCTTGACATCTTGGGCTATTTGGCAAATAGTAATGTGCCAATCTTCCAAAATGGCAGCCTCAACTTGATGGACAGATGCCTCATCAATGGCAGAGGGGGGGGGGGGGACCAGGTCTGGGATGCTGTTTCCACAGACTTCTGGCCATGTTTGAATTCACGATCGTATAGTAGTTGTTCGCCCTTATAACTGGATGTCAGGTGGTTCACGCTCTCTATTTCTGTATGACAGAACCTGCATTTGTGTTCATTGCTGAGACCACCCTTCTTCTTAAAAGTATTAGTCATGAAGCCTTGATTTTGGGCAACCATTTTAATTCTCTCCTGATCACAGTTGAGTGGTCCTCTTAACCAGACTACAGAGCCTTCTTTATGTATTCTGGGTCAAATCATGCTGTTGTGTGCATAATGATAATGTATCCTCTACAAATGATTTACATGTCAAGGGTGCAGTTTATCACCTATAGTGTTGTACCACCTTAAGAACAGGTAAATATACCCGCAGAAGATTTCTGATAAAAGACAAGATGCTAAAGAAGCAAGAAAACTTGAACAAGATGGATATAATGCCTTTAAAATTTCAATAAGATGTCTTGAGGATAAGGAGCAATTGACATCAGTAGATTTAGTAAAAAAATTATAGGCAAATTTTTGAAGGGCAAATTAAGTGCTTGTTTAATGTAACTATCCCCAACAATAAGTAAAATTCCACCTCTTCACTGTAGAGATCCCTCAGACACCGAAAAATCTTTTATGGTGGACTACCTTTGTTACCTATGAATGAACCAATCCATACACAATAAATACCGGAAGACAAAGCAGTATGATGGGAGTCAACATCTGGTGGGCCAACCGAAGTTCTTCTTCAGCTGTACGAACAATCCTCACTTTTGTATGTTCCTGTTAATATATTTTGTTACTCTATTCCCGTGTTCTGTTTTCATTCTGACCCCTTAAACAGGGTCATAACATGGCTTCTTTCCTAGCCTTTGGAATTCCCCTGTTCCCACGGCTGTACTAACATGCAAAAATTAAAATGTAATGTGAACAAGCATCTCGCTGCACAATTCCCCATTTAAAATGCCTCTATAAATCTGCCTAATTCACAGTAGCTTTCATCTATGTGTCTATATGCTTTGTTTGGGATGAATGAAAATAAAATTTAAAAAAAAAAAAAAAGAAAGAAAAACTGGTTTGAAATCTGTAGGCTGAGAATTGTAAGATAACACCACCTCTCAGTTTTCTTAGATATATAGGTCATCTAATGATAAAGGTACTATGCTCAGTGCAAGAGCACTAAGAGGTGATTTCTTAATAAATTCTGCATTTTATATATTCCTTCTTGCAGACACATTGATATTCCCTGTGCCATATACTTCTGTATCGGACAATGAAATTCAAACCAAAAAGAACTCGCAAGAGAACAATGTAATGGCGACATCTGATAAGAAAGGTACTATTTTAGCAGAAAGTTGGATAACGTCAGCTAAAATATACTTGCACAATTTCTTGCTAATCCACTGATGCTACCATATCAGGCTGTCTGAAGATATCAGCTTTTTGATGTAAAATGCACCAAATATTGATTTTTTTTTTTTTTTTTTTTTAATCAAAACAAAAAAAAACGATTTCCCTTTGCTCTTTCTTTTCTTTCTCTGCTTTTCTAGTCAAGTCCGTAAGGCATTAGAATATGCCAGTAGATCTATGGAGAGCAAAAGTCTCTCAATGGGGCCTCCTATTAGCCGTGAGTGGCAACCCATGATGTTTTGGGATGGAATCCTGGTGGTTGAGCGGACCCTTACCTGAATACAAAGAGGACATGGCTTTGCAACACGTCACTTTGGCCATTACCTGGATTAGATGGACAGTCAGAGAGGCCAGATTCGATCAATCAGCTGGTCATGACAAGCCCTAATTTAGACGACAAAATAAACATTTTCAAAAGCATACAGATACCAAATAATGTTCTCCAGACTACTGAATTAGAAGGCTGCGGCTCTAGTCAATCAGTTGGGAGGAAAGGGTCTGTGACATCGTCATGCTCCTCAGTCTGTTTTACTATTTTCTTGGGTGGTGAAACAAGAAGGAAGAACAAGTTCTCATAGACCCTTTCAAATAAGAGTATACTGCCTCTGTATGTCTGTCATACAAGGGTTAATGGGTTTACCCACCCCCTCTAATTTCCTATTAAATTGGACTGCAAAGTAGAGAGCAGGGACAATGAAATCTTATAAATATTTTAATGGCCACTAGATCAACCACATGACCACATACAGAATCTTATTCAAACATTGAAAATAAAGATTCTTAAGATTTATCATTCTGGAAGCAGAAGACAACAAAACTATCTTTATTTTCAATACAAAGGGTAATTTCTATGAAAATAACATCCAAAACCATTAAAAATTTATGAAATGGAGGAACAATATTAGTGGAGGTAAAAAAAAAAAAAAAAAAATGCCAATATTTTCCTAAAAATACAAAAGTTCATTGATATAAAAATGAATGAATCAAATGATGTAATTCGTAGTGAAGATCTCTCCAGCTGTGCATGTGATGAAATAAAAGCAGAATTAAAATTTCAGGGTAGACATCAAAATATTTTCCATTAAAATGAATGAAAACCTCATACTAACAAACATCAAAGGATCCAAAAGAAATAAGGATTGGTTATTCAATTGAAAAAATTGAATTATTCATTGCCAAATCCCCTTCAGTGCCAGAAATGTTCAAAATTGGGACATTATGAAGATACATGTTCCAGTTGACCAGTTAGTGGTAGATTTACTCGGAAAAAAACCCGACCACAATATAAACGAATGTGCCAACATATGAAAAATGTGAAGAGGACCACCCGGTCTATGCAAGAATCTGTGATTTATGGAAATAAAAAGAAATAATAACGGTAAAACAAAACATCTCTTTTCCTACATACATGAGGTGGGGGAGGGGGCCAAATTAATAAAAAAATAAAATTGCAGAAAAAAAATGATAAATAGGAGACTCATTGAAAAATTAATGAACCTGTGTCCAAATGACTGGCAAAAATTTATACAGTAGAACCCGAGATACAGTTGTTTTCAGGTTACGATGTGGAATACAATGTTTTTCCGGACCCTGGTTATGGTATTTGCCCCGCCTTATGGTGTTATTTATGTTATTTGGTTATATGTGTACCGTATTTTGTTATTAATTTTTAATGCAGTATCCTGGGATTCTACAGTAACTGAAATCAAACCTACAATTACAAATACTACAAATATGAACACCTACTCTGAGATAAATAAAAACAAAACACCAGACAAAACAAAAATAGAACCACCACAAATTCCTGGCACATCTAGAACCAAACAATAATTGGTTCAAGAGAGAATGAATAAAAAAAAAAAAAGAAAATAATGCAATCCTCACAAAATAAGAACCAAAACCTCTCAACACAACATCATGATCACAAACAAAACAAACAACAAAGAAACTTCTGAATCCATGAATGTTGACAGTAACACCAACCATCTAAACCAACAAAAGGAAATGAAAGGCATAGCAAATGTGGTCTGCCTGCATGTTGGTGCAAAAATTTTGTTGACTTTCATTTTCTTTTTTGTTTGAATGTCTTTGTTTACAAGCAGATTTCATGTTGATCACTATTTTAAAGACTTTCTTAAAGATGATTGTCTCTGCAAGTAGTCTCCTTCGAATGTTGTCATTATTTACTCCTACTACAAGTTTATTCCATAGCATTTTGTCTAAAAACGTTCAAAAATGACAATCTTTGCACATGTTTCTTAACTCTGCCAAGTAGTCTGTGATCGCCTCGCTCCTGAATTAGATTTTCATCAGTCTGACCAGTTCATCAAATTCTTTATCTTTCAGTTTCTCTGGCGCTAATGAACTTCATATTTGATTGACACCTTGCTTCCAGAAACCGATAAACCTGCCTTTTCTCATGAGTTGTATCCCCCAGAATATTATTTGCTTAAAAGTGTTTCAGACATTCAATATATTGGTCTCATTGTTCACGTGAATTATTAAATGATTCCAACTAACTGAAGGTAGCCGTAATTCATTCTTTGTTCGAATCCTCACAGCCAATTTGAAATGAACAAATAAGAGGAAGGTAATTTATAAACTTGCTTGATTCCAATTGTTAACTACATACTACTACTACTACTACTACTACTACTACTACTACTACAATGGCGTCCTCCCACTACATGTGGAGAAAAACCCAGATGTGAATTTGTTTCCCTTAGTTCAAGGGAAACTACTCAGTCTAAACATGTTTTACATACTTTTCAAAATGTATTTTTTTCCATTCAACTGAATGGAAAAAAAGAATGAAAAAGGTGAATTTATAGTTTTCAGTAATGTTTTCTCTAATCTTGCCAAATAAAAGGTTTTATAAAACAAACTCATAATTCAATTGCTTTTCATTTAATGTATGATTTGACATGATTTTACTGACTTATATTGATTTTATAAACATCTTTTAGATGTCTCACACAAATGTACATAACAGTTTACAGAGCTGTGAGTAATTAGGTGCTTCTTCATTATGATAGCAAAAATCAAAATATTGAATTTAAAGTAAAACCAGCGGTATTTTACTTGTGTCACAGTAATGAACATATCCAAAAATTATGAAAAACAATCAGGTAGAAAGTTAATTATTAAAGAAAAGTTTTCCTTAAAAACTAAGGCAACTTTTTTCTTTTAAATCTAGTGTGCCACTCTTGGGAGAACTGGATTTTCCCCACATTTAAAACCAACTTTGTGTCTCACACTGTCTTTGTGAAGAGCCAAGTAAATAACTTTTTTCTTTTTATTAATTGATGTTTGACAAAATCTTAAAAATAAACTTTTCTTTAGGTCTGAAAAAAAAAATGAATTCTTTTTTAGATTCTTATGTCAAAAACAAGAAGCAATCTGGTTTTAATTTAGATGCGCTGGCATAATTTTGTTTTTCTATAAAAAATAAACTTATTTTTTTCAGATTTAAGAAAAAAATATTTAAAAGAAACAAAAAAAAAAAGCAATAGAATCAGTTTCTGTTGATCAAGTTGCTTCAATTGGTTAGTCTGGTGCCTTAAAGGCATGATTTATTTATTTATCTTTTTTTTTAAATTTTTTTTTTCATCTGTCCAAGCACTTTTCATTCCTCTGACCTACAACTTTGATTTAATGGATCTTTTTTGCAGTTTTAAATCGACATCCATTTATGTTATGACTCTTGAAACGCACCCTCCCAAGATGAAAAAAAAAAAAAGGGATTTAAAATCTAATAAAATAGTCCTTATTCAATTCATTTAATAGAAATAATAAAAAAAAAAAATATAGCAGAATAAATATGAATTATCCCTCTTGTCTCCCCCCCCCAAAAAAAAAATCAGATCATGTGACCAAAATTTAAGAATATGTGAAGGACATAGATTTCCTTTTTTACAAAGAATTTGACCTCTAGATGACATTTTGCACTTTATGGCATTGAATTGACCAACCCAGATTCTATATTTATAAGCTTGGCCACACTCCCTTACACCTCTAGGGATTTATTTATTGTCATTAATGTAACTTGAGATCTGATTACATTTAACTATCCCACATTTCTTAAATTATAGATTTCAACTTAAGAATGCCAAAAAAAGTTTTGCCATCATTTTGATAATTTTAATCATTCTGAATCAATTTTTTTTTTTTTTTTTGCTTTATCAGTTTAACTGTTTATAACGAATAAAATCCTTGTTTGAATGGATGAATAGCTTGTACAGACATATGTCTGCAACTTGAAATGTAAAATGTTCATTTCAACTTGCTGACATATTTCTATTACTTTTGTGCATACGCAAATTTATACATAGCTTGAAGTGGTTTAATTTTAAATCTTATTTACCTGTCAATAACTCGGCAGGGAACATGTCTGGAGCACTAAATGTTTTGGTTTTGATTCCAGCTAATATCACCCAAGTGATTTGTTTTAAACTTTTGAAATCACTACTATATATTAGGTACAATATAATATTCTATAAAGAATTGGCTCTGTAATAATAAATACAAAATTACAATATATTTAAGCATATTTTACAACAAGGCAAGTCTTCCACCTCCTGTGCTAGTGTTAAAAATAAATTTCAAACAAAACAAAAAGTATTTGCACATAAATTGTTGAAAATCAAATCTGTTCTTCTGAAGAAAGAAACATTTGAACACAAATGTTAAATACTTGTTCAAGAAATGAAATAATATTGTGAAATGGAACTTATTTGTTGTATTAAAAATTAATTGGTCTTCTCTTTAATATTTTTTTTCTGACTATATTGTTGTCTCTTACATTGGTGGCTTTCAAGAGTGGTGCACACGAGTTTATAAAGTATAAAATTAAATTAAAACACAAATTCCATTGCAGTGTGTGTGTGAGACACCATTGACCATTTACACTCTAAGATTGTCGAGTCTGTATTGGTCAGCTGGCTGATAAATTAATTTCCACATCTCTTCCAAACATGATCTGCCTTTAGTTGACTTTGCCAGCTTGCTATTGTAAAGTCAGCTACTTGACACATAACCATAGTTCTCATTTATTCATATACATAGACATTTATTCCTGTAAATAGATTAAGATTTTGATGATTGCGATGCAAATTTATCTTTTAAAATGTGATAATAAAGAAAAAGGGGAAAATCTTTTCACTTGCAAGTTAGAAATAAATTGTTGAAAATCAAATTTGTTCTTCTGAAGAAAGAAACATTTGAACACAAATGCTAAATATTTGTTCAAGAAATGAAATAATATTGTGAAATGGAACTATTTGTTGTATTAAAATAAAAATAATCATTGGATAAAAAAAAATAACAATAGTTAATTAATGAAATGTCCTTTTTCAAAAACAATATGCAAATTAATCTTGCGACTAATATCGCATATACATAAGCGGTGTATAGATAAAAAAATGTATTCTGTAAAGTTGAATTAAGAGATGTTGCGAGACTCTCTGCTCTGTCGTTATTTTCATGGCAAATGCTCGTCTGAGCTCCAATCTATGGTCCTCCCCTTGCCAAACTTTTATTAAAAAAAAGCGCTCAACTAGCTACAGTCCCTATCAAGTTTTTTTCCACTCGCTATCTGTGCTTAAATCTAAATGCTAATTCCATGAACAAACCTTTCTTAGAACTACCCGCATGTGGAACACTGTTTCATTGGTCTGCTTCCCAGATGATTACAATAGCCTTCAAGTCCAATGTAAACAAGTTCTTGCTAAAGTTACCCCCTTAAATAATCCAAATTCTACCCAATCTACATCATTAACGATTACTAAACTACCATCTTATCCTTGAGTGGCTTTCAGGCCTTGATAAGTGGTGACTCACTTGTAAAAAAAAAAAAAAAAAAAAAACTTAAAATATAACGTTTTTACTCGTTGTTCACATTTCTTTTAAATTCTGTATTAAAGAAAATGAACGGTGTGAATAACATAAGACATTTTTTTATTTAAAATTTTAAAAGTAAAATCGTGAATAATCAGTAAAACGTCTAGTAGTTGCGGTGCTTGTGCAGGTTAGTGATGTTTTTAAACCAACTTATTTCAGTTGAAATTATTATTCCATACTCGTGCGTATCATGTCGGGTTAGTATAAATTCTAAGACTGGGGGGTAAAAAATGATCCAGTAGAAAAATAATTACAAGTAAAAATGGAATTTATTGAATTATGGAGTTTTATTGTAAGTTTTAATATGAACGAGTTGTACGACTAGTTCTGTACATTTTTTTTTTTTTTTTTTTTTTTACCCAATAACAAATCTGCCAAGTATAAAATAAGTTCTAGTCTTGTGCAGTTCTAGGAGGTCCACGCTCTTAAGCTTTGCCTTCTCACCCTTTAAGAAGAGGTTTATTGCTAATTGCTTGAGGCGCCCTTACCAGAAAGTCTCAATGGGGTTACTTGGGCCCTTTTGCAAGTTAATACCTTCCTTGTGGCCACCAATTTTTCAATCCCACTTTCCCACCCTTGTCACATGTTTCACCTAACAGCAGTTCTCTATGATTCGTAGCTTAAGAAGTAGAAAATTTTAATTTGGATGGGTTGGCTGCTTTTTTTTTTTCTCTCGTTAGTAATGTTTGTGGGGAAAATCTTTATAAATAAATATTCTTTCTAAGTTAAAGGTGGATATTAAAACAATACTGCTTAAACTTAAAAAGAAAATGCTTTAAGTTACAAGTATATGTGAGGTGGGGATTTGTCTACTTTTTATTATGTCAATTTAATTTTTTTAAATAGTAAATACTTACATTTTACTTAGATACAAGAAAGAAGGTAAAAACAAAAAAAAAATCAACAGCAAAATGATGATTTTTACGTTTCTGAATTTTTGAGATGAGGATTGTTTATTTGTATAGGATGTCCAAACTACTGTTCTCATCGTGAGTATTATTTTCACATTTCGGTTGACCTTCTTCTGACCTTCTCCAGGTGTATTTTGTCAAACTAGGGGGTGGGGGTTAATCTTTCTGTCTGCACAGAATTTCGAACAGAAGCCTTTATTTAATCTACAGGGGCGAGCATACTCTCTTTCCATTAGCCATGACTGAGAAGTCCTAAATAATTCAGTTGTATTTTTGGGTGACCCACACTTGAGTGTTATTTACACATTTCAATTTATTCCCATTATTATTGACAAAATACACCAAAAGAAGGTCGGAGCTTATATTGACCAAAACGTTGTGGAAATAACACTCAAGATGAGAACAGTAGTCTAAAGAATCCAAATAATATGAATACCAAATGATTTATCTTGATATAGTTACGAAAAAAAAAAAAATAAATAAAAATAAGAATCGGATACCTAAGCTTAAATCTTTTGGTGAATATCCTTTTGAGATACATATTTGGATTCTATATAATTTTTACCACTGAAAGTTGTGTTTTTTAAAATTTGTTTGTTTTTGTACCTTTCAGCCAATTTATACATTTTTCTTTTGTTTACATATGAGATTAAAAAAAATGCTTGCTTTATTACCTAGCAAGATATTAAATTTATATTAAAATGTTAATGAAATTAAAGTATATGTCAAGGTAGTTTTATTTTTATAAAGCAAATCTAATTTATGGCTAGACTACAAGTGTGTGAAAAAAAGGTTGAAGGAAATAGGGAGATGACTTCAAATCATGATTTTTAGAAAGCCATTCTTAACATTGGGGGGAGACTCAAATTTACTTAATGATTTTCTTTATAAAAATAAAACTACCTGGTATTTTTTATTTTTGTTTATTCATGGATGAGGTAGGTATCTGGGGAAAGTGCCAATAAAAAGTAAAAGCATCTATGACAACAATGACTTGGGCAGAGTTAACAAAATCAGCACTAATGAATGAGTATCAAACATAAAACCCTTTCATTTTAATGTGACGAGAACTTGGGTAATTGGGTACAATTATTTCATCAGATCTTAAACATCTTAAAAATTTAATTTACAGTATGTGGCAAATGATCCCTAACTAGGGGTAGATGAGGGTAGGGGGTCTTTCTTGCTGGGCTGACACTCTATTTGAACTTGTCATTAACCTTTCCTTACAAGAGTGGGGTTAACCTGGGGTTAAGTTGACCTTCAAAAACTATCTGCTCAAGCATAATACTACCTATACACTTATTTTTTTTCCTTTTATGGTATTATAGGCAAATATATATATTTTTTTGCTTTTTCTTTTCATTCATTTCTTTTCATTCATTTCTTTTCATTCATTTCTTTTCATTTTTCATTCATTTCTTTTCATTTTTCTTTCATTTTTTTCATTTTTCTTTCATTTTTTTCATTTTTCTTTCATTTTTTCATTTTTAGCGTTTTCTATTTCATAATTTAATTCCTATCGTTCTTCCCTTTTTCATTTTCTTTTCATTTTTTCTTTCATTTTTCATTTTTTCCTTCATTTTTCATTTTATTTTTCCTTTCATTTTTCCTTTCATTTTTTTCCTTTCATTTTTTTTATTTTCATTTTTTTATTTTCATTTTTTTTATTTTCATTTTTTTTATTTTCATTTTTTTTATTTTCATTTTTTTATTTTCATTTTTTTATTTTCATTTTTTTGTTTTCATTTTTTTGTTTTCATTTTTTTTATTTTCATTTTTTTTATTTTCATTTTTTTTATTTTCATTTTTTTTATTTTCATTTTTTTTATTTTCATTTTTTTATTTTCATTTTCACTTTATTTTCATTTTCACTATTCACTTATACTCTAGTCTGTACTAGTTTTTATCTGTTGAGACATATTGCCAGAATACATGGAACGTTGGGGTGGGTGGGGATGAAGGAAAATATTTCAAAATATTCTTGTTTTTTATTTATTTATTTTATTTTATTTTTGCAATAAAGTAAATTAAACCAAAATTTGAAATTTTTTTTTTTTTTTTTTTTTTTTTTTCGAAGTTACTTATAAGTGAGAAACATTCATGATAATTTTTTTTTTTATTAATACTATTGTACTTTTATAGTAGAATGAATACCAGGAATTGAATGAGCTCTATATCCTTTTGACCCAGCCCCTATCATGTTACCTCCAATTTTTTTTTTGGGGGGGGGGGGGGCTCAAGAACAATTTATCCAACCATCTATCTGTATGTGTCTATGTATATGTATGTTATATCCGTAACATATGTCTATGTATTTGCATGTATGTATGCATCTATCTGTGCATGTTAATGTGTGTGTATATGTTATATATACAGTGCCACGCGAAAGTATTGGATACATTACATTTTTCTTCATAACTTTAATTAGGGTTCAAAATTTTACCTAAAATTTGGTCAGTATATTCCTATTACTATTCTAAATTATATTTGGAGTAGTAATTTAAATTTTAGAAAATTTACATTGAAAGAAAAATATAAATTTAACAAACGCAAAAGTATTGGATACACTTTTAAAAAATTCTTTTTCTAAAATAAATTTAAGTGACTTTTGCTTAGCATGTTGCAATAATGCAAACGAGTTTTCACTGACCAATCAGAGAGCTTTATATTAAAATAATTTTATAAAATTCTTCCAGTTTGGGCTCACTCTTTCAAAGTCAACCAGTTCATTTATAAAAATGTCTACAACTAAAGAGTTGTCAATAGACATTCGTCAAAAAATCATTGATAAGCACAAAGAAGGTAAAAGGTATTGAATAATATTAAGGGAACTTAATCTATCTTAGTACAGTTGGAAAAGTTATTAGAAAGTTTAAAAACCCTGGTGAAGCTGTTGCAAATCTTCCAAGATGTCCTTGGCCAAGGAAATTAAACAAAAAAGAAAAATCAAGGTGGGTAAGCAGAAAGGTACAAAAAAAACTTTTCTTGCTCGTGAAATTCAAACCGACCTCAGAGAAGCTGGGATTAATGTGAGCAAGGATACAATCTGTTCTAAATTGTGCAGGTTTTGTATCAGGGTCCCCAAGAAAAGTTCCATTATTGAAGCTTAAACATGTCAAATCACGTTTGAATTATGTTAAAATATATGGGGAACAACCCCAAAAATTTTGGAACAAGGTAATCTGATCAGACGAAACGAAAATCGAAATATTTCGAAGAAACACAGCAACACATGTATGGCGTAAAAATGGCACTGCCTATAACAAAAAGATTACCATTCCTACGGTAACGTTTGGCAGTGGTTCGATTATAGTATGAGGGTGTTTTTCATCCAAAGGTACTGGAGCAAAACTTCCAGAAATCTGCTGATTTGTTGGGACATAATAGCAATAACGGAATTGATGTTCTTATTTGGTCCAGTCAGTTTCCAGACCTCAACCCAATTGAAAATTTGTGGAAAATATTGAAGATCAATGTTCACAAGAGGAATCCACAAAATATTCAACAACTAGAACAGTTCTGCAAAGAAGAATGGTGCAAAATACTTGCATATCTTTGCAAAAAACGTGTGCAAATATAGAAAGCGATTGGAAGCTGTTGAACGCAATAAAGGCTATGTAACCAAATATAAAATCAATGTATCCAATACTTTTGCGTTAGTTGATTTATATTTTTCCTTTAATATAAACTTTCTAAACTTTAATTTTGCAATTGCTACCCCAAATATTAGTTAGAATAGTAATAGAAATATACTGACCAAATTTTAGGTAAAATCTTGAACCATAATTAAAGTTATGTAGAAAAATGTAATGTATCCAATACTTTTGCATGGCACTGTATATAATGTGTATGCATCTATCTGTATAATTATACTAAATGTAAGTTCAGCAACATTTATTCTTTGTGATTGAGTTATAAATGAAAACAGCAGTTTTTTAAGCATAATTAACTGAACAAGTCACCATCTCTCTTAGCTGTGTATTTCTCTTGCTCTTTCTCACTGTTGATTCAACCACTTGGTAATATTCTGATCTCTTTGTGAACATTAGAAGAAACATTGCCATTGCATCTAAAAAAAAAAAAAAAGGTGTATTTGAACACACCACAAACACTTATGTAAATTAGATGGCAAAATAATAAGTGACTTTTTCGTATAGAAATAATAATACTTCTATATCATATAAATAAAGAAGCTTAGTTTTAGTTCTGCAAGAAAGAATGTCTTAACAGAAATGTCATAGTTTATGAATTATCAAATAAAAATCAAGGTAAGATAGTAGTTGTGAAACAACCAATGTTTTACTACCACAACACTTTCCTATAGCCTGACCATGCATCTCTCCGACACTAGCTCAATTTCACAACACCTAGAAAAACCTGATTGTCCCTTCTTCTCAATATAGACACATTTTAGTTAATAATCCCAAAACAATACACCATGATACAAAGCCATTAAAATTAGATATCCCTCAATAATATTAATTATGAGACTAGTCACAGAATTTTAAAGTGTTTAACATGTTAATTAACATTACCAAATTCTTAACCGTTAAACAACATCCTTTTGAATTGTGTGTGTGCATCACATGTAATCACGTTCTCATGCAACATCTTATGAGTACAGATGCTCCTTTTAAAGTCATAAATAACTATGCATTAAAAAAATAAACAGTGAATGACATAGTTATAAACGCTAACAATGCCTGATAATTGGATGAATCAAATTGAAAGTACTCTCAATAAAAGAAAGAAAAATGGCACAAGAACTTTACAGAACTTGCATGCACCAACTTGACCAAAATACTAAATGGATTATTTGAAAAATTGAAAAAATACCTTCAAAAATACTCCATGATTTTAATTATTTGCCTGAATGAAAACATACTTCCTAAATATGCATACACTTGTAAAAATATATATAGTCTAAAGAAGCTTTGAGTATTTTATATAAAAAAATAAATAAATAAAATAAATGCAGTTTAAATTCCCACGGAAACTAAATTCAACCTATTGCAGACGTAAGTTGCATAAGGCGACTTATCGTTGTAAAATTCACAATTACGGAAGCGAATTCAACTATATAACGGGGATGGGGGGGGGAGAAACCTGAACTTCAATTATTAAATAGAAAATGGGATCATCAGCTATTTACCATGTATATAATTTATAGAATCACTCCAGACAAGGCAGAAGCCATTTGATGTAAGGAGATCACAAGAATAAAAGATGATTATCACAAAGGTGTGTGCGTGCAACAATTGTCCTAAATTGGTTATAATTTTTACTATTTCTTCTGCTCAAATTGATATATACATTTTTGACTGCAAAGTGAGATTTAATCCTTTAAAATTTTCAACCTACAAAATCTTGTCTGATGGTGAAAATTCTGGATCGATCTGGTTACTCAAACAAGGCATATTGCCACTTGGATGTAGAAAGCTACTAGTTGTGATTATGCCTACACGTGCACCATGTGTAGAGTTGAACAGCAAGAGTTAATTGAGATTGTCAGACTGACTTCCTCATCTTGGTTGTTATAGTCACAACGTTTCGGCCGTTTTGCCCTCCAGCCTTCATCAGGTGTTTTGTATCGAACTGGCCGAAACGTTGTGACTATAACAACCAAGATGAGGAAGTCAGTCTGACAATCTCAATAAATGAAAACACCTCATCTCAAAAATACAGACAATTACTAGCAAGAGTTAAATTTCTGCATGTTGGTTCAGTTAGGGAAGCAAAAAACAAGTAGGGAATTTCACAGTCTAACACTTTGATGAAAGGGATTTCTACAGTGAAGGGGTGGGATTTTGCTACTTGTCGGGTTAGTCAATGGTATTCCTGTCTAGAGAGCATAAGTCCTTCAAATTCGTTAAAGCACATTCCATTAAAATCCTTGTAAAACAGGCACAGGGATGCAACATGGCAGCGATAGGACATGGGTTGAAGTTTGATTCACAGCATGAGCCCTATTAGATTGAAGACTCTTTTTGGGGGATGTTGTATAATAGGGAGAGACTAGTGGTAGATACACCAACGCAAATGTGGCAGCAATATTCCATTCATGGGTGAATGGTGGTTTTGAAGAGATGCAGAATGCTCTCAGGTGTGAGTAATTTTCTAGCATGGGAGAGGGAGGGAACCCACGTTCTTTGCAGTAGCCTTGGCAATGTCCTCAGTGTATTTGTTCCAATACCTTTCACTGGTTTAGTCATGTGATAAAACACCATAAACTAGCATGTATGTTGCAAATGTTGCACAATTATTTTTTAGTGTGAAAATAATGAACCATTTTTTTATACTGACATGAAATTGCACCCCTCTATTTTTTTTTTATGGTGGTCACCACTTATTAAGGCCCGGAAGCCACTCAGGGATAAGGGTTATTGTAAGTACAGTACGTTAGTGTGGAGATTTAATAAAGTGTCTACTTAAGGGGGCGGTTCATCAGGAATTTGTTTACGTTGGACTTGAAGACATCCACGTTGTAGTCAGGTGGGAAGCAGGCAGACGGAACAGCTCCACAGGCGTGCAGTTCTAAGAAAGAAGCTTTGTTCATAGAATTTACGTTTTGATTTAGGCATAGATAAAGAGTGGGGAAAGTTTTGGAGGGACCAGAGATTGGAGCTCAGAAGAGCACCTGCCATGGAAATAACGATAAAACAAAGATAGGCTTGCAACGTCTCTTCTGTGGGAGAGAGGTTGCAGGGAAGAGAAAAGGGCATCCCCCACTAAGCCTCGAAGTCTATTTTGTACTCTGCAAGGTAGGATAGGCTGTGTTTAGCAGCTCCTGCCTAGATATGGCAGCAGTATTCCATCCTTGGATGTACTTGGCTTTTATATAGATAGAGAATTGCATCAGTAGTGAGATATCTTCTGGAGCGGCAGAAGGATCCCACCATCTTTCCAGCGACCTTGGCAACAGACTTGATGTACGTGTTCCATTTCAGATCAGGAGTTAAGGTCAAGCCCAGAAGCTTGTCAAAACATGGGGCTTCTCCTAGACGAGCCATCCATTTCAATTGATGCCAAATGGGGATCAGAGCGTTGATGATGTAAAGATAGGAGTTTGGTTTTAGATGCATTAAAGGTAACCAGCCACGTCTTCCCCCACTGAACCACTCGTTCGAGATCAGAGGAGAGAGAATCAGAGAGAACTTTGTCATTTACAGCCTTTGATGTGTTGCCGTAGATGGTCGTGTCATCAGCATAGATGTAAACAAATGATTTAAGTATGTGTTTAGGGAGATCATTGATATAGATCAGGAAGAGAGTTGGGCCCAGGATGGACCCTTGAGGGACTCCAGCATTAATACTGCAGGCCTCTGATTTTTGTCCATCAACCACTACTCTTATGAGCCTATCAGAGAGAAATGATTTAATGATAGAGAAAATATTTCCAGTGATACCGTAGCTGGAAATCTTGTGAAGTAGGACTTTATGCCATACGTTGTCGAATGCCTTTGATATGCAAGAGCAATTGCCCTAGAAAGGAAGCCTTTGTCAAGAGATTCACTAATCCTATGAGATATAACCGTTAGCACATCTGCGGTAGAACTTGCAGAACGGAAACCATATTGCGTGTCACTAAGAAGGTTATTTCTGCTGAGGTGGTTGACTATTTCTCTATTTAATATGGATTCCAGCAACTTACTCATGACACACAGGAGACTTGTTGGTCTGTACTGAGAGGGAGATGACTTATTACCTGAATTCTTAAATACAGGGCATACTGACAAGGTTTTCCAGGGTGTTGGAAAACACAGTTTCGTAAGTATGGGAGCAAGTTCTGGTTGAAGCTTTTTTAACACTAAGTGGGATGGTGTCAGGGCCAGTTGCTTTACTGGAATCAAGATTCTTGATTAGCTTGGCGACCTCATGCACAGATATTTGTATGTTACCAGCGTGTTCTGTGATAGGAGGAAATATGGGGAGTTGATGGCCTTCGTCGCATAGGGTAGAATTAGCTGCAAAGTTCTTGGCAAATAGGTTGGTTTTGTCTGAAGCTGACGAGATGACCTCTGGTCCGTTGATAATGGTTGGGATAGAACGCACACTTCTGTTCAGGATCCTATTTTTATTTGCCAAAACTGGTGGGAACCAAGCCGCTGATCAGCTACTTTGGATTTAACAGACTAGGCATATAGCTCTCTTGCATTTTTATTACTCTTTTACCGTGGTTGCTGGCGTTCCTGAAAGCAGCTTTAGTCTCAGTGCATCTATTATGTTGATAGCTATGGAAAAAGTGATTTTTGTGCGCAGCAAATTCTGGGGAGAACCATGGCTGGCTGATAGGTTTTTGTTGGAATTTTTTAGATGGTATGAATCGGTCTATGCCTACAATTAACTATTCAGTCAGGTCTGATACTATAGAGGACACATCCTTTTTAAACATGGAATGCAGAGGTAGATCAGATATGAATGTACATAAGCTATCCCAGTCAGCCATGGAGTATCTGTATACAGTACGGTGAAGGAGTACGTCTGGGGACTTATTACATTTCATTTTTATCTTAACTGATACGACGGAGTGGTCGGACGATCCTAGAGGAGAAAGAACAGAACATGGACAAAGCTCAGGGGAAGTTGAGAGAAAAAGGTCTAGGTGGCTTGCATATTGACCTGTAGTATCGGGCACACGGGTGGGCTCGCGAACAATCTGAGTGAGGTCATAAGCAATGACAAAATCATGACACAACCTCCCTCATCGTCCGTCTTACTTGAGTGGGTCAGCCATTCCACATTATGGTCGTTGAAGTCACCATAGATGTGGATGCTAGCCGAGGGATGTGCAGACAGAATGTGGTCTATTTTCTCAGATGTGTTCTTAAAGATAGTAACTCCGCTGTTGTGGGGCCGATAGAGGGCAAATATAAATGCAGTGGTGTAAGGAAGTGCAACCCGGAAGCAAAATTAGGATCTTCTCTAGAGATATCCCTGCCACATGGGAAGCCATCTTTAATGTAGGCACACATTCCATGCCCATGGCGATCTTGGGGGTCAGATTTAGATGTTAAGTTTTTAAAGTAATCAACAATTTAAAAAACTGAAAAATATTTTCTCTTGCTGAAAAACATTATCAGCTATGTTCTAAATTTTATTAAAATATTTTAATTCATTTTATTTCTTTTTTTTTTTATCACAATTTATAGCTGATATTTATTTCTGAAAATTAAAAACAGTTTAACAGAAATTAATTATTAATATATACAATTCAATGTTTCTAAATTTTTTAAATGAAAATGGATGATTTGTATTATTGTCCACAAGCACCCGTGACTTAACAAATACAGTAAAAATATTAGATAAAATTCAATTTGTGGAGGTTAAATGTTCAATTCTCAATGCCGGTCATACTACGAATACAATTGCGAATTATTTAAGACTTCTATTATATCATGGCGGATGGAGCAGGAGCATGCAACCTTTATGGATTAAATAAAGAGTTCCTTTTCAAATTCTGTGCAAATTTTCGAGTTCGATAGAAAGATTCCTGAGTTCAATAAAAACCACCTGAAGTTGATTGGAGATTACATCAAAATGTTGTGAAAATAACATGCAAGATGAGAACAGTTGTCTGAATAATCCAAATAAATTATAAAAAAAAAAAAAAAATTATATAAAAAGGGGTAAAATATAAATTGTAAATTCCATTTTTTATTTTGTTTATTTCAGGTTTCTGAAGACAGTGCAGTACAACACCTCCAAGAAGAATGCATAACGGATAAAAAACGAGACTAACCGCTTGGAGAAAAGAGCTGTGATGATTGGCAAAGTATTACTTATTTTATTGTGTTTCCATCATGAAGATCTACCTGCAGAAAGTCATTCCATCATACAAGCTCCGCATTCCTGTATTTAATCTGATTTTTGTATCTGGAATTTTTTTTTTTTTATTGTTAGTTTTTTGTTTTCTCTTCAAAAATCTATGGAAAACTAAACGTGGCTCAACTTTCAATTGAAAAATTAACAGAACCCCCAACCCGACTGAAAAAAAAATTACAAGGTAAAATGTCCGTAGGATGTTTTCTCATGATTTAGAAGCTCTCTGTAGGCAAGTTAAATATGGTAACTGTCATTTTCATGCTCTTGCAATTACTAATTTAACTTGTACGGACTGGTGACCATTGATTTGCCTTAATTTATAATATTTTCCTACCTCTAAACTTGATCACTCTCTTTTCGCAAATAAGTTATTTAATCTCTCGCGCATACATAATTATATTTCAGGTATAATTTTCATAAAGATTGCACAAACAATCCTATGAACCTTACAGTATTTATATAAAAGTACTCAGTAACAAGTAGAGCTGCATATTCATTTAATCAAAATTTTTTATTCATATAAACATATTTTGCAAACATATATACAAACATTTCGATTTAAGTCAAATTTAACTGAGGCTCTTCAAGCAAAACTATGAATAAAATGACACAGAATGAGCAATTCAAATTTCCTGGAAGAAAGACCTCACATGACCATGACAAGTTAAATAAACAAACCGAATAAAAAATTTTTAATTTTTCAAACAAACACTCCACGATAACTTTTCTCGTATTGTTAGTACAATCTATATGGAAAAAAAAATCAAATCTGAAATATAAGCTATTAAAAGAAAAAATTATACTTATATCCTAATTAGGGACTGCAATATATATATATATATATATATGACAAACTAGACTAATCCAGTCAACTGAAACAAGCTTAGGCAATGTCTTTAAAAACGGTAATGCAAACTATAACTAACTATACCAAAAAAATACATCAAAAGACTTGGAAAGAAAACCTTATTTTACATGAATAATACAGATACTGTTACAAATGATATATAATCAAGATGCACAAAACTGTTACAAATGATATATAATCAAGATGCACAAAACTGCATGGAAACAACCCAGAGTTGTTCGAAACAGACCTGAACTTAACTAAAGGATTAAATTCAAGTGACAATAACACTTTCTGATCAACATTGGAAAAGCATATCGGGCATCTAGTAAAATCTGGATACAGACTAATGAATTTATAAGCACATGCAAACACTGCTCTTCAGAACACCATAGAACATTGGAGTTCTTGTCCACAATTCTCCTTGTATTAAATAAAACCCCCCCCCCAAAAAAAAAGAAAGAAAAATCTGTATGATATACATACCTGTGACTACATGAAAATATATTCCAAAAATCATGTAAATTGATCAAGTAGTTTGATTTTTTTTTTAAATAAAATAAAATAAAATTTTATGAGTAACAAAAGAGCAACTGTATTGTCTGCCAATCTAACAAAAAAAAAAAAAGAGGTAACTTAATTATTCAAATTCAAAATTTACAAACTCCCATTAATGACTTAAATAAGATTTTCTTTATAAAATAAAGCTACTTGATTAATGTTATGAATTTTAGAATATATTTTTGTTTCGTCATGAGTACATATATCATACAGCTTTTTTTTATTTTCGTTATTTAATATAGGGAGAATTCTGAACAAGAACCAACCCTCGGAGACAAAGTTTTTAGCACATATAGGAAAGTTATACACAACACAGAGACAATAATTAATGATAACATTTGCTACTAAACTAGAAATGTATGCAAGATCGATTTGTTTATTTTTATCCAACTTTTCCAATTCTTTGCTTATATCTTAAGGACCACAAGAAAAATTTTATGAACAGCAAACAAAGATTAGTCAACCCTACTTAAAACAAAGTTAGGCCACATCTAAAAAAAAAAAAAAAAAACTATCCGCATATAGCAACGTCTTGAAAGTCTCGCCTGATACTATTGAATAGTGTTGTAAGATGGAGAATAAACATAGCCTCCTTCATTCAATTTGACATGATTGATTTTTGTAATTATAAAAATGATTGCCAGCTGGAATGCGAGTGGAACCTATGCAACTTGTTAATAGACAACCCTTTTTCCCCCTCCAAATGAAAATAGTGGTAGAAAGAAAATAGATATCTGAATCTCTTCTGGTAACAGAAAACAATGTTACTGTAATCATGCACATTGCTTTTCTCACAAAAAAAAACACGCACACACACACACACACACACACACACACAGTCCGATAAATGGGTACATACAAACCCGCATTGACAGAAGACATGACAAAAAGTTTATTTACATTCCTATGCTCCTTCCCCTGTCCCATTTCCTCAATTTCAAATTATATTTTCAAATGAAAATTAAAGAAATTATTATTAAAGTGTACATGAGAGAGAAAGATTTTCTTATGAAAAAAAAAAATGAATGTAGTGTTTTTAGTTTAATTTTTACTTTAACTCCTGTAGAAAAGAAAATATTTCTAATAAAAGAAATTGTTATTTTTATTCTCTGTTCATGAATAAACACGATGTAAATAATTGTTGATTCTTCTTTATCTTTTTTATTTTTCTTTTTTTTTTTCTTTTAATACTAAACTTCAACTGAAAAAATGTTTACATTGTTGACATCTAAATTTAACTATCATTATTCAGCTTGGAGCACTTGCTTATCTAGTTGCACTGATGAGCTGTAAACAGTGAGACAATACTGTCTGTGGATGGCAATATTTTACTCCCTACGTTGATAGAGTTCTCGTAAGGAAATTGGCAGCAGGCCATCTAGCTTAAGGCATTGATCATTAGGTAAAATTAGTTTTAGTTCTCCGACCCACTGAAAAGATATTTACTTTGTTGACATCTAGATTTTGCTTACATTTAGTAGGAACTGTATGATAGAGAAAGGGCAGAGGTGTAGCCGGTCAGGTTTCAATTCTGACTTGAAGCACTTGTTTGTTCAGCCACACTAATGAGCTGCAAACGGCAAAACTATTGTCTATGGATAACTAATACAGGGTGGAACGATAAACTTGTTGCCCTAAAAACCCAACACTATAGATCTGGTGTTGAACTACATGCTTCAAAATGTCATCCTGTATGTATGTTCATAAAACATTAATAAAACAATGCCTCCATCATTTAATCAAACCACTTTAACATTACACGCCATTTTTTTTTTTTTTTTTTTTTTATAACTTAAAATCATTACTATATATTGGATAAAAATCAACAGAGATTTCGCTCTATAATAATGAATAAGAAAGCTAGATGAATTAAAATATGATATGCATATTTTATGACCAGGCAATGTTGGGTGGCATGCTAGTATATATCTATAAAAGTGACCTTGTCGGTGTGTGTGACCAAACTATTCTCTGAATATTTGGTCTACAGAGTTGAAATATATAGAGTATTTGGACCTGTAGTACACTTTCAATTTGGTTTTTAGCTCGTACAAATAGCTGCTAAGGGGTCAAAATAAAAAAAAAAACATTGACCATAGCCTGGCATAAGTTGACTATACTCATTTTATTTCTATGCATGTGCGAATTAGAAGTGATAGATTAAACTTTTTTTTTTTTTTTTTTTTCCAGTTTTTGTATACTTATGGATTTAGATCATATGCTAACGGACAAAGTTGGAGAGCTATGTGTTTTGGTTTTGATTCTACCTGATGGCAAGCATGTCATTTTTTACATTTTGAAAGCTACTATTGTGATATTATGGTCGCTAAGGGCTAAGCAGTAAGAGAAAAAAAGACAAAAGGATAGGTGACAAAAGAAAAGGAAGCAGGTTTATGAAGATAGACAAAAGAAACTTGACATGAGATTGTTAAGGTGTGACAAATGAAAGGACTGAACAATCAATAGAGATATATTTAGTTTTATGACATTGGGGAGTGGCTATGAGTAAGAGGCAATAGAAATGATTGACTGTGATAAAATTGGACTTAATGGTAATGTCCAGTTAGGAGTGTTTTGACAGTACATTTAAGGACAGTCTGGTTGACAGCAGTCATAATTGACTTGGATGTTTATGGCAGTTCAGGGCTAGAGACAATTGGAGATAGATCATGGCTTGGACCAGGTTAGAAAAGCTTTAGGAGATCAAGATGAACTGACAGCAACAGATGAACCCAGCCTCAACAGGACCTAGATGTGGACTAGCATGTAGAGGGTTGATGGGAACACAAACAATAGTCCAACCATAAATGTAAAGCATCAGAGTCTGCATTTTCTTTTTGTTCCTGGATTTTGTTTTGTTTTATTTTTATACTTGTAGACCCCGTGCTCTCCCCATCGATGATCGATGATCGTCAGTGTGAACAATATAATGATGTAGTCAAAACTAGAATGATGAAAGATGAAGGAAAAATCCATGGCAAATAATATTAGGGTCGGTGGGGCATCACATGGTGGTCACACTATATACTAGGTACAAATTGATAGAGATTCGGACTCTATAATAATAAATATGAAATTTGCCTGAATTAAAATATCATATTCAAACGCATTTCACAATGCTGGGTAGCCTGCTAGCATATATATATATATATATATATTTAAGTGAACTTGTGTGTATGCTAAACGATCTCTACCAAACTACTCTGTCAATTTTTGGTCTACAGACTTGAAACCTGATATATGAGATTCGGACATGTAAAACAAATTCAATGAAAATAAATGTTAAGAGGTGTAGCAGCCGACATTCGTTACAATCACAGGCAGGAGCTACTTCTCACGATTCGAGATTGGGAATCCATTTTCTCCCTGACTTGTCCAATCACAAGCAAACTCTCTATCATGTGACAGAGTATATAACACATACGGCTACATATAAAAAAACACCAGCCTAAAAAAAAGAGTTAACACTTTCTGAGTGTACGAAAAATTGATATCTGGCCTGGACTTCCATTGCTTTTCATGCTACCTTTTGCTATTACCAATTCCCTGCCTTTTACACGCATCATGCATATTACAACAACAACAACAACAACATGGGTCAACTCGACTCCATTTACACACATGCCAGAAATATTCTCTGCTACAAGAAACACTCCCTCTCGCAAAATAACCTCACAGAAAAAAAAAAATTTTTCATCAAAAAGCAACATTTCTCTTTCACAGAAAAAATAAACAGTCGAGTCCAACAAAAACATGTTACTGACAACTAGCCATCCAAAACACTCTTCACAGAAGAATACACTCAAAACATTTATTTTTTCACAAACTCCATCCAAGTAAACCAATCAAAACAAAAAACAATTCCTCACTGACATTTAGCAACGAGCAACTTAATAACTTCAAATTCCACTGGAATCGTTCAAATTTAAAGAAATTATATTCAATTCTACGAAACATATTTGAACACGGTCACAAGCATCAAGCCTTGTGTTGACACAAAAAGCAAATTTTACAAACAACTGTCACGGACGGACATATTACAAAATCCTCACTTCAAATTTTCTAAATTACAACTGACACACATAAAAGGACCTTTCTTTTATTTCAATAAACATTTCTGGTTTTCAGAAGAAAACTATTCCAACAAGGGGGTATCAGTAGCAGCCAACACTCGCTACAATCACAGGCAGGAGCTACTTCTCACAACTCGAGATTTGAAATCTATTCACTCCCTGGCTTGTCCAATCACAAGCCAGCTTTCTATCACTTGACAGAGTATATAAAAGGCGAAATCTGAAACTCTCAGCTCTCTTTGATTCTGACCCTGCTTGGCAGCAGACATTAGCTTGGGGCTTTTGCCCCAGGCTGGACGTGAGTACTACAAGCTAACAATGGCTCTTTTCAAACACCCATTTGTTTCCACATGCGGTACCCAAACAAACATTCTTTATCATGCTAAAGAGCATACACCGACATACACACACACGACAACACGTGAACACATTGAATAACTTGCTCCTTTCTTTCTCCTGCAACTGGCTTCCTTAGTCTCGGCAATTACTCGCTATAAACACGTGTGGACTGAGCTGTTCTCTCTTCAGTAAGACGGAAATATATTAATTCTATCTTTACACAAGAACACTTCAACCTACCAACCCGTTTCTCTCTTCTACTAACGAAAATAACAAATAAAGTTGTTTATAAATATAGAATGAAACTCCATTTTGTTGTCTCATCTCTATAGAGGTCAAAATTGAAAATATTGCAATTGCAAATTTTTATTTATACATTAAAGTGCGTTAGTTTTTAAAGTTTGGATATCCATCTGCCCTTAGGTCATAAGGTAGCTTATACAACAGGCGAGCTAAGTGTTGTGGTTTTTCTATTGGCTGATGGCATCCAAATCATTTATTTTTAACTTTAGAAATCAATACAATATTGGGTACAATATAATAATCAATAGAGAATCGGCTCTATAATAATAAATATGAAATTTGCATAAATTAAAATATCATATTTAAGCATCTTTTACGGTTGGGCAACACTGGGCACTCTGCTAGTATTTTCTAAAACAAACTAAAGTAAAAAAAAAATTAATACATAAAAAGTACTGTTCCATAATGAGACGGTCTATTTTTATTTTTACTTCGCAGCTGACAATTCTACTATCACATGATACCATCATCAAGAGAAACCACTTTGCAGTTCAGATCCTATTCTTCGACTGCTTTTCTTCAGGTGGGGCGGCCCCTCTCTCAGGAGTTGGTCCTGCTGCATTAAAATGAAAAAGGAGTAAAGTGTGGACCTTGGGTTTACTTTCAGCAACCTCGTGATTCTTACTTCCCTTAGTTTGTTTTTTTAAACTCATATTACATGGGCGATCTTTCTGGCAAAGGGAGAAAAATTGCTGTTTCCTGAAGCGGAATCTATCAAACATTTATCGTTGGCTAATTTTTTTTACATTGCAGTAATCTATGTTGTGTGTGTGTGTGTGTGTGTGTGTGTGTGTATATATATATATATATAAACCCCTTACATCAGGTTGCTTCATATCTTGTCTGGAGCTATGTCTATTTAAAAATTTAGAATTTAGAAACTAAAATGATCTTTCTTTAGAAAAAAATATACACGCTTGGACGAGAAATAAATTGTTACATTTTCGTTTAAAAATTATTCTTTTAAAGTTTCCTTTATCGTCAAAATCTTTAGAATCCATTTAAAATATATTTATATATATATATATATATATTTGGCAAAAATGGTAATTAGTAAAACCTGAAAAGAGTGCTCAATACTATTGCAGAGCAAATATGCGTTTTATTTTTTATTACTGTTTTATCTGTTCAGTTACATATGTTTCGGTTGCCGCACCATATTTACGAGGCTGCTGAATCGTAAATATGGTCCAGCAACCGAAACATATGTAACTGAACAGATAAAACGGTAATAAAAAATAATATATATATATATATATATATAATGAAGTTTTTGTTATATATATTTTTACTTTAAACTATACAAGTTCTAGCAATCAAAGGGAGATAATTATATACACAATGAAAACGTGATGTGAATTTTTTCTTTTTCTTTTTTTTTTTTTTTTTTGTCTCTATACGAAAAAGTTTTCAGGATATGAAAGATACAAAGTGACAGAAAAACTATTTTTAGGTACCTAATTCTTTGTAAAACTTTTTAAAATCAGGGTTTTATTCGATTTAAAATTTTTTTAGTAATTTTCTGAAAATATTGTTGATTTTTATCTGGAAAACATTTTTTTTTGGATTTTTTTCTACTTATCCCCCCCCCCCAAATTAAAATTATTTTCAAAATTGAAAAATTAATTTCTGCATTACAATTTTTACCATATTTGAAGAATATAGATTGGAAAAAGTATTTCTGTTTTAAATTTTATCCTACTCCTCTGAAATTTTTGTAAGGGTGGAGGAGTTTGTTATTATTAGTCGCGTGCAAGCGATTCTATAAGTCACTTCGTCGGTCGGTCTGTCGGTCTGTCCGTAACACTTTTGTGCTTGGCCTTTTGGCCAAGATCAAAGTGTAGTATCTGTTCTTACTACATGCTGTACTTATGTTTGTAACTTTGTGATATAAAGTGAGAGATCACTTTTCTGTATTAATTTAATGTAAAATATATTTATATAAGGGGCCGGGCAAATTCAAGCGTACATTTACAGACAACCAGTTCACACAATGTTCTACTACCTCGTTTTTTATTAAATTGAATTTCATATTTGGATGTCAAAGAAATGTAAAAAAAAAAAATAAATAAATAGAAAAGGAAAGTATTAATGGTTAGGTACTATATGGATTTTATTTCATTCTGGTTTTACCTTCATAATAAAATTTAATGGGTTATTTAACAGGGCCTGGAATGGATTAGACGACTTATGTGTTAAACGCCTTTCAAGATACGAACATTTCAAGATATGAAAGCCAAGCCGGAACCAATTAATTTTGTATCTAGATGTTCCACTGTATTTTTTATTCATTTGCAATTATTAAGAAATTGATTTACGGTCAAAGGGAGATAAGTCACAATTTACTACCTATAGAATAAATCCCATGTATTTTAACAAACATGTTAATGCAATTTTAAAACTAAAAATCAAATCAAATGATTTTCTGCAGAAATGAAACATGAAAACCTCTGTGTAGCTTATTTGCCATGTACATATTTCTTCCTCCTCCTCCTCCTACTATTACCATACTCTATGGAGCAAATTTATTCACAATATTACTTATATATATATATATATATATACTCGGGTTTTTTTTATATTCAAAAGTAATGGACTAATGAATTCAACGAGGTTGTTAGATAGTGCTCAATAAAAAGAGCTGATAATACTTGTTTATTGTTATATAAACATGCTCACATCCCGCTGCTACAAATAGCCACTTGTTTCAATCAAACAACAGATATCATCAGGCAGCGACTTGACTATTCAAAAGTTCAATGAATAATGGATTTTTATTTTAGGTAGGAACTCTTTAGAAGTTGGAGTTAAAAAACTTAAAACACAGGACTTTAATTAAATAAAAAGTAAAAAGGGAGAGGCAATTTAAATAAAGTTAAAAGATTACAATGGGGAGAGAGTGATTGAGAAGAGAAAAAAGGAATAGAGACAGAAATAGAGAAAGAAAATATAGAGAAAACAAAATAGAGAGAAAAAGAAGAGAGAAAATATATATATATATACATATACACACACACATACATATATATATATATATATATATATATATATATACATATATATATATATATATATATGATATGGAGAAGAAAAGAAAAAAGAAATAAATGGTTATAATAAAGAGAATAAGAACTAGAAGGAAAAGGAAAGAATAATGAGATCTAGTTAAATAGAGAAAGAGAGAAAGTAAGAATTTGACAGTATATAGAAAAAGAAAAAGAAAAAATCTGCGTGTCAACCAATTTATGAACAATTATACAATTCAGTAATGAAACATATTATTACAAATACAAACAGAAGATACAATCCAAGCGTCAGAAATGAACGTGTCAAAAAAGGCAGTGAATGTATTCGGCTAGCATATTTATCCTCTTACATACGTCCACGAGTAAAATCAACGCAATTCAAACATACGTCTACCATTAATTAGGCCCTTTATGCTAAATGATATAAGTTTAAAGTTTTCGCGTTTTTATTAGATAAATATATGAATAAAAGAAGAAAATAATGATAAAACAATATTAAAATTATTATTAATAACAATAAACATAATAGTAATGATATTAATAATAATAATAATAATAATAAAAACAATAAAATTAATATTTATTATCTTTTTAATATAACATATTTAGCCATAAGAGGGGATTAAATAAATTAAATAGGTCCAATAATTATAAATAAAAAACTACTAATATTTATGTATATAAAAAGAATACAATACAAATATATATATATACACACACACACACATATATATACCCAAATATACACACACATACACACACATATATATATATACATATATATATATATATATACATGCACATAAGTAAAGGTGTAACTATACTATTAAGTTGGAAGTTTAAGCTATTTAAGTATAGATATAAAGTCATATTAAATCACAAAATAATACATTCAATACCAGATTACTAATAACACAGATACAAGTACACTTACCTATAAATATATTCAGGCAAAAGAAGTAATTAAATCAACGAAATACTCAAAAATAGCGACGCACAGGTAGATAGTACCCAAATTAAAAATAATAAGATACATATGTATATACTCACAGAGAACCAACCGACATACTAATAAGCATATATATACATATATATATATATATATATACATATATATATATATATATATATATATATATATGTCAATTTTTTTGCAAATATCTATATTTGATTTTTTGTAATTTTTTGTAATATTTTCTTTAATAAGCTTACAAAAAATTACAAAAAATCAAATATAGATATTTGCAAAAAAATTGACAAGGATAGTAAAGAAATAACTGACAGACTTAAAATTAGTAATAGAGTGGGAATTTTACAAAAAAAACAGTCATATATTTTGCTTAAAGACCATAAGATAAATTTTGAAAATAAACCTACAACTAGGTTAATTAATCCTACAAAACCCGAAATTGGTAAATTAAGTAAAAATATACTAGAAAGAGTTAACTATCAAATTAAATCAACATATAAGCTAAATCTATGGATTAACACAGCGGATACCATTAAATGGTTTTCCAATATACATAATAAAAAGAATTGTACTTTCTTACAATTCGATATTGTGAATTACTATCCCTCCATATCTAAGGAACTATTCGAAGAGGTGATGGAGTTTGCTAAACTCCTGTCTGATATAAAAGACACTGAAATTGAAATTATACGGACATGTAGAAATACTACATTAATTAGTGGAAATGATCAGTGGTTGAAAAAAGATCAAAATGACCTGTTTGACATTTCCATGGGGTCTTTGGATTCGGCTGAAATGACAGACTTAGTAGGTCTATTCATACTATACAACTTAACCAAAGACATCAATGTCATGGATATAGGCTTGTATCGTGATGATGGACTGATGATCATCAAGGAATCCAACGGCCCTAAATGTGAAAGAACCAAAAAGATTATCTTAAATGAATTCCGTAGAATTAAATTAAAAGTGGATATTATATCAGATGTTAAAACTGTAAATTTTTTGGATGTGAACTTTGAAAAAAAGGGAAAGGCATCTACCAACCATATACGAAGGAAAACTCAAACCCAATTTATGTACACCCCCTATCAAATCACCCAAAATCTATCATTAGGCATATCCCCAAATCCATTAGTAAAAGAATCAGTGACAATTCTTCCAATCTTGAAACATTTAATAAACATAAATATTTCTATAACAGGGCCCTTAAGGATAGTGGATACAAAAACACCCAAATTGAGTTCATAGAACCAACACACCCAAACACAAATACAAATAGAAACCGTAAGAGAAAAATCCTGTGGTACAATCCCCCTTTTAATCTGAAACTTAAAACAAATCTAGGAATGAAATTCTTAAACTTAATTAAAAAGCACTTCCCTATTAATAACATACTACATAAAATTTTCAATAAAAATACAATAAAACTTAGTTATAGCTGTAATGAAAACCTTGAAAAAATAATTAAAAAACATAATAACAAAATATTAAACAAAAATAGTGCACCCATTGCTACCGAAAGTTGTAACTGTAGAATTAAATCAAAATGCCCTCTTAAAGGAAATTGTCAAATTACTTCTGTAGTGTACCAAGCAACTATTTCTACTAAGGAAAATCCGAATGAAAAAAAAATATTACATAGGAATGACAAATAACAATTTTAAAGAAAGATTTACCGGTCACAAGTGCTCTTTTGAAAATAATGAGTACAAAAATAGAACTTCCTTGTCTAAATATTACAATGAACTAGTAGAGCAAGGTTACTCCCCAATAGTAAATTGGAAAATTTTAAAGAAAGCGAAAACCTGTTCATCTTTAAACTCGCCTTGCTACTTATGTCTTTACGAGAAATTATTTATACTTACTTTTAGAAAAAGAGATAAATTATTAAATAAGAAGCACGAAAATTCAATTAATTGCAAACATTATAAAACCCATCTTTTAAGTAATTTAGTTTAGATATAAAATTTAAATAAATTAAAAATTGTCACTGATTTCTATAATTTATTAATATTCTATTAATATACTTTCTCCTCTCCTGATTTCATTCTTTACTTCTCCTATCTTATATACCTGTGTGTCTATGTGTATATGTATGTGTCTATGTATTTATTTTATGACCGTGTGTACTTAGATCTATATATTTCTATATTATTTGGTATACCCTCCCATGTTTATTCAATCCATTTGTATGTTTCTATGTGTGTATGCATCTATCTGTACCCTTGCCAAATTATTTGTATTCTTATGTATCTATATATATAATTTATGTAAATTATACATATTTATGTGTGAGTATATATATGTGTGTGTGCGTTGTTGTTTATTAGTATATGATTGTGTGCATATATTTGTGTATTTTTTGTATGTATGTGTATACATAAGATTATATATATATATATGTATATATATATATATATATATATGCTTATTGGTATGTCGGTTGGTTCTCTGTGAGTATATACATATGTATCTTATTATTTTTAATTTGGGTACTATCTACCTGTGCGTCGCTATTTTTGAGTATTTCGTTGATTTAATTACTTCTTTTGCCTGAATATATTTATAGGTAAGTGTACTTGTATCTGTGTTATTAGTAATCTGGTATTGAATGTATTATTTTGTGATTTAATATGACTTTATATCTATACTTAAATAGCTTAAACTTCCAACTTAATAGTATAGTTACACCTTTACTTATGTGCATGTATATGTATATATATATATATATATATATATATATATATATATATATGTGTGTGTATGTGTGTGTATATTTGGGTATATATATGTGTGTGTGTGTATATATATATATATATTTGTATTGTATTCTTTTTATATACATAAATATTAGTAGTTTTTTATTTATAATTATTGGACCTATTTAATTTATTTAATCCCCTCTTATGGCTAAATATGTTATATTAAAAAGATAATAAATATTAATTTTATTCTGTTTTTATTATTATTATTATTTTTATTATTATTATTATTATTATTATCATTACTATTATGTTTATTGTTATTAATAATAATTTTAATATTGTTTTATCATTATTTTCTTCTTTTATTCATATATTTATCTAATAAAAACGCGAAAACTTTAAACTTATATCATTTAGCATAAAGGGCCTAATTAATGGTAGACGTATGTTTGAATTGCGTTGATTTTACTCGTGGACGTATGTAAGAGGATAAATATGCTAGCCGAATACATTCACTGCCTTTTTTGACACGTTCATTTCTGACGCTTGGATTGTATCTTCTGTTTGTATTTGTAATAATATGTTTCATTACTGAATTGTATAATTGTTCATAAATTGGTTGACACGCAGATTTTTTCTTTTTCTTTTTCTTTTTCTATATACTGTCAAATTCTTACTTTCTCTCTTTCTCTATTTAACTAGATCTCATTATTCTTTCCTTTTCCTTCTAGTTCTTATTCTCTTTATTATAACCATTTATTTCTTTTTTCTTTTCTTCTCCATATCATATATATATATATATATATATATATATATTCTCTCTTCTTTTTCTCTCTATTTTGTTTTCTCTATATTTTCTTTCTCTATTTCTGTCTCTATTCCTTTTTTCTCTTCTCAATCACTCTCTCCCCATTGTAATCTTTTAACTTTATTTAAATTGCCTCTCCCTTTTTACTTTTTTATTTAATTAAAGTCCTGTGTTTTAAGTTTTTTAACTCCAACTTCTAAAGAGTTCCTACCTAAAATAAAAATCCATTATTCATTAAACTTTTGAATAGTCAAGTCGCTGCCTGATGATATCTGTTGTTTGATTGAAACAAGTGGCTATTTGTAGCAGCGGGATGTGAGCATGTTTATATAACAATAAACAAGTATATATATATATATATATATATATATATATATATATATATACACACACACACACACACACGGTCCTGGATATGACCTTAAACTATATCTGATGGTGAGACCCCAGCTTGCGGGCTTTGGGAAGTGTGAAGCCACCCTTTAATTGGCATTGCGCCCAGGTCCACTCTGACCTGGAGTGGTACTACGTGTTAGGGTCCCAACTATGGGTTAAATAGAAAATTATTTTAAAAATAAATATATACTCTATTAAATTGTTCTTCAAAATCACTGGATTCGGCATTAAATAACCTGAAAAGGGTTGATATGCCGTAAAACTAAAACAAAAACAAAAACACACATATATGCACACACATGCACACACACATATATATACACACACACACACACACATATATATATATTAATTTATTTATACAAACATTAATGGCTACATATGTGCATACATGTTTCTGTAATCACCCACGTTGGGGGACTACGTCTTCAGGCCAAGAATTACTGTCGAAAACTCTTTTTTCTCTGTTTTTCGACAGTAATTCTTGGCCTGAAGACATAGTCCCCCAACGTGGGTGATTACAGAAACATGAATGCACATATGTAGCCATTAATGTTTGTATAAATAAATTTAATATACCTGCTCTGTTCACTCATTGAGCACTCTTTGGTAGACACATGTCGTTTCATTGGATGTACTTCTAGGAAACTAAACTCTACTGGCTATATATATATATATATATATATATATATATACACACACACACACACGCATATATATATACACACACACACGCATATATATATATATACACACACACGCATATATATATATATATATATATACATACACACGCATATATATATATATATACACACACGCATATATATATATCATCATCATCGGCGGTCACTCGTGTCCGAGTAAGACTGTCCTCCGTTGTGGCTTCTGTGGGTCCTCAGGTGAGCATAGAGCCCAATCCTAGACCCAATTTGTCTTGTGCAATTTGGGCAGATAAAGGTAGTGGTGGTGGGGTAGGGTTGGGTGTGTCTGGTTAATAATCTGTCCTTTCTGTGCTTGCGCCTATCCTCAGCAGCTTTATTTAGGTCACTACTATAAAGCGCAGCACCTTTGTGGACAGCGCTCCTCCATGCCAACCTGCTCCCAGCCACGTCCTCCCATGTCTTAAGGTCCATGTGAAACCGCTTTAGATTTGCTTTGATGTTGTCCTTATACCTCATCTTTTGGCCACCCTGGGCACGCTTTCCCTCAACAAGCTGAGAGTAGAAAATCTGTTTTGGGAGGCGGAGATCCGGCATTCGGACAACATGACCAGTCCATCTGAGCTGGCGTTGAGCAACAGTAGCGGTGATAGTGGGAATGTCAGCCTCACTCAGGACGCTGGTGTTGGTGCGTCGGTCCTTCCAACTAATTCTGAGGATTTTTCGGAGGCATCTTTGGTGGTACGTCTCCAGGGTTTTTACGTGCCTCCTGTATGTGGTCCAGGTCTCCGATCCATAGAGAAGAGTGGGCAACAAGACAGCTTTATATACCATGATTTTGGTCTTTGCCAGAAGGTCACGGTTCTCAAATACTCTCTTCCTTAGCCTTGAGAAAGCCCCACTGGCACAGCTGAGACGGTGTTGTATTTGAAAAACTCCCCCAACAGCCCATAATTGAGAGCATGGGAGAACCACCCAGTCTGGAAGAGGTGCGGGATGCAATTAGGAAGATGAAAAACAATAAGGCGGCTGGTTCTGACGGCATCCCAGCAGAAATCCTGAAGAAAGGCGGGCCTGATCTTCTCAGACACATCCATGCCCTGCTGCTCAAAATATGGGAACAAGAGAAAATCCCTGCACAACTTAGAGATGCCCTAGTTGTCTCCATCTTTAAGAAGGGAGACAAGGCAAACTGTGGGAACTACCGGGGCATTTCTCTCCTCTCTACCACAGGGAAAGCCCTAGCTCGGGTTTTGGCCAACAGGCTTACACCCCTTGCAGAAACCATCCTTTCCGAGTCCCAAAGTGGCTTTCGACCAAATAGAGGCACGATGGACATGATCTTCACTGCTCGTCAACTCCAAGAAAAGTGCAGGGAGCAAAATTTACCATTATACATGGCTTTTATAGACCTTACTAAAGCCTTTGACTCTGTGAACCGTCAAGCCCTTTGGCTGGTTCTTGCAAGGTTTGGATGCCCAGAGAGGTACATTCGGGTACTGAGACTGCTGCATGACAATATGTCAGCTACAGTCCTCAGTAGTAGTGGAGATGAAACAGAGCCCTTCAGGGTTGACACGGGAGTGAAACAGGGATGTGTCATTGCCCCAACCCTGTTCTCCATCTTCATTACTGCTATCCTCCATCTTACGGACAAACATCTTCCCCATGGAGTTCGGATTATGTACAGAACCGACGGCCGACTTTTTAACATCAACAGATTTAGGGCCAAAGGTCGAACGAACACCATATCCATTATGGAGCTACAGTATGCAGACGATAACGCCCTTGTAGCCCTCTCAGAAGAGGACCTACAGTGTACACTGGTTGCCTTCACGAGGGCGTACAAACAGCTAGGACTAACAATTAATATAAAAAAAACCCAAATCCTCCATCAATCACCACCAAACAGTACTCCAGTCTCACCCCCAAACATCTCCATTGACAACGCAAGACTGGAAAATGTGGACCATTTCCCATACCTAGGCAGCATCCTATCATCAAAAGCCAACATATATATATATGCGTGTGTGTGTGTATATATATATATATGCGTGTGTGTGTGTATATATATATATACACACACACGCATATATATATATACACACACACACGCATATATATATACACACACACACGCATATATATATATATACACACACGCATATATATATATATATATACATACACACGCATATATATATATACACACGCATATATATATATACACACATATATATACACACACACACACACACACATATATATACACACACACAGTGTATCACAAAAGTGAGTACACTCCTCACATTTCTTCAAATATTAAAGTATATCTCTTCATGGGATAAACTGAAAAAATGATTTTTTGACACAATGAAAAGTAGTCTGTCTGCAGCATATATAACAGAGTTAATTTATTTTACCGTCAAAATATAGCCATTAAAAGCTAAATCCCTGGCAACAAAAGTGAGTACACCCCTTACGAAAAGTTGTCAATATTAACATACATGTCAACTCTCAATATTTTGTGTGTCCACCATCATTATTGAAAACTGCCTTTACTCTCTTGGGCATGGAGTTTACCAGAGCTTCACATGTAGCTATTGGAATGCTCTTCCACTCTTCAATTACGACGTCGTGGAGCTGGTGAATATTTGAGACTTTGCGCACCTCCATCTGTGTGTTTTGATTTTTTCTCGTTTTTTTTATTTTTTAATAATGTCTTTTTTTGAAAATATTGTCTCTCCTAAAATAAATTCAAGCGTTAACCATTTTGATAAGAACAGAGAAAATAAATTAAAACTAAAGCCAATAGTTCTCGAGATATTCAATGTCATAATGTGCCCAAGACTTTTGGAATATCCTGTCCATTAAATATCGGTATGGTTATTGGCCCTTCTTGCTATTTCGGCTTCTCACGTGTTGCTTAGGCTTTTTCGTATAAAAGCGAAACTGATATGCAACTAAGGCAGTTCTCGGATGCGGATTTGTTTATTTATTTATTTTTCTATTTGTTTATTTACTAATTCGCCCATGTAGTTATTCATTCATTTTCATGTTGGTGCTAGGGAATGGAGTCGGTGGAGTGAGGGGTTGAGAAGTTAGGTTTTAAGGCCGAAGATGTAGATGTTATCTTAAACAAGTATGTGGTTCACTTGTCTACTGCCGGCTGCCAGTCTGAGACTTATAAGAGCAAATGTATTTTTAATTCTTTTTATTCCCTGCTTTATTTTAGTATTCCTATTTCTTTCTGCGAAAAGGTTAGGATTCACCCGGATCTATTGACCATTTCTTGGGTTGCTAGGGAATGGCGAAGGGGAGGGACAGGGGAGTAGGAGGCGTGAGAAAGAAAGAGGAAGAGGAAGGAGAGGGAGATGGGGGAGATTTAATTTTATTCAAACTCAACCAGCGCTTCTAAGGAACAAAAATCTTAATATGAATCCCACATGACTAAACGCACCATTCCGAGATTTAAAAAACTACCGTAAAAACACCAACGAACTTCTACTTGCTGATTCTCTGCTCCAACAACAATATTGGCAAAAAAAAAAACAGAAAGAAAGACATACTGAAGATGAAGGTTTCCTTTGAAATATATTTATGAATTTCAATATAAATTTCAAACAAAGTAAATGTTTGTTTATTTTGTAATAATGTGTTGTTTTGGCTTCAAACGTATATAATATGTATTTATTTTATTCAAACTCAACCAGCGCATCTAAGGAACAAAAATCGTAACATATATATATATATTGTTGTGGAGATGCCCACTAATTAGCATACGTGGGTGAACAAGATATAGATAAAGGTATCAAGTCAGCAAGACCGGAGAGCTGTGTTCGAACGCCGGATAGGCAAGACGCATGTGCCGGTTGTTCCATGAAAGACTTTAACACGCCCTCTGCTGGACAATCTTCCAACCGCAGTACAACTGCACCTTTGTAAATATGTATTATCTTTTCGTCTTAATATATTTGTTTTACCTTTACTTTCTGCATTCGTGTTGTTATTGATACAGACACAACAGTATAATATTTTTGGAATTATCAAAATAAATTTTGGAGTCGTGTCTTAGTTGTTCCTATTCCCTCTTCTTAACTATCGTACATCTAAACAATATGAAATAAATGCGGGAGTACCTCAGAGGTCTATCCTTGGACCTTTATTATTCCTGATATTTATAAATGACCTCCCTAACAAAATTGTTTCTGAGATGGGTATATTTGCTGATGACACCACTCTCTATAACAGGCACGAGGGGAAAACAAATGAGCACATCTCTAAGAAAATGGCAGAAACACTAGAGGATGACCTCCAATCTGTAGTGGAATGGGGACAAAAATAGATGGTCACATTTAATGCTGCCAAGACTAAGCTTGTTTCCTTCAATAATTACAAGAAACCTTCTCTACCACCAATAGCAATGGCCAACAACACATTACCTGAAAGTACTTCCTTTAAACTAACGTTTACAGGGAACATGAACTGGATAGATACATTAAGAGCATTGCCAAGGCTGCTGTGAAGAAGTTAGGCTCTCTCTACTATGCTAGAAAACTACTTACACCTGAAAGTATCCTGTAACTTTATAAGACCACCATTCGCCCATGTATGGAATATTGTTGTCACATTTGGGCTGGTGTATCTGCTACTAGTCTCTCACTCCTGGACAGGGTTCAAAAGAGAGTCACCAACCTGATAGGTCCTGAACTGTCATCTAGGCTTCAGCCTCTGTTCCATTCACGAAATGTTGCATCCTTCTGCCTGTTCTACAATAGTGAATGCTCTGACGAACTACAAGCACTTGTACCTCCCCGATGTGAATATCCCCGACAAAACCGACAAACAGATAAATCTCGCCCCTTAACAGTAGAGATCCTAGGTGCCATCTACTCCAATAGTTTCTTCCCCAGAAATGCTAGACTTTGGAACTCTCTTCCGGGATTCTGCTTTCCTAACTGTACTGACAAGTGTAATGTGAACAGACATCTTGCTACTCATCTCCCTTCATAATATCTCTGTAACTTATGTCCCCGGTAGTAGCCCCTTACTTCAAAGTGACAATGTGCCTTGTTTGGGGTTAAAATTGGATAACAATTTTTTTTTTTTAAACCTGAAAACGCATCAACTAAACAAGCTAAAACAGACCAAGTAAAGATTAGACACCTCGTAGCAGAAGACAAAGATTGGCAAACAATTCAAGTGACACCGGTTGTTCGACCTTGACATTGCCGTTGGTTGTTTGTAAGCATGTCAAATAGCAGATGTGATCGAACGTTCGCGAGCAAGATCTTTTAAAAATATATTTACAAAACTTTTTAAGATCTAAAAGAAAAAATATGTATCTACAAAACATTTTCTTTAATATTAAATATTTACAAAACTTTTAAGGATAAAAAAAACAAACTTTTTTCTATGTACACAAAAAATTTTATTGTAAGTAACAAAACGAACATAAATTTAACAAAATATATTTAAATAAATGGATGTCTTTCTGGGTGATTGTTTTTTTAATATATTTACAGAACTACTTCTTCATCATCATCATAATTATTATTATTATTATTATTAATAATAATAATAATATTCTGAAAGCTGTTCTTAACATGGAGTGGTTGGGGGTGTTTATACTATACTGGGGCAGGTCGTAAAATAATACCAAATAAATAACCAAATTAACCATCTAAAACCAAACTCCTATCTTTGCATCATCAACGCTCTAATCCCCATCTGGCATCAATTGAAATGGATGGCTCTTATCTGGGAGAAGCCCCGTGTTTTGATAAGCTTCTGGGTTTGTCCTTTACTCCTGATCTGAAATGGAACACGTACATCAAGTCTGTTGCCAAGGTCGCTGGAAAGATGGTGGGATCCTTCTACCGCTCCAGAAGATATCTCACTACTGATGCAATTCTCTATCTATATAAAAGCCAAGTATGTCCAAGGATGGAGTACTGCTGCCATATCTGGGCAGGAGCTGCTAAAAACAGCCTATCCTGCCTTGACAGAGTACAAAATAGACTTCGTGGATTAGTGGGGGATGTCCTTTTCTCTACCCTGCAACCTCTCTCCCACAGAAGAGATGTTGCAAGCCTATCCTTGTTTTATCGTTATTTCCATGGAAGGTGCTCGTCTGAACTCCAATCTCTGGTCCCCCCTCGCCAATCTTTCACAAAAAACACCCGTCTAGCTGAATCCACTGTGAAAAATTTCTTCCAATCTTTATCTGTGCCTAAATCAAAACGTGGATTCCATGAACAAAGCTTCTTTCTTAGAACTGCACGCCTGTGGAACTCTGTTTCGTCTGCCTGCTTCCCACCTGACTACAACGTGGATGTCTTCAAGTCCAACGTTAACAAATTCCTAATGAACCGCCCCCTTAAGTAAACACTTCATCAAATCTCCACACTAACGTACTGTACTTGCAATAACCCTTATCCCTGAGTGGCTTCCGGGCCTTGATAAGTGGTGACCACGGTGCAAAAAAGAATAAATAAATAAATAAACCGACGTTATAACTGAGAATTGCGGATGATGTCAATTAAAAAATACATAATTTAAAAAAAATTTAAATAAAATTATTATAACCAAACTTTTTAATGGCAGAAACAAATATAAAATAACTGACTTGTTCGGATTTTTGCGACCAAGATTAATTTTTATGTACAGTGTTTTTTTTGTTTTGTTTTTTTTATCTTTCTTTGTCCGTTTTTAATACAATGTAATATTTATTTACAGTGCGATGTATGCAGATGGTCAGTGAAGGAGAAATCCTTCTAGACCGAGGCTATTTTTATGCATGATAAAATCACAAGTATAAGCAAAACAATCGAGATTTAAAAATATATATTTTATTCATATATCTTTTATAACTTTTATTTTTTATAAAGATGAAGTGTAGCAGTAGCATCACAAGATACAAATCTTTTTATTTTTATTTAAAAAAAAAAAAAATAAAAACTTGCTATTTGCTTACTTCTCTATAAAGGCAAATTAAGTGAAAGTAAGTTTAGCGTCCAAAAATTTCAGTTTCCAATGTTTTGTAATTAATATAGTTCATTCTTTTTATTGTTTATTTTTAATTTTTATTATTATTATTATTATTATTATTATTATTATTATTATTATTATTATTATTATTATTATTATTAAAGTTCTGTGTAAGTAATATATTTTATTAAATTTACGTTCGTTTTGTTACACTAAAAAGTTTTGTGTAAATAGAAAAAAGTTATTTTTTTTAATCCTTAAAAGTTTTGTAAATATTTAATATTAAAGAAAATGTTTTGTAAATATATATTTTTTCTTTTAAATCTTTTGTAAATATATTTTTTTTTAAATCTTGTTCGCGAACGTTCGATCACGTCTGCTATTTGATGTGTTTACAAACAACCGCCAGCAATGACAAGGTCGAACAACCGGTGTCACTTGAATTGTTCGCCAATCTTTGTCTTCTGCTACGGGGTATCTAATCTTTACTTGATCCATTAAAACTTATCATACCTGTTTTGCTAGTTAGAGAGCCGATGTTCTAATTTATGACTGAGAGTGTTTGTGGTGGCGCTGTGAAAGTCTCTTCATCTGTCGAGGCTCTTCCGCCAGAGGTCGAGGTTAGCTTTTAACGATGTACCCAAGAGTGTCATGTAGAGAGAGAGAGAGAGAGAGAGAGAGGGGGGGGGGAATGTTGTGTTAACGTCTTTATCATATGCATAAGATCTCGTGAGTGAATATTTTTTACACAGTGAATAACTGAGAGAAACTGCTGGTTGAAGATGTCCAATTGGAAGTCGATATTTAAGAACAACATTTAATGTAGCTTCAAACAACTCAACTGATTGGCGTTTGGGGGGAGTCGGTAGAATAAACAATACCATGAAAGCCTAAGAATATCGAGCGAATGCAAATCTGTTTTTTGTCTGCATTTGTTTATAATCCGTTCAATATTAATAAATAATAATATGAATAAAAAAAAACCAATTAAATTAGATAATTATATAATTTATTCATACAGTTAAAAACCCACTTAATCTAAAAGTGAGATTTAATAAAGGGAAATAACTCACTTAAATAATCACCCTGATAATGGAAAAAAAATAAAGACATATTTAAAGTTAATGTTAAAAATTATTAATTAAGACTAATTGAATGGCAATAAACATGTAAAAAATAAAATGTAAGAATAAATTTAATAAAAATATTTAGATATGTAATAAAATAAGATTTATAGGTATACAAACTTTAGATCTAATCAACAAAGGTTATAATCGGAAATAAATCTGTAGAGGAAGTAATTAGTTTTGTATAAAAATAAACATAACTATATATGTCATAGATTTTACAGTTATCACTTTTATCTAAGTAAATATATATAGACTAATTATAAATAATAAATTAATAAAATATTAAATAAAATATTTCTTTTAATGTATATCAAAATGAATATAATTTATTAATGCAGGAATTCAAATTTGGTTACTTTACTTGAAAATTCAAAGATGGAGTAATAAAATGGAAAGAAAAGGTAATTTCAAATTTCTCTTTCAATTTTCATATTTTGTAATCATGTCCATATGCATTTATTTTCTTTTAAAATTGATAAGTACTTTTTCTTCTGATGAGTTAAGGGCAAAATAAATTCATTGATTGATATAATAATTAAATGGATGATTTTGCACTATTAAACAGGTGTTGTCAAGAATTGTACATTTCAACATACTTAAAGGAATAAATGGTAAGATGGTCAACATCTTCACAGTTCCACATCACGCTATTTTCCCATCTAAACCGGGACCACAGACGTCCATCTACACCGACTCTTTGCCTACGCAAAGAATAGAGATCGGCAATTTAAAGGCTTCCAAATCATTTTCGGGATTAAATCAAGCGAAGCAAGAGCATGGATTTTTCACATTTAGAAATATTTCCAGCTACCCTATCGTTAAACATCCCGGTATTTAATCCAGCCAACATCAAATCCTGGTTCATCCAAATCCAAGCTTTATTTGATGCGAAGCGGATCACGTCAGGGTCACCAATTTGTAGGGGAGCAGAAGGAAGTGCATGTTTCATTTCACGGTCGATTGTCACTAATTTGTAGGAAAAAAGAAGTTTAAGTGAAATTAAATCTCTTTGCCCCAAACAAAATAATAATAAAAGAAAAAAGGAATAAAACAAAATGACACCTCCTTCTGGTTTATTTTTTAACAAAAACAACAAGATGAATAAGCAAAAGTCTGATCGGTGAAAGTTCTTGCAAAGTCATTATGATTAGAATGTTAGATAAAAATCCTTTGTGGAATTAATAAGATTAGAAGGTACAAGTCTTGTGTGAAAATAATTTCCTTATTTTAAAGTTGGTGTTTTAACTGGCGAAGTTCGCCTTATTTAAAAGTCCCATGAGGAAAGTAATTCATGAGGAAAATAATTCATTGTTATCAATTAGAAAATGTGCGGATTGGGTGCGTGTGTGCATAATTGTGATTTTTGAGTGCCCGCGTGGCGTGTGTAATTATGGTTTTGATGGCTTTGGCAGCGACGATGTTATAAAAACGAGAGGCATGTTCTTGTGTGACATCCAAATGAGGAGAAGGGAAGAAAGAATGTTTGATGCGTTTTTATACATTTTATACCGGCTCCAAAACAAGATTGCTACTGCTGATATTTTGGTTTTTGGAAAAGTGTTAAAAAGACAATCTTCTAAATTTTCTCATTGGTCGCTTGTGTCACATGATACTGTTGTCAACTACGTGCGCCAGAAATATGTTCATTTTACTTTTGTTGTTGTGAGAAAAAGTGTGTGGGCGTATTTGAAATTATGCCGTTGGTAGAAGAACTTATTTTTGTGCAAATGCGCGGGGGGGGGGGAATTGAAATGAATAAACGTTTGTTTATTTGCGTGCGAGTGTGTGTGTGAGTGAGTGAGTGAGTGAGTGCACAAATTTAGAATATAGACTTTTGTTATTTATTCGTTATATGCTCTGTAATTACATTGAGCTTCTTAAATTTAACGATTGATATGAATAAAAGGTGAAATATAATTGAAGAAACATATTTTCACATACACACACACACACAGATAGATATAGATATAGATATATAGAGATACAGATACATAGATATATAGAGATGCAGATAGATATAGATAGAGAGGTAGAGAGTAAAAGTTTTGCAAATTATGATTATACACACCTATTGCTTGCACACAACGAATGCAAAATAAAATTAATTACTTCCTTATTCCACAGAGTTTAAAAAATTTGTATTTCTGCTTCAAAGAAAAATTGTTAGCAAATTAAATTTGATGCAATTTTGATGGTTAGCACAAAAATTAAAAGCATATATTCAAAGTGGCGATATAAATAATAAAAGTATTATATATATATATATATATATATATATTCTACTATTATATGAAAAGAATGTGTGTGTGTGTGTGTGTGTGTAAGTTCGTTTCCTATGGCTTCGAAAATGGCTGGGTCAATTTATATAAAATTTCACATGAAGGTACTTTATCTGCCTGGCAGTGTTCTTAGATGAGTTTTATATCCGAATGTCTTCGATAAGTATCAATAATCGATAATCGAAATAATCCAATGAAAGAAAAAACAGGCGATTTTGACCAAAGTTAACACCTTACACAGCCTAACATCACAAGTGCATTTGAGAAGTTTTATTACCACACAAGCCAAAAGGATCGACATATAAAATCTACAGTGAGTTCTTTGATATGACAGGGGTAAATTCGAAATGAATGTTTCTGTTTAAAGCACAATGGCACCATGAAACTTGACTTTTTCATTTTAAACATAAGTTCAAGCCATTATCACTGTACAAGCAGTAAGGCCAAGCATATAAAATCAATAGTAAATTCTTTGATATGTCGTTCGAAATGAATGTTTCTGTTAGTGCACAACAAGTATGATGCTTGACTCTTGCATTTTAAACATTAAGTGAAACAATTATATATAAAAAGTAATTTTATAAAATCAGCAGTAGATTCTCTACAGTGTAATGTAGACTGCAATGTATTGTGGACTAAGTCACTGTGGGGAGGCATGTGAAGTTTCCTGACGGTGCACAACACGAAGTTCCCAACTTGAGCAGACAGTCAATTGATTTGAATGAAAACTGGGCGATTTCACCGATTTTGATGACAATAAAAACATGGATGTATGAAACATCCGTTGATCATCATTCGATCCTGGGCAACGTCGGGTCTCCCTGCTAATATAATTATAGAATTGCTATATAATTGCTAGTTAGCACAACTAATAAGCAATTATATAACAATTCTCTGCTGTTACTTTGCTAGTTATTTCTTCCGAAGAAAAAAAGAAAAGCAAACTAATTTTTGAAACTCCATGAAAGAAGGAAATGATCTTGTATACGTTGTATTTCTTTTTGTTTTTGAACACGACATGTTGGAAATGTTAATTGCCATTAGCATACATTAACGTCCCTCATATATATATATATATATATATATATATATATACACACAGGGTGACCCCCCCCAAAAAAAAAACTGGCCCCAACTCTAATTAGGCCCCGTTTCTTAGTGTTTCGTCTGAATGAAATGAAACTTTGGTCCTAACTAGTTTATTATATTCAAAACATCACATCAAAACACTAGGGTCTTTGGCCTTTTTTCTCTGTTGACTGTAAAATGCTCAGAAAAACACTTGAATGTCCTCTGTTTTTTTTGGGTCACCCTGTATATATATATATATATATACTAGCAGTCCCGCCCGGCTTTGCTCGGGCCCTATGTACTGTTCATAAGGTTATGTGCACATGCATATATTAAAAAGTGTGAATATGTAAAGTAATGCCTTTCTGTATAATAGTCTTCCATAACTACCATAGAGAAAAGACAGACAGATATTTTCACTTTTATAGATATATAGTTAGATAGACAGATAGATAGATAGATAGATAGATAGATTGAATGCAATATATAGTAATGATTTAAAAAGTATAAAAGAAAAAGGCTCACGCCACCACCGAGAATCGAAACCAAAACGTTCAGCTCACGATTTATTTTGCCTCTGCCGTAAATGACTGGGTTACGAAAACATGTTTACTGCAAGGCTAAAAATTAAAACATGGACCAGTAGTTACTATGTTATGCATTCGTAATGCCGTCGTTTTACCTTCACTTGGCAAATTTCATTTTTTTTTTTAATTTTCACACTTTTGCACCGATTTTTCCGGGCTAAAACCCAAGTATAAAGTTTTGCATGGATTCAAATACTTTATATATGAAGTTTCATGTCTGTAGACCAAAAACTCTAGGAGGAGTTTGGTAGGCAAAATTTGTTAAACAAAAATATATACGTATACATAAATATATATATCGAAACAATTTTGTGTTTACTATTAACGTTTTATGCAAATATTATGCAAGTATACATCATGTAGCATATCTGCATGAATATAATTACACGTAATAGTTAACTAAAGATGATCATTCCATTAGAAAACCGAAAAAATCTAATAGGAATTTATTAAAATGAATGTTAAAAAGAATATACAAATTAGCTAGATCTTTTGTTAGTGAATGCAATTCCACAATCTATACATAACAAAATTGTATTTTCTTTTTAAATAAATAGAAAAGAAGGGTTTAATATGAATATCAATACACACGAAAGAAAAACGAATTTATATATATATATATATATATATATATATATATATATATATATATATATATATATATATATATAGTCATCGACATATAGTCCTGTTTTGTTGTATCACAACTCATCCGTGCAACTAGACTAACACTTCTCCCAAGCCGAGGATTGAACCTAGAACCATCGCGTTGATAGTCAGCAGTTCTACCGATCGACCCACGGGAGCAATGCCCGCAAATAACCTCACACACACACACACACACACACACACACACACACACACACACACATATATATTTATATACATTTATATGCATACTTATTTATTTCTCTTGTATAATCATTAAGATTAAAAGATTCTATTAATTCACCGTAGACTGCTTTCGTCAAAGCTTATCAATAAGCGAAAAATAAGTACAATTAAGTAGGCTTAACAGGCCGTCCAAGTAATTGTCATCTAATTAATGTATAAACATGTTCAGTATGTGCGCGCGATAATTAGTTTTACAGCTGACAACAACAACGCCAACAACAACAACAACAACAACAACAACAATAATAATAATAATAATAATAATAATAATTTAAAAAAGGTTTCGCAAAGATGCTTAAAATTATTGATGCCACACATCTTCGACATCTCATAACACATCACAACAAATCACGCAACCTTTGACGAACCTGTTTCTGCCAAACAGTTTACAGAAGCTAATGACGTCACAAAAATATTTCCAATCAAAGAACGTAACAGTTATTCTTGAAAAACGATTATGCCAATTCAACGTCTCCCCTCCATTGTTCGAATTAAAAAAAAATATTAAGTGGTTATAATTTTTTCTTGTCATTTTTGTATGCGAACGTTTTATTTTTACGTATTGGATTCTGCTGAATAGTCGCAAGAATTTGGTTCCAGGGTTTGAGCTGATTTAGCATCGCAACAGGTGAGTGAGGTGCATGCACGTACATTTTTTTTAATGGAAATCGCTCCAGACAATGCATGAAGCCACTTGATGTAAGGAGCTAAAAAATGCTACTATAAAGTCAAAAACCTGCCAACTATAAGTGTCACATGAAGAGTCTGACCAAGAAAACAGTAGTTCTTCTCCCTTTGCCAGAAACATCACTCATTGAATGCGATGACTAAAATCTAAAATTGACAAAACGTGCATTCTGAGATTAGACAGAGTCGCGTGTGAGAAAATTAATGCTTGCGATCAAGTCTCTTTATGATTGGAAAATAATTTTGAAGACTTAAAGTTAATTTTGTAGTTTTTCACCTAACATGGCGGCCGACTATGACGTCAGTTGATCGTCTGATATTTTAAAAGGTTATATTGCGTTGTATTTCATTATATTTCGGATATATATATATATATATATATATATATATATATATATATATATATATATATATAGTCATCGACATACAGTACTGTTTCGTTGTATCACAACTCATCAGTGCCGCTAGACTATCACCTCTCCCAAACCGAGGATTGAACCTAGAACCATCGCATTGACAGTCAGCAGTGCTACCCATCGACCTACGGGAGCGGTGCCCGCAAATAACCTGGCCAAATGTCTATTTTAAACAAACATTTGTCCACCACTTACTTTGCTAGTTATTTCTTCTGAAGAAAAAAAAAACAAACTAATTTTTGATCTTTTGTACGTTGTATTTCTTTTTTTTTGGAACACTACATGTTGGAAATGTTAATTGCCATTAGCATACATGAACTTCCCTCATATATATATATATATATATATATATATATATATATATATATATATATATATATGAGGGAAGTTCATGTATGCTAATGGCAATTAACATTGCTAGACTAGCACTTCTCCCAAGCCGAGGATTGAACCTAGAACCATCGCGTTGATAGTCAGCAGTTCTACTGATCGACCCACGGGAGCAGTGCCTGCAAATAACCTCACCAAATATCTATTTTAAACAAACATTCGTCCACCACTTTTATAGTGCTCAAACCACATACACACACACACACACACACGCACACACACACACACACACACACACACAAACTTACTATTAGAAAATATTTTTGCACTTGTGCACTTCTAGAACACAATCACTTTTTTGATTTGCAGTTGGGACATGGGGAAAGTGCATAGCAAGGGCAGACAACAACTGTTCAAGATGATAAGAGAAGAGTATGCTCTGTAAATATAAACTCACACGATTGATTACTTAAAATTTTATTTTGACAACTTTTATTCATTACAAAAAATAGTTTGGACTTTATTACGAAAATTTAAAATTCTGAAAAAAAAAATACTTTTCTCAAAATTCACATACATTTCAACAATGCATGATAATTTTTTTATTAAAAATAAAAAAAATATCTATTTTGTTTAAAAACAGCAACTCTACTTTGTGCTATTATAAGCTTGACATAATAATTACATGAATGATTCTGCGCTACAAAACAAGTGATGTCAAGAAATGAGCATTTTAACATGCTTAAACAAATAAACGGTGGCAAGGACAACATCTTGACAAATTTGGAATATAGACCTTTTGTCATTTATTGGTATTTGCTCTGTAGTTGCATCGAGCTTCATAAATTAAAGGATTGGTATAAATAAAAGGTGAAATATAATTGAATAAACATATTTTCTTCGTAAACATATTATAAGTCTCTGATATTTATTTTAAAAAAAAAACTTTCTAAAAAAAATGCATTAATAAAAAAAAAATATAAAAAACACTCATTTATTTTCGATTTGGTCCTGAAATAACATTTGCCTGTCCCTGCTATGCACACTTCTCTATGTCCCAAATGAAAATTTTAAAAAAAGTACTCTGTCCTAGTACCTATTTACAATGCCTTCTCATGGGGTAGAGTTAGACACCAGGATCGTTTTTTAACGTGGAGAAAAGGTACAAAAAAAAAAAAAAAAATTGTCTCAGTCGTGAAGGACTGCTACCCCACCGAAAGAGAATAAGAAATGGAAGTGCAGCATCTGAAGAACAGATACTACACTTTGATCTTGCCCAAAAGTGCATAAGTGCCAATTTTTTTTTTTTTTTTTTTTCAATTTCATTGTGAAAATAAATAATTTTTTCTTTCTTTTTAAATAATGAAATATGACATTTAAAAATAGTTAAACGATTAATTAACATTTAATCGGTCATCATTTTGAGTGAACTGAAAAACTACAACGTTATCTTAAATTTACTTAATGTACTTTAAAATGGCAAATAGGCTGCAATTTCTGCCTTGAATTAAAGTTTAACTCAGGGTTTGTATTACAATCTACAGAGGTACGAAAATGTTGCCAAAATCAAATATGTAACAAATAAATGTTATCAAAGGAAAGATAAGTTACTTTTCTACTTAACTGGATAAGTTTTTAATGTTTTTATTTAATGTAAAATGTTTATTCGGGTCGAAAAGTAATATCAGACGTTATCGAAGAACAAGGAAAAATGGTCGCAAAGTGTTCTTACATCTTTTAAGTCTCGATATTCACTTCAAAATAAGAAATAAAACCAAGTGGTGTTAGAAACCCACCCAATAAATGTTACCATGACATTTATTGGGTGGGTTTCTAACACCATTTTTTGTTATATTTCTTCCTTTCAACTTCCTGTTGGTATAATCGGGAAAACGAGGAGCAGGGAATGAATTCCAAAGGCAAGCAGCCCGAGAAAAGAAATTATTAAAGTAGAAAATTTACAACATCTAGGGACCGCAACAGTGAATGGGTGAGATTATTCTTAATAGTCTGGTGGGTCGGGGTTAAGGCAAACACAGTGATGCAAAACACTGCAGCGATGAAACAGGGCTAGAGCTTGGCAGACAGTGTGGCATCTATTAGCTTTGAATTGTTTATTTTCTTTGGTGCTTGCTAAGATAGAGTCGACCGATCGATTTTTTAAATATGTCGTTTTAAGCAAAACAACAGTAATTATTTGTAATGCCGAAAATAGTAATATATCCGAAAATTAATCAAGCAGGAAATTATTTATAGTTAAAACTAATTTTTACGGAAAATTGGAGGAAATTGTATTTTCCCTAGATGTAAGCACCTTGAAGATTGCGAATACAGGGGACACACTTATTCCCCTTTTCACCACTTTAATAGCGAAGCAACCAACATTTTAGCCTTACAGCAATAGACTTTTTGTTTTTTTTATCAAAAACACATTAGCAGTTGTTCTACTCAATGAATTTTCGTAATTTTTGGATATATTACTATTTTCGAGATGTTTTTTTTTTTTGTTTTTGTTTTTTTTTGCTTAAAACAACATATTTAAAAAAATCGATCTGCCGACTCTATCTTAACGAGCCCCTTTTCAATTTTTAACATCCTCCTGGGTAAATATCCAGATCCGCTACTACAGAACACCGACCACTCTAATTTGTTTTTTTTAATGGTAATTGAGGTCGCTGACAACGAATCTGATAGTCAAACTTGGGGCAAATTTATCGTTTGCATGGTATTAACCCCCGAACCCACGAATAACTTTCCACCATTTTGCGCTGCAGCATGAACGACGGCTTGCTTCACCTAGCAAACTGCCTTCTCACATGGCGTACCAATCAAAAAATTACGGACTGATATTTTTTTAATGACTTACAGTTAAAGAAAAGTACAACAAATTGGGGGACATTTTTTTTTTTTTGTCTCACGTAGTTTTTAATGTGGTTTACAAAAACATAAGCACCAAACATCTTTATGTTTTTCATTCTTTTTTTGCGGCGGGGGGGGGGTTCAATTATAGAACTTATGTGGCTTAATAGGTGCTTTTGCAGTTTAGTTAAACGTTTTTCCGTAAGTAACGCACCGACATTTACCAATTAGAACACCATTTAACATTTTCCGAAGATTTTACTGTTTACATTGGGGGCACGAGGGGGGGGCGGATCGCGCGCCCCAACATCACATCCGCCCCCCCCCCCCGCTCGCGCCCCTAATGTAAACAGTAAAATCTTCGGAAAATGTTAAATGGTGTTCTAATTGGTAAATGTCGGTGCGTTACTTTTTGAAAATTTGAAAATTCTATGTTCCAGGTAAAAAAAAAAAACAGATAAATTAACCCCCCCCCCTACTCCAACTTGGAGTGCTTTCCTTTTCTTGTTTTATTTCTTTTTCAGCTAATTTTAAATTTTCCACCCAAAAAGTGCCATAATGTATTTTTGAAAATTAGAAAATTCTATGTCCTGGAAAAAAAAAAAAATCCCCTCCCCCAACGTAGTTTGCTTGGTGAAGCCGTCGTTTATGCTACAGTGTGCATGCGCGTAGCGTAAACGGAAGCTGCAAAATGGTGGAAAGAAGTTCGTGGGTTCAGGGGTAAATACCATGCAAACGGTAAATTTGCCCCAAGTTTGATTATCAGATTCGTTGTCAGCGACCTCAATTACCATTAAAAAAAAAAACAAATTAGAGTGGTCGGTGTTCTGCAGTAGCGGATCTGGATATTTACCACATCCTGTACAAAAGAAAGAAAGCAGTGACTATGACGCCAAATTTAGGGGCATCACGAACACTGCCGATGTTTTGGTGCTTTTGCACAGTCTTTCGTACCGTTTTCTCATCACATTCCAATCTGCAGCCGATTTCTCGATTGGATAAACCAGAAAGGTGGAGATTAATGAGCTCCTGACGATCACTAAGAGAAAGTCGTGGCATATGGACTAAATGTTACGTGTATAACCTGGAACAACAACAATTACGATTAGAGATGCTTTGTTGTCTATTGGTGGATATTTTAAACTGATTTAGGGACGATAATTAAAGCTGGTTTTAAGCGAATTTGTTGCTGCTGGCTTTCTTTTGCCTCCTCAATTTGAAGGGTTTTTCTTTTTTTTAATGACGTGAACACTAGAATATTTCTATTAAAAGTCAAATATGAACAGGTAAAATTATAGAGGAATAAAAGGCGAATCAAATGAGGTATAGGTTGTTTAAACAGTTACACTAAATTTAGTTTTAATTTGCAGTTTTTTTTAACTTTGCAGACTTTTTTTGCCGGCACTGTATATATATATATATATATATATATATATATATATAATATTAAATAAAAAATGAGAATTAAAAGTTATGTATAACTTTTTTCTCTTCTTCTTCTTCTTCTTCTTCAATAAGAAAAACTTAAATTAAAAAAAAAAAAACTGTTTAGGCCATGGCATTTCGATGCTAAACGCTACTAATCATAAGAGAAGAAGGGCCAGAATTATACAAAATGCAAATATAGAAAAAAAACTGGCTTAACGACATTTTGATATGAAATGAGAATGAAAGAATACGATAATATGATTAGTAATTAAAAATCGGTACAATATATAAGGGTAAATTGGAAAAATACACACACACATACACACACACACACATATATATATATATATATATATATATATATATATATATATATATATATGTAGGCCACTATGAAGGTCCTGGATATGACCTTAAACTATATCCAGTGGTGAGGCCCCAGCTTGCGGGCTTTGCGGAGTGTGGAGCCGCCCTTTAATTGCCATTGCTCCCAGGTTCACTCTGACCCGGAGTGGTAATACCTGTTAGGGTCCCAACTATGGGTTAAATAGAAACCGACCTGAAAACAACAAATATATTCTTTAAAAAATTTTTCTTCAAAATCTTTGGATTCGGCATTAAATAACCTGAAAAGGGTTGATATCCCGTAAAAAAAAAAACATCAACCAACCAAGACACTATGAAATAAAGAAAAACTAATAATAAAAGGAAAAAATAGAGAAGATGGAAGAGAAAGTGGAGAAAGAAGGAGAGGAGATAGAAACAGTATATATGACAATATAAAAATATATACTGATGTATACAGATTTATTCATTTATTCAATAAGGATGATACATCAATTATGGGTGTATGATAAGTAAGAACCATTTACATCATGGTATTTCGAAGCAAAATGCTTGAGAGAAGATGCTAGGTAACATAATAGGGATGCGATGTCTAGCGATAGTTACATTACTATTCACATTACATTTAAATTTCTGCTTGTTAAAACATTCAGGAAATCCGGAAATTTCAAAGTTTAAAATTTAGCAGTTTGAGAGAAGAAACTTATCAGAGTAGAAAGGGTTGAATTTTGCTTCTAGATGAGATATAGTCGATGGTATTTACACTGAGCAGACACAAGTGGTATAAGTTCGTCAGAGCATGTTGCATTAAAGCACTTGTGAAACAAGCACAAGGATGGAACATTGCGGCGATGGGACAGAGGTTGGAGATTGGTTAGTAGTGCAGGATCGATTAGATTGGAAACTTTTTTTGTGGACTCTGTCTAAAAGCGAGAGACTAGTAGCTGATGTATCAGCTAAGATGTAGCAATAATACTCCATGCATCGGGGAATGGTGGCTTTGTAAAAATTTATTTGTATGTATGTACAGGACTCACTCCTAAGCTAGTTAACCGATGATTATGAATTTAGAATGTAGGAACGCAGATTCTAGGCAAAAGGTGTCTCAATGTGGACTATATTTAGTTTAATTTAGTTTTATACAAATGGGATAAAAGGGAGGTGAGAGTCCTTTGTGAAATTTCAAATAGCTCTCCAAATATTCCCCAAATTTCATTTCGTTTGGGGCATTAGTTCTTAAAGGGTGGGATAATATGAGCACAATCTTCTGTTTGAAAATTCCCATTTTTTAAATTCAAATTGAATTTGATCCTTAGACATCAAACACTAATTAAGCAAGATTCCCTGAATTTCAATTTCTTCTTGAGACCGCTTAAGTTTATGCCTTAAATTTGAGATATTTTCTGGAGTACAATAAATTTTGATCAACATTGGAATACAGATTCTAGACGTAATGTTTTGTATTGTTAAATATTGTGTTAGTTTTAACTAAACAAAAAATATATGAATAAACACAATTGCCCAATTACGTTTACACATTTATTATACACTGACAAACATTCAAACAACAATAAAACACAATACAATAGTGACAGTTCGATAAGACTCACGACTGGTGGAAAAAGTTCTCAGAGCTCACCTCATGGTGGAACAAAGGTTCTCCTCTTCTTGAGAGGGAAAAGGTAACACGTCTGCCCGTGACCAAAGGGAAAAACCAACCAGCCTTAGAGCAGGGGCAGATTACTCCTCCCCAGTGTCCTCTAATTTTTAGTCCCCTACAACACCCTCCCCCCAAAAAAGACGGAGTACTTTTAATTGAATGTTGTGAGAGGATTGTTTTTTTTTTGTTTTTTTTATGTAGAGACAAAGTCTCTTAAATGGGCAAGCCATTTTACCTGTCTGCCCGAACATGTTTTTTTATAAGGGCGTTTTTCCAATGTCACTTCGACTGGCATCCTTTGTGAGGGATTTACTTCTAAATATGCATCCTCGAGTGTTGCGGGTTTCAACCTGTCAATTGAGATATTTTGTCCTTAATGAGGACGCTGAAATACTTTTTCTTGTTAACTTTAAAAGGTTCGCGGTATGGTGGTTGCAGGGTATGCGACATAGCTGTATCGCGAACAAACACATATGTGTTAGCGCACTTGTTTATTCCTGATGGAGAATATGCCATTTTGGCCAGGGTTATTGTCTATCAACAAATGATGCAGGGTCCCAAACTTTATTTGGTGTATCACAAAAGTATTGTGCTGGCAGCCGTAGTGTGGTACCATACAGCGCTTCTGCTGCTTAGCAATTCATATCCTTCTTCACTGCTGTGCGCAAACCCAGCAAAATTAAAGGAAGGTGTTCTAACCACTTTGTATTGCTGGTAAGCACTGCACGTAAAGAGGCCTTTAGGCTGCAATGTAGACATTCGGCTGCTCCGTTTGCTTGTGGATGGTATGCTGTCGTGTGTATACTTCTGGTGCCCAAAAGTCCTGAGAGTTTATGAAACAGTTCGGACTTGAAGTCAGTTGTCACATTTTCCGGGACACCGAATCTTGCAACCCATCCAGCAAGGAAAGTTCTGGCTGTTGTGTATGCTGTCATATCTGGCATTGATAAGGCTTCAAACCACCTTGAAAATCTGTCGACACATGTCAACAGATAGCATTGGCCTTCACATGTCGGAAATGAACCAGTGATGTCGAGGTGTATGTGCTTGAACATCTCATCAGGTACTGGAAATGTGCCTAGTGGCGCACGTGTATGTCGACCGACCTTGGCCTTTTGACACTGCACGTACTTGTTTGTCCATTCTTGCACATCTGCTTTCATCCTTGGCCAGACATACCTGTCTGTCATCAAACCTATCGACGCATTGGCCCCTGGGTGTGATAACCTGTGTACCACATTGAATATGTCTTTCTTTAAGGATGCTGGAACATATGGGTGCAGTTTGTCAGTGCTGATATCACACACTATTTTTCTAGGACTGTTGGGGTGTGCCATTTTCACCAGCTGCAGTGATGTTCCATTATTCTGCAGAAGCTTCTGCAGGTGCTCGTCTTTTTCTTGCTCCATAGCTAAGGTGTTGGCTTCGACGGAAGGTCCCAATGTGAAGGAGTTTATTCCTTGTGACAGTGTATCTGCTGGTATATTGTCAGCTCCCTTCACGTGTCTGACATCCGACGTAAACTGTAGGATATAGTCCAACTGACGAACCTCTCGGGGAGAGTATTTGTCTGAGGAGGACTACAGAGCGCCTAATAGAGGCTTGTGGTCAGTCACCAAGTAGAATGGCTGTCCCTCTAGGAGCTGCCGATAATGTCTTATTGCGGAAAACGAGGCCAACAACTCTCTGGAAAATGTGCTATAGCGCGTTTCTGCGTCAGTCAATTTCCTGGAGAAGAAAGAAATAGGTCGCCAGTTCCCATTACATTTTTGCTGCAGGACCGCTCCAATTCCACTTGCAGATGCATCTACTGCCAGGCAAAGTTCACTATCGGGTTGAATGTGGGACAGCTTTGCGGTGTCTTCTAACATAGCCTTTACTTTGTTGAATGCTGCTATTGCTTCCTCCGATAGTGTAATGTTACAGTTCTTCACATTTGTCAGCATACCTGTCAATGGCAAAAGTACTTGGGCAACATAAGGGAGAGACCTACGATAGAAGTTAACTAATCCTAAAAATTGCCGCAACTGTCTCATTGTAACAGGGATAGGGAAATCTCGGATGGACTTGACTGTCTCTGGGGATGGGGAAATTCCCTTCTCTGAAATATGGTGCCCCAAAAATATAACCTCGGATTGACCAAAAGTACATTTCGATGGATTTAAAACAACACCATATTGGTTCAGGCAATCGAAACTTGGTGCACATGATCTATGTGTTCCTGCCTATTCCCGCTAGCAATGAGGACGTCATCTATGTATGCACACACCAATGGCAAGTCATGCAGAACCTGGTTTATAAAACGTTGGAACGTTTGAGCTGCGTTGCGTAAACCAAATGGAACACGCAAAAATTCAAACATTCCAAACGGTGTGGTAATTGCCGTTTTGGGAATATGTTCGGGCTCCACAGGGATCTGGTGGTATGCCCGAACGAGGTCTAATTTAGTAAAGACCCTATTATTCTGGGCCACTGCTGTTATATCTTGGATATGTGGTACTGGGTATCTATCCGGTTTCGTAGCACCATTTAAAGCTCGGTAGTCCCCACATTCCCGCCATGCATTTGGACCCTTACTAACAAGATGAAGAGGCGAGGCCCATTCGCTATTTGAAGGACGAACTATGCCAAGCTGCATCATCTGCTGAAATTCTGCTTTCGCAGCCTTTATTTTTTCAGGTGTTAAACGTCTGGCTTTACAATGGACGGGTGGGCCTTTTGTCTCAATGTAATGAGTTACAGTGTGTGGTAACACTTCCTTGTGAAAGGAGGGGACCGATATCGAAGGATATTCCTTCAACAGACTCAGGAAGGCTTCGTCCTGGTCTGCATGTGCTACCTGTGGACCTAATGGTGTGCCAGTCCCCATCACCCCACATGCTGCAAGTTGTGTGCTTGGATCTCAGAGACACTGGCCTGACATATCTACTACCAGGCCAAATGCTTGCAGAAAGTCAGTACCCAGCATAGCACTGCTTACGTCAGCCATTATGAAAACGTGGATAAATGATCTGCGTAAACCCAAGTTAAGGTCCATGCACCTCTCCCCATAAGTCCGTATTATCGAACCGTTTACAGCTTGCAGTGTAAATTTACAGGGAGGAGACATTTTGTCCACTGATGTTGCCGGGATAAGGGAAACTTGTGCCCCACTGTCCACCAAAAACGAGATGCCTGTATTTTTATCTACAACATAAAGTAGGTGGCCAGAGCAGGATGCACTGACAGTTGATGCCGCTCTCATCTGTCGGTTTAGGCTTTTCCCTGCCCCTTATAGTTGCAAGGTGGAATACAAGAGTTGGCATTTTCGCCAAATCTCTTGTGCTTCCAACAAATAGCTTCTTGCTTGCATTCCCGGGACTGGCTGCGACCTCCTCTGCTGCCATGTCCCTGCTTCTGTTTTAATGATAGTCTGGCGATGTCTTCCGCCATTCTGTCCATACGGGCTTCCAACCGTTTTTGGCCCTCCATTAATTTTTCCAGAAGCTCGTCTCTTCCAGAGGTCTTCACGCTGGATACTGCAGACGATTGTGTGGATAATATGTCTGCAATGTGATCTGCTAGTTGTTCCACCGGTGTGGACTCGTCCTGAGCGGCGATAGCCACCTTATACTCCGTCGGGATCCGTTAGAGGAATATATGCTCAACGATATTTTTATCCATCACACCTTCAGCTAATTTTTGTAACCGTTTTAGAAATTGGGACGACTTGCTATCTCCCAGGGTCTCTTGTTCCAACAACTGTGAAATACGCTTACGCGTGGAAACAGTCACAGCAGTCGTGACTCTCTCCTTAAGTACATCGTACAGCTTTTCTGTAGGTGGAGAGATTAGTAATCAGTAATTAGTAATCAGTAATTGTATCCTGAGGTAAAATGGATGCGACGTAACAGAATTTCTCTGCCTGGTTATCAATCGATTTTTGTTTGAAAAATAAATTGAGTTGAGCAAAAAACAAAGCAAGGTCGTCGCGAAATAACGAGGCATTAACGTTACAAGTTGTCGCCATTTAAAAATATATATATATTTATTTATTTATCTATTTTACCGCACTGGAAACTACAACAGTCTAGCAGCAGGGCATGGAAAGAAAGGAATAGTAATAATACAACATAGAGGGTAAGGCGGCACAGAGACAGAACACAACGTACTCGCCCATATCAGCCAATCCTGTATCAGGTGCCGAATTTGACAGGAATACCGACAGCCGTTTCAGGAACGAAATTTTCCTATAAGGGATAATTTAGTTTCGAAAAAAAACTTGTTGCATTTGTTGTGCACGATTAAAACAAAACCCTAGTTCTATCCTTATTCTATCGACAAAAATATGTAAAGAATAGAAGAAAAATCGTGTTGCTATCTTAATTACGCTACCCTACGAATTTTTATTTAGGGAATGATAATTAGAATTCTAGAAATAAAATTTACATCCTAACTTTTTCTTATTGTTCATAAAAATATTTTTTTACTTTTTTTTTTTTTAACAGAACTTATTATTATGTATGTGCGTGTACATATATATTTTCTCGGAGTCACCACTTTGTTAGTTTTAATTAAACAAAAAATATATGAATAAACACAATTGCCCAATTACGTTTACACATTTATTATACACTGACAAACATTCAAACAACAATAAAACACAATACAATAGTGATAGTTCGATAAGACTCACTGACTGGTGGAAAAAGTTCTCAGAGCTCACCTCATGGTGGAACGAAGGTTCTCCTCTTCTTGAGAGGGAAAAGGCAACACGTCTGCCCGTGACCAAAGGGAAAAACCAACCAGCCTTAGAGCAGGGGCAGATTACTCCTCCCCGGTGTCCTCTAATTTTTAGTCCCCTACAATTGTTTAGTTTCTAAAGTCTTAGATGTTTTAGCACGAACATCAACAACATTTTTTTCATCTAACCCTAACCCTAACCCCTTCTCCTAATGATCAAAGAAATAAAGGTACTTGTCAAGACATTAAAAAAATGAAAATTTCGAAAAAAGTTTAACTTGTACGCATCTGTTATGGAACGAAGTTCTCCGAAAAAAAAAAAATTCACTTAATTTCATCAAGTAGTTTTTATTTTACAGCGAAAAAAACAATTTGATACCGAGCAAAAGGTTCGATTTTAGGAAGAAAAGCTAGAATTAAAGATGGGAGGGGAGTGTCGGCGCTTTACATGGAGTTATCTCCTGTGTCGTTTGTAAAATTAAAACAAAAATTTAAAACAAATCCAAGATGTCTGCCTTCAACACGCTCTCATAAAAACGTGTTTTTTCTGCTGTAAAAAAAAACAAACAAACAAAAAAAACTACTCGATCAAATTAAGTGAGATTTTTTCGGAGATAATGCATTTTAATAGTTTTTTAACACACACACACAAAAAAAAAAATCAATAAAATAAAATACATAAAAAATAAAGAAATAATACTGCCTTTTCCAGCGTTTTCTCTTTTTTCAAGCAATTTTTTACCGATATCTTTTGAGAGTGATTATTCGTTCATTTCATTTTATTTTTCCGACAATTTATTACCTAAATCTTTCAAAAGAGATTCGTTCATTTAAATATTATTTTAATTTTATTTACTTTAATTATTTTAATTATTTTTAATTACATTTCATATACTTTATTTCATGTATTGTCTTATTAAAATGTATTCCGTTCCCATATCTGTATTTTACAATTTTAAGTTTCCACGTGATTCGACATCAACATCGGTCGGCCATGCCCATGCTATCTACTCAACCTATGAAAGCTCAAATTGCCGAATTTTCTTATTTTGTTCTAGCTGGGAATGGGGTATCCAATTGGATGCCAGACATTCATCCAGTATCTCATGTATTCTAACCGAGAGATCTTTTTAAGATTCTAACCGTCCATTAATTATTTGAATCTCTCTTGCACTTTGTTCAGCAAGTTGTTTTTGAAATTCTTTTTCATGAGTCTAGTTGCCTCTATAATTATTGGAATGATGGAGACCTTCTTAAGACCTTGGTATTTTGTTATCTTTTCCCTCTCAGCTCGCTTTAATCAGGCATCATTGGGTACACTAACTTCTACTAAGGTTGCTCCTTCCCCCTACTTGTTTTATATCACAATATCGGGTTTAACAGCTCCGTTTTGGGGAATGGCATAAATTATGAAAAAGAAACTAAAAGTTCATTATTAGTTATTCATTGACGAAGAACGCGAACGTTTCATCACTATGGAAGAGTCTAATTGGAGGAGTATTTTGATGCATTATTTATGAATATATATAGGTGAATGGTTTTCTAATAGTTGGAAGTAATGTAATTAATATGAATTGTTTGCTTAATATAGTAAAGCTGTTGTAATAGTTTAATCAAATATAAAGATTATAGTACCTATTAGCAAATCTGGACATCCGTACATCTGAGAAAAAGAGGTGCTGTAGAAATTATAATTGTTAATAATCTTCTTCAATGGTGTGAGGTGAGTGAGAGGATTTAATAGATAGAGAATTTAAGTGTTTGCTCCTGTCTTTGTGGGAAAACATTTTTTTTTTAAATTACATTTTCACCCCAAACAAGGCACATTGCCACTTTGGTGTAGGGAGCTACTACTATAAGGGGCAACAACTACTGGGGTACTATGTTGGGAATTGGGCAGCAAGATGTCGGTTCACGTTACACTTGAACTTCTGCATGTCAGTACAGTTGGGGAAGCAGTGGCCTGGAATGGAATTCCAGAGTTTAGCGGTTCTGGGGAAGAAACTATTGGAGTAGAAAGATCTTTTACATCTAGGGATCTCTACTGTGTGGAGTGGGATTTAGCTGCCTGTTGTGTTTGTCGAGGGTGTCTACGTCGTGGAGCCACAAGTGTCTGCAGTTTGTCAGAGCATTCACCATTAAAATACTTGTAGAACAGGCAGAGGGATGCAACATTACATCGATGGGACAGAGGCTGAAGCTTAGATGCCAGATCAGGGCCTATCAGATTGGCGACTCTCTTTTGAACTTTGTCTAGGAGTGAGAGACTAGTAGCAGATGCACCAGCCCAAATGTGACAGCAATACTCAATACATGGGCGAATGGTGGCCTTATAGAGGTACAGGATACTTTCAGGTGTTAGTAGTTTTCTAGCATGGTAGAGAGAGCCTACCTTCTTCGTAGTGGCCCTGGCAACGCTTTCAATGTAATTGTTCCAACTCATGTTTCCTGTGAACGTTAGGCCAAGCAGTTTGAAAGATGTACTCTCAGATAAAGAGTCACTGGCCATTGCTATTGGTGGCAGAGAAGGTTTCTTGTAATTATTGAAGGAAACAAGTTTAGTCTTGGCAGCATTGAATGTGGCCATCCATTTTTGTTCCCATTCAACTACAGATTGGAGGTCATCCTCTAGTGTTTTTGCCATTTCTTTAGATATTTGTTCATTTGTTTTCCTGTCATGCCTGTTATAGAGCGTGGTGTCATCAGAGGCAGTTTTGTCGAGGAGGTCATTAATGAATATTAGGAACAATAGAGGTCCAAGGATAGGCCCCTGAGGCACTCCCGCATTTATATCATATTGTTTAGATGTACGACCGTCGAGGACAACCTGGATTTTTCTCTTATCTAAGAAGGATTTAATTATGTTAAGTATTCTACCAGTGATACCGTATGATCTAATTTTCTTGAGGAGACCCTCATGCCACACCCTGTCAAAAGCCTTAGATATATGTAGAGCTACCGCTCTGCCCTCCCCGCGCTTTGTCCAGTGAATGGTATATGCGTTCAGAGATTACAGTGAGGATGTCTGCTGTGGAACAGGCTTGTCTAAATCCATATTGTTTGTCAGTCAGAAGTTTAGCATCTGTAAGGTGATGGACTAGAGCATGGTTAATTAAGGTCTCAAATATTTTGGCGAAAAGTGGGAGGAGGCTAATGGGGCGATAATTAGATGGGTCAGTTCTTTCACCAGAATTCTTGAATACTGATACCACAGAAGTAGTTTTCCAACAGTCCGGAAAGCAAGATTCATTAAGGCATTTGTTGTAGAGTTTGGAGAGAACTGGAGCTACTTCGACTGAGCACTTTTTTAATAGCACAGCTGGGATGAGAGATAAATTTTGTTCGGAATGTAATAATTTTAAAACGAAAATGAAATATATGCCCAGTTTTGCAAAACACGCTTTAGGAAGTGCTGCAAGTGACGAGAGTGAAAGATTTAGAGACGTTCTCTCTCTCTCTCTCTCTCTCTCTCTCTCTCTCTCTCTCTCTCTCTCTCTCTCTCTCTCGTTCTCGCCACGCCCTGCTGACTTAATATCTTTTTTGTTGATTCAATTATTAACTAGTTGCATTTGTTAGCTGACTCGCCAAAAGCTTGACACAGAATTTTAATCATATTTACTGTGTGTAATTCAGTTATATAATTTATCGCTAAACTGATCGCAGTGAACAGTACCCCCACACTAGCCTTAACCCCAAAAGTATTAATTCAGATGCTTTTTTCTTTTTCTTTTTTTCTTTTTTGTCCGTATGTTTTGCTTTTTATACTAACTAATTAGTGAACCGTAATTGTTTTCATGTGTAGAACTAATAATGCTACGACATTATTGGAAGTTAAATTGTTATCAATGTGTGGTAGTCAAGTGTCGCCAATTTCAACTGGTAACAGGCGTCATGAATGTCATTATAATGTTACATAGGAAGAGGGTGAGATTGCAGGATCTCTGATTATCTAAATCACGTGTTAGAAGCGATAGAGACATGTTTTAAATAGTTTGAAATTCTAAGAAAAAGTATTTCAAATGGGATGCTTTCACAGAAGGTATGACCCTATATGTTTCTATTTACTGGCCCCCTCCTCCTCCATGAGGGCAGAGATATACACAAGTTCGAGTTTGAATGTAGGGAACATCAACCTTTCCAAAAAGCGTCACTTAATTGAGACAGGCAGAATAAAATATATTCTAATATATGAAGTCAGCCTCTTTATCGTTTCTTTGTTATCGATAGCTTTCTTCCAATGAAATTAATATTTGATTCTGATAAATAAGTTTTTCTTGTGGATCATTGTGCTAAGAAGACTAAAATCTCATTCGATTTAATCCAATATATAAGGAAAATCAGTCTCTTCATTATTTCTTTGTCATCGGTAGCTTTCTTCCTACAAAAGGAATATTTAATTCTGATTCGTCAGTTATTAAGAAAAATTAAATATCATTTCTTGAGTTAAAAGCCATGTTTGGTTTCAGAACAGTTAACATAAAACAAAACATAAAAATATTTACAAGTAAACACACTCTTTCAATACTACTGCTATAATGTTTGGAAGCGATTATGAGGTCTATAACGTTGATGATTAAAGGGAGATAAGAACGACTAACTTAAAATCAAATGTTTTATGTATAGGTAAAATCTAATAATAAGAATATCAAAATATAGTTATTTGGTTAGTGAGAAAATATACAGAAATTTTTATATTATCTTAATTGGAATTCATTATTGAGATGAGTATTGTTTATATTAATTTATTTATTGCGGGCTATTATTCTCATCTTTATTAGTTGTTGTTTCACGACGTTTCAGCCAACTATTCCTCTGGCCTTCATCAGGTGGTAACCGCGACAGATAGGAACTTCGAATCTCCTAACTGCATGTGGTGAGACGACAACTACGGATGGCAGTGATTGCTGAAAATGCAGTTAGGAAATTTGAAGTTCCTATCCGTCACGGTTCCCACCTGACGAAGACCAGAGGAATAGTTGTCCGAAACGTCATGAAACAACAATTAATAAAGATGAGAATAATAGTCCGCAATAAATAAATTAATAGACATTTTTATATTTACTGAAATTCCAGTTTCTTCAAATGATACGGTGGTTGACTTTTAAGGAGTTTATTTTGGATGAATTTTCATCCTAGAAACATTACCAGAGTTCTTAATACCAAGTTAGCAACTTAACAATTTAGCAACTAACGCGGCTGCTAGTGCAGCATTCTTATATAGGTTTCTGTATGGAATTTTGTTGATTATTTCAGATTGTTCAAAAAAAATGTTCTACTTTCTTTATTAGAGCTATTTCCCCTTTGATCGCTATAACACCCCCCCCCTTTAAGTAAAATGCTTGTAGTATGTTTGATTTGTATCTACTTGTAAAGTTAAAGTTAGTTTGTGCCTTCCTTGCACCCTTCGGGATGTACCTTTCTTCTCAAACTTGCTTTGTTTACTGCATGTTGCTTGAACACTTTGAGGTAATTTAAATGTGTCTAGTAAAATATTTAATGGAATGATTGTGTTGTTTGATTGTCTCTTTGGAAGATATGAATGATGAAGTTTATTTGCATGTCTGACCCAAAAAGATTATTGTACATCCATATCATAGATTACATTACCAGAACGACGTACTATGTGACCTTGTGTCCATTTTTCTTTACCATTGTGGTGTGGTAATCTTTTGCCAATACAGGTTGTCCTGGTAGGAATTGACCTTGCTCCATGATGGCGATTGAATTGGTTTTCCATCATCCTGTTTTCCTTGAGAAAATTATTTGATAATGGACGAATAGTATCCATTGGTATACATATTTTTCTGTTCATCAGTTCGACAACAGGAGACTTTTTTTCCATTTGGGCAATTTGGATTTGGAGTAGATCTGTTGCTACTTAGGAATGTTTCTATGATCTCTCGAGTAGTTCCTTCGCCTTTTAGCTTCAAGAGTGCTCGTTTAAATATGTCAACAAAACGTTCAGCTTGGCCATTTGATTTTAGATAGAGAGGTGGAGATCTGAGATGCTCTATACTGTGTTGTTTACAGAAGTCAGAAAATTTTGCTGAGGTAAATGCAGTACCATTATCAGAAACTAAGATATCAGGAATGCCCAATCTGCTGAAAATTTCTTGTAGTTTATTTACAGTTTCATTTGATGTAGTATGATTTATCCGGAAGACTTCTGGTCACTTACTGTCAGCATCAACTAATATTAAGCAATGTTGTCCATTAACTGGTTCTGAAAAGTCCATATGCATTCATGACCAAGGCATTTCTGGTGTAGGCGATGCATGCAATGTTGTTTTCCAAAATTTTGCAACCAGTTGACATTTGGCACAACTTTTTGCAAGTTCCTCTAATTGTCTGTCCATTTTGTCCAATACACATAGCCACGTGCCAAGGCTTTCAACCGATTAATTCCCTGATGTCCATAGTGAAATTGCTTGAGAACTCTGTTCTGGAGTTTGAATGGGACAACACGTTCTTCAAAAAGAAGTATTCCATTGATCTCGAATAAAGATCTTCCCTGAAAAAATGGTCAAAGTTGCTGGTTAGTGCATGATTTTTGCCAACTTATGAGATGAACATGTCAAACTTTCTGTAATAATGGATTTGCGGCTGTAGCCTCCTGGATCATGTCTGAAGCCATAGGTAGCGATCTCACTGTAGAAACAAGTGCAGAGAACTTCAGGTTCCATAGATATTGCAGCGATGACTGATAAAAAAAGTCTTAATCTAAAAGCATAGTTGTCCATCTTTGTAAGCGGTTTGCTATATAAATTGGAATTCCTTTCCTGAAACCAAAAATACTTATCGTGATCAGAAGAAAATGATGGCCATATAGCATTTTGTGAAATTTCTTTGCCACATAGATAATTGCTAGGGCTTCTTTCTTAATTTGGTTACACTTTCATTCAGTAGGTGTTGCGTGTGCAATAGCTTTTTCGCTTCCATCAGGAAAAATATGTGATATTACTGCTTGGACTCCATAGTCTGAAGCATCCGTCATGACAGTAATGTCTAATGGTGGATTGTAGTGTGTCAGCAATAGATCAGAACTGTTTTGAAGAAGTGTTTTTTCTCAAATGATTCTTTGCATGTGCTTGATCAATTCCATTTGGTATCTTTTTTGTAAAAGATTATTCAGAGGCCCCCATAACTTGTGCAGTTCAGGTAAGAAAGAACTATAATGACTTACAAGGCCCAGAAAGGATCGTGGTGTTGCAACATCCTTAGGAGCTGTCATGTGCTTTATTGCCTGAGTATTGTCCGGATTTGGTTTTCGGCCATTTTTGTCAAATATGAATACAAGGCATTTCACAGAAGTTTAGAAGAATTTGCATTTATCTGATCTTAAGAGAAATCCATATTGTTGAATTCGATCTAGCACAGAAGTAAGACGATGCAGGTTCCTCTTGGGATGTGCCTGTAACGATAATATCAATGTAGGCGAAAACTCTTGGCAATTCTGTGAGAATTGTATTCATAGTTTGGTGTAATATTGCTGGAGCTGACTTGACCCTAAATGTAAGGCGGTTAAATTGAAATAATTTATTGTGAGTGTTGATATTGAGAAGATTTTTGGAATCTTCATCAAATTCCATTCGTAGATATGCATCTGCAAGGTCCAGTTTTGCAAAACAAGTTCCATCGCTGAATTTTGAGAACAGATCTTCCGATGCCCGTAAGTGGATACTGATGTGTCTCCAGTCTATCATTTAGTCCGCACATAGGCATAATTTGCATATTTGAAAATAGGTGCCACCCAGGATGAGTAATTTGTAGGTTGGATTACTCCTCATTGAGGACAATTCAATTCTTTTTCTGCTATAGCTAAAGCTGCGCATGGTACAGGACGCTTTGGTCTAAAGACTGGTTTTGCATTTGCCTTCAGTTTTAAAGTCACTTTAACTTTAGAACAACATCCATGACCTTCTTGAAAAAACATTGCTGAACTTTACTTTGTTCTTGAAATGTGTGTTCAGCATCTGCTGCAGTATTAATAATAAGAGAATTGAAAATTGAGCCGATCAAGTTCTTCAATAAAATCCAAACCAAGAAGATTCAGGGTTTCCTTTAAAATAAACATGGCATGTTGACTCATCAGTTAGTTGTGTCTAGTTTCCCGATCCACCATGAGTCACAAACAACATGAGTTGTCTTCTTAAGAGTTGGTTTTCCCAACAACTCCCATGTTGGACGTGAAATTAAAATAATATCCGAAGCGGAATCGAACTGAAAGTTCACTGGCTTGTTGCTTATCTCAACAGGTATATATTTTCTCCGAGCTTCAAAATTTACCTTGAAAGTGGCAAAAATTGAATTCGATGTGGCTTTCTGGAAACGTCCTGGCGTTTTTCTATGGTTTTTACCTCTTGGCTGTGTAGTATTCATCCTGGAAATGTTGCGGTTATTTTTACCACAAAATCCGTCCTTGTGCCCAATGTTGACATGTGTCTCTTTTAGATGAGTAAAAACGAGCATAGTGCATCTCTCCATATGACCAACAGGATGTTGGAGGCTTCTGTTTATTTCCAGTCAAGGATTTATCTACCGATTTGATGTTGTTTGAAACCGATGGGCTTTGTAGTTGTACCACTGTTGTCTCATTTTACATTTATTAGTTGTTCACATTGTGGTTATAATTTGTACCATCATTTCTCTTTCTTTTTCAAATATAGACAGTAGATGTGTGCATATTTCCACATCTTCTGGAGATTGTAATCCTGTGATGAAAACGAGGCATTCAAATTGATCCTCTGTCTGCGATTTCAGCCGAAAATTTGCGTATTGTAGATTAACAATCTCAGAATATTTGACAAAATCGTTTGTAGCATTTTTCTTTAATTTTAAACAGTTGTAACGAATATTAAATAAAGATGCTGACTCACCAAAAATGTCTGATTGCTGTGCTATCGTTTCATCAAATATGAAATCTCCTGTTTTTTTGGGTTTTTTTTTTTTTCGGAAAGATGTAATTTGAATATCTTTCATGTCCTGCTGTGCTTATGAAGTAATAAATGTACTTTCCATGAATTATCCATGGATACAAACTCGTGTTGAAAGGTATCCTTCCATCATCCATACCAAGTAGTAAAGGTCTGCTTTAAATCCAGATTGAATGAAAAAGCCATTATTGTTCTTGCTATGGTGTCCAGAGAAATTAATTTCGGTGTGTCCATTAATTGTTTTTGAAAATATGCCGTTAAAGTTTCAAATTATTTTGAGTTTTTAAAAATTCTTCTTGCTGGTTTCACAAAATTAAAAAAAAAAAAGTTTTGGATCCATGACGTAAATGATTCCGTTTTTGTTTTCTTTTCATTTGTGCACAAAATTTTCTCCCCCCCCCCCCCCCCCGTTTGTTTGCAAAAAAAAATTGTTTCTTTTTCCTGTGTTCACACAAAAAAAAAAAAAAAATTATTGTGGAAAAAGATTTTTTTTTCGTGTGTCCACAAAAGAAATTGTCTAAAAAGTATCTGTTTTTCGTATGTACATAAAAAATGCTGTGGAAAAGGATCTTTTTTTCTTTTGTGTGTTCACAAGAAATTATTGTGCAAAAGATTTTTTCCCGTTTGTGCAGAAAAGAATCTTTAACCGAAGATAGCAAATAAAGTTGTTTATTGATATAGAATGAAACTCCATTGTGTTGTCCCTTATTCTATATATTTTGGTGAACCCGACATGATATGAACACGCCACCATCATTTCTATATTTATAAACAACTTTATTTGCTATCTTCGTTAGTAGAGTGTACAAGAGAGAAACGGGTTAGTAGGTTGAAGTGTTCTTATGCAGAGATAGAATTAATAAAATGCCGGCTGGTTAAAGAAGAGAATAGTTCAGTCCACACGTGTTTATGGGTAGTAGCCGTCGGTACAAAGAAAACCAGTTAAAAGAGAAAGAAAGGGCAAAGTCTTCAATGTATTAATGTGTTGGCGTGCGTGAGTGTGAGTTGTATGTTTTTTAGCATGACAAAGAATGTTCATGTGGGTACCGCACATGGAAATAAATGGGAGTTTGAAGAGAGCCATAGCTAGCTTGTGGTACTCACATTCGGCCCGGGAGTGAAGTCCCAGGCGATGTGTGCTTCAGAGCAAAGACACGAGAAAGAGGATTAAAGGTTTGTGATTTCGCCTTTTATGTACTCGGTCACATGATTGAGAACTGGCTTGTGATTGGATAAGCCAGGGAGAAATGGATTTCAAATTTCGAAGTTGTGAGAAGTAGCTCCTGCCTGTGATGTAATGGGTGTTGGCTGCTATATCTTTGTTTGCCATCGCTTTCTCAATGCCCTTATCCAGTAGTCTCTTAACTTCTTACGACCAAAGGAGGTTGTTTAATTCTCTCCTACTGCAAGAACTTAGACATCAGGGTCGGAAAGTGGATTGAGACGTCAGCGCGCAAGAGTAGGGGCACTCTGAGCGGCAAAAAAATGTACCTGGAAAGCCCCGTTGACATTCCCGTATGAGGGTGCTTCAGGCGATTAGCTATAAACTAATCCCTTCTCAAAGAGAGAAGGCAAAGCCTGGGAGGGTGAACCTCTTAAAACTGCACATAATTACCACCACAAAATCAACAGGGACAGAATCAATAAAGAAATGTTGATTTTGGGGACCAAGGAAGGGAAACAAATAATGACAATAAATGGCCCAATTATGTTAGCAGCTGAAAAGAATAAGTTTAGCATGACTCAGTGTCAACCTGCATTTGTAATCGTTCAATGCACAAGTCGTGATCGTCCGCTGTTGTCTTTGTCCGAATTCAGAGCTTGATTTCGACCCTGGTTGTAGTGTCAATTATTTGGTATCGGTCACTGCTGTAACAAAAGGATTTTGCTAACTTTTGTTTTGTGATCAAATTATTTTGTGAAACTAGAATTTAAAAAAAGAATGCCTAATGTGTTGAAATTTCCATTATTTCCTGTTTGGTTCTGATATCTCAATGTACGTGATCGGTAATCTCTCAAGTTCCACTATGCAAAATTAATGACAACACTAAAGTCACGTGATCCATTGCTAACCCATCGAAAGAACCATCCGTTTTCTTTTGTTGTCTTTCTTCTTCTTCATCTATATATGATTCTCATCCGAATGACATTATTCATGCTGTTGTCATCAAGGGAGTTTAGCTGCAAAGTATTTCCACCGAAATATATTCGCCCCTTCATTCATATTCAATGGAAGAACACGTAAAATACTTACAACTGTTTTTTTTTTTTTTTGACAGATGCGCACGTGGTAGATTAGAAATTAATGTGCAAGACGAAACCGAGCTGAAATAAGCTAGCCTTTTCCTTTATTTCTTCGTTCAGCTTACTCTTTCCTTTTCACTTCTTTCATGACAATCTGGTGACGAATTTTTACATCGAGACGCGATTCGACCGAACGCTGAAATGCAAATGGCTTCAATAGCTATCCTTTTTCTTTTTCTGTTTCGTTGGCATTCGTTCTCCTTGTCACTTCCAAAAGCAAGTTAGTTTTCACAAGGACGTGTTAACTCAAAATATTTTCAACCAATCAGAATCGTTTTAAACCCAAAAAAGTAACAACTCTGTGTCAAATTAACCAACCCTACAAAACAGTGACTTGGTAGACTGAGATCAGAGTTCTACCATGATGACACCTGCGGCATATCTTGAGTCACGGACGCTTGTCCTAGAAAACCCGATTGGATCGCCTCACGCTAACATTCTTTTAAGCCTGCTGCTGTCCAGTTAACTCAGCTATTCAGATAGTAAACTCTTGCACACACACACACACACACACACACACACACACACACACACGCACACACACACATATTAGGTTGGTGCAAAAATAATGTCGTTTGTATATATACAGTAGCGTCCAAAACTAAAGGACAAAATTAAAACCTAATATTTGTTAGAAATAACAACTGTGAAAAGCTGAAATTTTGACAACTGGTAATCGTTATCATCCATAATAACATACTAAAATTTGAATCATTTGCAAAGGATAGAAAAAGAATTATAACAATTGTTTATTTCTTTTTTTCAAAATAGGAACGTCCAAAAGTAAGGGACAAAATTGAGAAAAACAATGTAAACAGTATGCTATATTCAAATTTTTTGATTTCCTCTAAAGAATAAGTCTTACTTAGTCATTTGTAAACGTTGCATCAGCCGGCACCATGGTGAAATGCCAAAAACTTGATCACTCTGTGAGACAAGCTATTGTGAAGCTACACAAGGAAAAGCACACCATTAGAGAGATTTCAGAGAAAGTGAAACGTTCCAAGAGTGTTGTAGGCAGAGTTTTTAAATCCTACAATGATACTGGCAAAATAGTGCTTTTAAAACCGGCAGGCCCTGCAAAACTTCGGCAAGAGAAGACCAAATAATGTAGACAATGTCATTAAAGGACCGTTTTAAGTATTGCTTAAAAATTAAAAGGGTTATGAATAGTACCTCATGTGTTAATGTGTCAAGACAGACTGTTTCTAGACAACTGCAAAAAAAAATAGGGCTGTTTAATCGAACCTCAGGGAAGAAACAACTTGTTAGTTTGAAGAAAAAAAAAAGAAAAGAGTAAAGTTTGCAAACAGGTATGTAATTTGGGCAAAAGTACTTTGTAGTGATGAAAGCAAGTTTAATTTATTTGGAAATGATGAAAAAAAAAAACAATGTAAAGAGACGTATTGGTGAAAGATTAAGTGCAAAGTGTACTAAGAAAGCTGTCAAATTTGGGAGTGGAAGCGTCATGGTATTTGTAATGTTTTCAAGCCAAGGTACAACGCCTCTTGTCCAGTTACAAACTTGTGTAAATGCGCAGATCTATAAAAACATTGTTCAAGATCATGTTGTGCCAATCATACAGAATTCAGGTTTCGGTAGGGCTACCTTTATGTAAGATAATGCCCATGTCACAAGGCAAAAGTGGTAATGAGTTACCTTAGCAAGCAAGGTTTCGAAATCATGGATTGGCCACCGCAAAGTCCTAACTTAAATCCAATAGAAAATCTTTGAAAGACCTTGAGAGTGAAAGTTATGGAAAGAAATCCCACTAACATGGAGGATTTGTGGGTTAAGCATCAAGAAGAATGGTCTAAAATTAGTATCGAGGATTGTCAAGAACTGATTCGTTCTTGTAGTTGAAGATGTGCAGCTGTCATTGAGAGCAAGGGCTCATTTACTAAATATTGATTGTACGTGTATTTTTATTGTTTTTTAGCTGTTTACATTGTTTTTCTTAATTTTGTCCCTTTTGGATGTTCCTATTTTGAAAAAATCCTTATAATTCTTTTTCTATCCTTTGCAAATGATTCAAATTTTAGTATGTTATTTTGGATGATAACGACTACCAGTTGTCAAAATTTCAGCTTTTCACAGTTGTTATTTCTCACAAATATTAGGTTTTAAAATTTTGTCCCTTACTTTGAGACGCTACAGTAGTTGAACGTCAAAAGGCGACATTATTTTGCACCAACCTCTGACAGACGTTAAAAAAACATTTTAAAAAATGCTTAAATTTCAACAGTATTTCTCACGTTTTTTTTCTTCTCTCTCTTCTTTTTCTTCCCAGATCTTTATTATTTATATTTATGTTTCGGAAGTAGAGTGAAAAGCACATCTTATTTTTCTTTTATTAATATTATTGGGATCTTTTCTTTTTTTCCTTGTACACATTTTTGTGAATTATTCCATGGATTTCTGCCTTTGGATTATTATGGACCATCTTCTTCCAATTACGGGATTTCCTTGGATTTTACTTGTACAAATGGAAATTCTTTTAACTTTATTGAAGTTTTACATTTGGATTTTAGCGTCACTGGATTTTTTATCTTCCACCAGACTATCCATTCATGTGTAATCACCTTTTTCTTTACCATATTCCCTCTGCTTAACTTATTTTGTTTTCAAGTAAGATCTTTGACTTACTTGTTGTTTCATCAAATACTTCTGCATGCAAAATCCGATCCCGCATTTTGCTAATTCCTACCCTCTGATGAGAAGGAAAGTATTTCTTCGAAACTCCGCGGATTAAGGACTATCCATATTTCTAGTGTTTCCTTTTCAGATTAAATATGTTTTTAACTCATTTCAAAGTGTTTTTTAACATTTTATTAACTGTTTGCTCATATATATATATATATATATATATATATATATATATATATATATATATATATATATATATATATAAGAGCAAGTAGTTAATAAAACATGTTAAAAACACTTTGAAAAAGAGTTAAAAATCATAATTTGAAAAGGAAACACTAAATAAATGGATAGTCCTTAATCCGCGGAGTTTCGAAGAAATACTTTCCTTCTCATTAGAGGGTAGGATTTAGCATAATGCAGGATCGGATTTTGCTTTTATTTCATATATATATATATATATATATATATATATATATATATATATATATATATATATATATATATATATATATATATATACTGACACACAACGGAACTTTGAAACGAACTTTCTGACGCTATGACCTATATTTATTAAAAAAAAAATGTAAAACTTCTCAACAAACTTTCATCTTTCAAATTATGCTTATTTATAAAATTATTGATAAAAATATATTTTGTCGTTAACGTGTTCTCTCGTTTCATTTCACTAATCCGGTTGTTGAGTAGGCTATTGACCCATTCATAGCATTCATATTTTTTCTCCGTCTTTTTCATTCGGCAATTTAACTATTGATTGTTAGCGTTGTTCTTTACACTTTTCTAAGACGTTATGGTCGTAAAAAAAAATGCACTGTGTGAAGTCAGGCGTGGCACTACACGCATAGACCGCTTAAGGGTTTTCCCTTAAAAATAGCTTCAAAACAATTGAATGCATGAAAACAAATTTTCTGATATGATCTTAAGAAAGATTTCGGTTAATTTCTTTTTCTTTCTTTCTACTTTAACAATAATTATATCTGACGCCATTGTTGTTTTTAATGGCGCAATACTGATTAGATAGATTTCATTGCCGATCTGTTTGATTAGGAACGATTAATTTTGATTTGAATTTTTCTTTTCTCGACTGTTTTTATACATTCTTTAGATTTTTTTTGATTTTTTTTAGCCCATCATTTGGTTCTAGCTGATGGTGAGGCATCCTCCCGGATACAAGACATTCACCTGCTATCTTATGCATTTCAAAATCTTTTAAGATTCCAACCATCCCTTTAGGTGTGCGTGTTTGTATTTCTCTTGCACTTTGTTCACTGGGTATATTTGCCAGGTAGTTTTTGGAAATTATTTTTTTCGTGAGTCCATTTGATTGGAGCATAGAGTGATTAGGCACAGAAAATGGTTCATTTGTCGCTTGCTGCAGTTGAAAAATGCTGAAAAAAATACGTACACACGACACGCTAGACGGAGAGAAAGGATAACATTGTCTTAAATTAAACAATAATATAGAAAAGTCTTTGCAAAACTAATTGTGTTTGCGGCTTAAGAAATTCAACTATATATATATATATATATATATATATATATATATATATATATATATATATATATACTAGCAAAAGTACCCGTCGTTGACTGGGTTCAAAAACAGCCTACAGAAAATGGACTCTGATTTATGAAAGTATGATAGGTTATGAAAAGGAAGGGTTGTAACTTTGGGTTGAATTTGGGGGTATCAAAACCAAAGCAAAATATGATGAAAGTAAAAATTAATATAGATAAAACCCATAATTTATTATACCACACCTGTTCACACTGAAACACTTATCACAATATTCTGTGGATCTATATTAAAAAACCTTGTTAAACTTTGTGACATATTTCCATTCTATGGAGGTCAGGTGTGAACGAATATCCCATAATTTTATTATACCATATTTCTTCAAACTGAAACATAATTATCAAAGTATACTTACGCAGATAGATATAAAAAGTCTTTATTAAAGTTTGTGCCTATTTCCATTCTATGGAGGCCAGGCGCGAACGCAGACCCACAATTTTATTATACCATTCCTATTTAAGTTAAAACATACTTATCAAAGTATTCTTATGTACATCTATATCAAAAACACTTGTAAACGTTTTTTTTTTTTTTAATTTTTAAATTTTTTATTTCCATACTTTGTGGACCAGGCACGAGCGCAGACCCCACAATTTTAATGAACCACCGTTCTGCCGGATCAAACATACCCATTCCTGTGTCTCGATACATCTTCTATCATTATATGTAATCAGGTTTTTTAAAATAGTCAACCATATAGGAACCTATTCGTGACAACACACACACACACACATACACGCACACACACACGCACACACATTCAGCTTTATATTATATATATATATATATATATGTTCATATATATATATGTATATATATATATGTTCATATATATATATATACATATATACATATATATACATATATATACACATATGTATATATACATATATATATATATATATATATACACACACACACACACACACACACATATATATTTAAATATATATGAATAAAAAATCAATACGAAAAATATATGAATGTTTATATCTTTTCTGTATTTATTTCCTATGTGTTGACGTGTAGGAATACAAAAAGTCTTTTGAAAAAACCAAGAATGTTTCCTTCAAAAAGCACATTATTTTCGACCGATCCTTCGATCTTCCTCAGTGTGAATGATAGAAAATATGAGTGAGCGGGAAGAGTTAGCAGCGGGGGGAGGGGCACAGATATAGCCATTAAGGTAAAGATCTATTTGAATATGACCCTTCCAGCATTTTCGACTTGGAATGGCCAGCAACTTGTGTGGCCTTTATTCAAAACCAAGTCCTTCAACGCCGCCCCACGAACACACTCGTATATGTGAACATACATGTATATACACTCGCGCACTACCACAAATGCTTCTTCACGTACATATACATACACAGGATACGCGCATTCATTTTTATGGACGTGTTCACATATACAGCTGAAGATTGATGAGTAGATGTAGATGATAAGCAAAGTGGGTGCGAATTCGAAAATCTTTCCCAAGAATTTGAACTTATGTATTTATTGTGGGTCTAGGTTGTCTGGATTGTCTGCACGTACGCACCCACCCATCCACCCACCCGTTTATTTATTTTTTGAAACGCTACTGTAGATTTCGTTAATTGATATATACAAACATATAATGCTGGAAAAAATAAATAAAACGAAGTAAAATAACTAAATAAACGGAGGATATTCTTTTGATCATTTATTAATTTTTTCTATTCTTGTTCAAACATATATGTGTGTGTGTGTGTGTGTGTGTGTGTGTGTGTGTGTGTGTGTGTGTGTGTGTGTGTGTTCAGATTCGAGTTGTCACATTCGAATCAAAGAGTCTTCTTACTTCTTGACTGGACGGGGGCCCATTCAAAAAGGAGGAAGAATAAGGATGTTTTTTTGTTTTTGTTTTTTTTATCCAACACAACAAAATTAAGTGCCTGTTGGTGGATCGATTGAATAGGGCTTTCTCAGAATAGGAGGAGTGGACAAGAAAATAATTATTTTAGGAGAGAAAGACACTTTCAATAAAATCGTATTGTCTTCTGTAATTGCTTATTGTAACGCCGCTGCACAAAGTCTGTTCTTTCTCTGCTCGAATCTAACAAATAGGTTATGATATAACGAATCACTTCTCTTTTCCCCATAAATAATTCTCTTCTTAGCATCCTTCCTATTCAAAAAAAAAATGTCCTGTTCGATTGGGCAAGGCGATTCTCCTTAACCAATCAGTAGATACCCTATTTGTCAGGTTGAATGCATAAAAAATAAAATAATAAACTTATTCTTCTTCGTCAACAAGTATGAAAACCTCTTCTTTGAATGCGACTATCTAACTTTGGACATTATAAGGGCCGTTTACGTTCTTGAACGTAAAAGAGCTTGCTTTACTATAGTTGGACTTCTGAAGTCGTAAACACAGTTAGTTTTGCAAGGATTATTTTATTATTGTTTAAATTAATAATACAATGTATATATTATCCTCATCTCATTCTTTGGACCTTGAAATGACATTTTTTTTAATTTCCTTAAATCAAGTGGCTTGATGCCTTGGCTGAAGCGGTTTCCATATAAAATAACGTAATATATTCGAGAAATCTGTGTGAGATTTGTTTAGGCTAAAACAATTTTTTTTTCATTCTAACTTGATTTTTCTTTTTAATTTTTAGCTAGAAAACAATGCTGGTTCCATTAATTGTTCTTCTTCAACTTCTATGCGGTTGCGTCTGCTCGGATCTGATGTACAATGTTGAAGAAGGGACACCTGTTGGCACCTACGTTGGAGACATTGAAACAGATTCCTCCGTTATGGACTCTGTTGCCAGCAAAGATCGTAATCTGATTCGCTTCAGCCAAATGCAACAGACAGCAATCAGTTTCTTTAAAATAATCGAAACAACAGGTAAATTGTACACGGCACAAGAAATCGACGCCGAAGCCATCTGCGAGCAAGACAAGGATTGTCACAAAGTGATCGAAGTCGTAGTGCGAAAAAGGGAACTGTTTCTAAAATTATTGATCATCAAGATAAACATCATAGATATTAACGATAACAAACCTGAATTTCCAAGCAACGAAATAAAGACTGAGTTTGTTGAAAATAAATCTGACTTAAAAGCAAGTTTACCCAACGCTGTCGATAAAGATATCAATCCAAAAAATTCCAAAATTAGTTATTTTCTGAAAGACACCGTAAATGGTATTTTCCAGATTCAGACAAACCCACTGAGTCTTGCTTTAGAGAAGAAACTTGACCGCGAACAACAACATTCCTATAATCTCCAAGTTGTCGCAAAAGATCAGAGCTTCCCGTATAAAGAAAGCATTTTAAATGTCCACGTATCTGTTAGAGATGTGAACGATAATGCCCCAGTATTCAGCCGCCCTTTTTACAATGGTTCTACTGAAAACGAAGCCCAGGAACTGATACCGATCGTTACCGTCCAGGCCAAAGATTCCGATGAAGGAATCAACGGGGAAGTTTCGTATTATATAAGCGCTAAAACCTCAGATTTACATCGGGCGAATTTTATAATCGATAAAAAATCAGGAAATATTTTTCTTCAAAAGAAAATCATGATGCCACACAGTTCGCCGATTCAGCTCATCGTCGAAGCCAAAGACAGTGCCATAGCATTTTTAAAATCAAACGCAACCGTACAAATTAACATTGTTCATACGAAAAACAACCCTCCCCTGATTAGGCTTAATTTTGTATCAAGCACCTCAAAGGACTCTGCAGAGATTTTGGAAGGGGCTCATATTGGCAGCGTCATTGCTTACTTAAAGGCTATCGACGTCGACAGGGGTCTAAATGGCGAGGTAACATGCAGCCTTGAGAATGACGACATTCAACTACATCAGTTGGGAGAAAGCATCTACACCGTCGTTGTGAAGGAGGAGATTGATCGTGAAAGGATTACGCATTACAATATTCTTGTCAGCTGCCAAGACAAGGGAAGTCCTCCGCTCACGAGCGAAAGGGCTATTATGATCCGCGTTAAAGATGTCAACGATAACAGCCCTTACTTTCCACTTTCACACTACACTGTGTCTCTCCAAGAAAATAACGAGGTGGGATTACCCATTGCGCATGTGTCGGCGCTTGACATCGATATTGGTCCCAACGCGCAACTTAAATACTTTCTAGGACCGGAAGTGTCATCAATGTTCACCATCGACGAACAGACTGGAATAATCAGTGTTCAAAAAGTATTTGACCGGGAGAAAACAGCATTGATCGAGTTTCATGTTTTCGCGAAAGATATGGGGAAAACATCATTAACCGGAAGTACACTGATGTCGGTAAAGATCTTGGATATTAATGATGTGTTCCCTTCTGTTTCGGTTAAACAATTTCAGTTCAAAGTTAATGAGAATCTCCCATCAAATTCCTCCGTAGGTCGAATCCACGCTACTGATTCCGATTTGGGTCTTGGTGCACAACTAAAATTCTCTCTGTTGCACAGGGACAGTTACTTTCCTTTCACTATTAACGATTCCGGATCTATAACGACAACGGGAGCTTTAGATTATGAAAGAAAAAACATATACCAATTCCAGGTAGCTATTAGTGACAACGGAATACCTCCTCTAAAGACTGTGGTCAATGCGATCATTGAGATCATTGACATGAACGATAATGCACCAACGTTTGTCTTTCCAAGTCAGAAGCATTTAAGCCTGTCGACCCGTTATACTCAGTCCACGAAAAACAACATCACCATGTTAAGAGCCACCGATAAAGACAGTGGGTTGAATGCTTTTTTGAAATATAGAATTGTTTCCGGTAACCACAAACAATTATTTGACCTAAATATTTATTCCGGCGTGATTGCATTTCAACGTCCTGCTGTCCAGTCAGATTACGGCAGGTACAATTTGGAATGTATGGTGGAAGACAGTGGATCCCCAGCTCTGTCAGCAAGCGTCTATGTTTCCATACTTCTTTTGGCAATGAACGATACAAGGCAGAACGTGGTTCTTCAGCCTACGGCACCAAAAGAACCAACCCAAGATTCTCTTCTCGTTATTGTTTTAGTGGTTGTAACACTTTTTGTCGTGGCTGCTGTCATTGGCATCATTTGGTATATTCGTAGAAACGACCGAAGAAAAATGGACGGTTCCATGCTTATGAAACAGGCAGCAAAATATGGCCGCAAAATGACTGTATGTGAATCCTTGCCACCGGACGTTGCTACAGAAATTTGGAAAGATCTTGGAAAATTCAGAAGTAATGTAATTAAGGGCTCAAATTTGTCTCCAGAAGATGAAGCTGAATTGGAAGCAAGCGGGGAAGTTCCTGAATGTACCGTTGAATATGTAATCGGGGTAAGTGATTATCTGTTATTAATATTTTCTTGTGTACAACTCTTCCGAAACTGAAAATTAATTATTATTATTAGCGGCAATCGAAAGAGCACAAGAGCTGGAATCAGTTATTCTTAAAAGCAATTCATGACAAGATGAGCAAGCATACATTTACTTTTTAAAATACGACAGGTTTCTTTGTCATTTGATATAGAGAGTTCATGTGGACCTACTAGAGATAAAGAATGTGTAGTGTGGTTTCTTGCTTTGGTAATGGCCATCTTGAGAAGCCATCTTGGAGTGTCTTTTTGCATAGCCAAAAACCCACTAACATTTAATATGATTTCGGGTATAAATGTCATTGTTTTAGCGAAGGAAGAAAATTAATATATATATATATATATATATAGATAGATAGATAGATAGATAGATACATTTCAAACAGGAAACTAACCAATTATATATATACTAGCATTTCAGCTTGGCATTGCCCGGGTGTTTGGAAGTGTATGTTGAGCAAAAAATAAAAATTTTTAAAAAGTGGTAGTAGGAAGGCAGGCTCGAAACCGTACCGTGGAGGAGAAAAAGAACGGGGGAAAACCTGACGTCTTTGCTGTTACGACCACCGTCAAACCGGAAGTGACGTGGGTTTAAATTAAGGCTAGACAATCGAAAAGAGGGGATGACTTTAAAAAATATTGGCGAAAAAAGCGACCCATCCCTGTAGCAAAGTGCCCAGTTGAGGGTGAAGAAATTAATGTTTTTAGCCAATTTTTTGGTATTTGTTGTCTGAACGGTCGAGCGTCAAAACGATACTGATCTTGTGAAAATACGTCGCCTCTGTCGAAAGTTGTAGGCAAACATACATACATGCATACATACATACATTTATATATTGGTAGCTCAAATTTTCGACACAAACCGATTAAAAAGCTTGCCCTATCTCTGAATACCCTTCTTGTAAAATTTCAAATATTTAGACAAAAAATTGTCTGAGTAATTTGGTAGAGACCGCAGAGGTCAAATCTTTTTAACTTTGACCCCTATTATGACCTCTTAATATTTATTGTTTTGGGCTCAAATCAAGTTATTAAGTTTGATCCATGTCCAAGGAATCTATATATAAAATTTCAAGTGTTTAGATCCAAAATTGTCGGAGGAGTTTGGTAGGGTTCTCAAAGGTCAAATCGTTGAACTTTGACCCCTTAACAGCCAAATTTCTGGCCGAAAATGGATTACAAAGATTTTCCCAAATCTCAGTACCCTGTATATAAAATTTCGAGTCTGTAGACTGAAAATTGACAGTTATTGCGTAGGGAAATGTACACAGACAGACACACACACAGACAGACAGACACTTTCACTTTTATCGATATAAACAGGCATGAATAATAAAACGGATATATATATATATATATATATATATATATATATATATATATACTAGCAGGACCTGTTAACCGGCGTTGCCCGGTGGTAGCATCCCCCTCCACGTAAAAAATGAAAGTAGGTTGTTGTTGTTGTTGTTGTTGTCGTCGTCGTCCAGCCACCAACCTCCTCATGGTAAGAACAGCAATCGGAATTGACACCCCTAACCTGTTAAGTATGACTCTCGTTATAAACATGCCATTTTGTGGGTGTTGGTGTGGTTGGCAAGAAATTATCACGTAATGTAAGGTATATAATAATAAAAACAAATTATTTAGCTTGTGGTCAAAAAATAAAAAACAAAAATTCAATATTAGTTATAATAGAATAAAGTACGCACAGATAGTTTTAAACTTCAATGGTATTTTGCATTATGACGTATTTGTGTGGCAAAATGAAGAAAGAAACATTTAATAATAGTAAATCTCCGTGCGAGTTATCCGGAAAGAAAAATCTATAAAATGTAAGTAAACCTCTATAAAGAAATGTAAATAGCAGATCTTACCGGCTCGAGAGCAAAAAATAAACAATAAAAATAAAAGAAAGAAAAAAAGAAAAAGAATAAAAGAAATTACCTGCATTAGCGAGGCACGAACGTATGATGGCAGAAGGAAAATAAGATGTATGAAAAACAAAGGAACCTCTTTCATACTGAAAGTGCGACAATTGGGTGTATGAGATAACAGTAATTCTACCTAAACGCGGGAATGAAATGAGATAAAATCTCTCTCTCTCTCTCTCTCTCTCTCTCTCTCTCTCTCTCTCTCTCTCTCTCTCTCTTCCTTGATGATTATCGTTTATTATGAATTCTCTGTAACTCTATACCGTGCAAAAGAGAATAAAGCGGGCGATTCACAAGTAAACAATTGAATAATATAAGTTAAGAGTTTAAACTAAAAATAATTTCTTTTATTTTTAAAACTTTGTCATAAAAAGAAATCTGAACTTTTCATTGCTATTTCAGATTTTGAACCTCCGGTTCCAAATACAAGTATCAAAAAAAAAAAAAAAAATCAGTGCCTTTTCGTGTTCGTGTCCTCAAGAACCATTGTCTCATTTTGTGTGCTCGCCTTTTGGGTATTGCAACTCGTTACCGGATTTTAGCTAAGCAATACCTTGTCTAAGTTGAAGCACGATTTAACGATTTAAACGTTTTTTGTTTTTTTTTTAATTATTATCATATTTTCACCCCAAACAAGGCACATTACCACTTTGGTGTAGGGGGCTACTATCAGGGGCAACAACTACTGGGGTACTATGTAGGGATTTGGGCAGCAAGATGTCGGTTCACGTTACACTTGAACTTCTGCACGTCAGTACAATTGGGAAAGTAGGGACCTGGAATGGAATTCCAAAGTCTAGCGGTTCTGGGGAAGCAACTACTGGAGTAGAAGGGTTAGGGTTAGGGTTTACATCTAGGGATCTCTACAGTGTGCATTTAACTATAAATTGTGACGATAGCAAACATAAATATAAAATTAAAATGTAGAATGCCAAACTTGTCTTCAATGTTTCCTTTCAAAAAATAGTAAAAAAGAAAAAAATAACACTGGGGAAAAACTTATAATTTAAGGCATAAAAAATGTCCAGGTGTTATTTTGAATTGTTATGATCCGTTTCAAGGATTCAAGAAAAAAAACAACAAAAAAACAAAAAAAAAAAAACAAAGGGGATGAAATCATGAATATAAAAAAAAAAAATTATATCTTAAAAATTATGATATAATAAGATAAAACCAGTAGAGATAAGAATTTGTTTATTGTTTATTTATGGAAAAGTATATAATCCGTGATTCGAGAATTTTTTTTTATTTTATTTATGTATTTATTTTTGTGAGGAGTCTGTATTTTGTTTATATGTGTAATGTTTTCTTATTATCGCTTGTTATGGATTAAAGTGAAATAATTTAATTTTTAAAAGGAAAAAGTCAGTTTGGTATACCTTTTAAAAAAGATTTTTACATGTCCAACTTGCTGTTCACATTTGAAATGTCGAGTTTCATAGGTTTTCGGATATGCAAACAACGAATAAACATCCCAACCTCCTCATGTTAAGAACGGCTTTCAGAATAGACACTCCAAACCTTCCCATGTTAAGAACGGCTTTCTGAAAAGACACCTCCAACCTTGTCAGCATACCCCCAAACCTATAAAAGTTGACATGTCGAATGTGAACTATTATAAGTGCATAAACACCACTTAATTTGACATATTCATATATTCCAAAGGACAGTTTGATTAATTTTTTTCAGTTGCGTGTGTGCTGTATTTCGGCAATTTTTAATAATTTCCTAATTATGAATGAAATCGCATGCACTTTAAAAAAAGTATGGTAAGACTTGCATTTCAGTGAAACGAGAAAAGGAACTGGAACGAAGATTTGAAGGAGGACACAAACACGCGTGTGATGGGTATAAAGAGAAATACATTTTTTTATTTTTGGGACAGGAAGAGGAAGCGGGGAGTAAAAAGGGATTATGGGATTACAACGTAAAAGGGAGGTAATCATAAAAAGGTTCATAAAAAGAGTTATCGTACTTACTTTCAACACCCCCACTTGCTCTCAGCATATTATTTTTTTTTTTCTTTACAAAAACGAAGATATGTGAGAGAAGATTAGTGTCAGTTTAGGGTTCGAAAATTTTTTTAAAAAACTTGTCCAGCTTCGTCCAGGTTGGAGGTTTTGTCATGATGTCGGCGATCATCTCTGCTGTGGGACAGTAAATTATTTGTATTTTGTTATTATTCAGAGCTTCTCCGATAAAATGATACTTAATGTCGATGTGTTTACATCTTTGCTGATGAATGGGGTCCTTAGAAAACGCTATAGCGCTTTGACCGTCTCCGAATATTTTGATGGGGACGTGTTCTCGGTGTGGATCCATTTCCTTGGTTTGGTTGTACCCTTTTGCGACGAACCTGGCCTTGTATTTAGGGGACCCGTCAGCGTTTTCTTTGATTTTATACACCCATCTCCCATTTACTGTCGTTCTGCCTTTGAGTAATGATCTTAGATGGTATACATTATTTTCCTTTAGAGAGTCAATTTCTTCCCGCATCGCTTGGATCCAGTGGTGTGTCCCTGGGGAAGTGACAACTTCTCTGTAAGTGTGGGGTATGCCGTGTGCGGCCTTGTAACAATAGTCAGTGTTTATTAATGTGTGGCCGCTCCCATACTGGACTACCGTCACATAGTCTTCTAGGTAGCTGGGCATTTTGTGCTCGTGCATCGGGTATCTTTGCATACAGCTAGTTTCTACTGTAGACTTGGTTTGTTTGTTGGTATTGGACCGTTCAGGGTTTTTCCGTGACTTTAAATTTTTTATTAAGTTTCTTGGGGGAAAATTTGCGTCATCATCGCTTGATGAGTAGGCTTGTGTTTGAGTGTGTTGGTTGTTGATGTTGTTGGTGAATTTTACCAGTCTGTGTTTACATACTTTCCCGCTTTCTGGATGGTAGATAAGATGTGCCGGGCTGTTTCTGTTGTATCCGATAAAGATTTCCCTCTGGCACCTTGGGTCTGGCTTTCTTTTTATGTTGGAGTAGGCATAGCAAAGCAAACCGAAAATGTTCATCCTTGATAAGTCTGCTCCCAGTCATCTTGTAGTAGGGCGTCTGTTTTAGACAGTTATTGAAGCATCTGTTCCGTATAACTGCAGATGCCATAACTGCATAGCTCCACAGTGTTTTCAGTAAGCTGCTTTCTATGTTAAGGTATCTTGCCATTTCAAATAGAGTTTACCAGTTTCTTTCGGCCATTCCATTTTGATGAGGCGAGTATGGCGCTGAGGTTTCGTGTTTTATGCTATTACGGTGGAGTCGTTTTCTGAAATTGTTTGACTTGAACTCCGAATCCGATCTCAGTATTTTTATTTTGCCATATAAGGAAATATCTATGAGGAATTTTTCTGTGGCAAGTGTGGCGTCACTTTTGTCTTTAATAAAATATACAAATATGGCGCCAGAAAAGTCGTCAGTGAATGAGATGACATAATTGTTCCCGTTTAAATCCGCTGGTTCTATGGGGCCAGCTAGGTCTGAATGTACAAAATGCAGAATATTTGTTGCTCTTTTATCGGGAGATTTATTTCTTTTCTGGGGAAATTTTCCTTGAATGCAGACGTTGCTGTTTTTGTTGTTTGCAGTCTTATTTTTTATTTTCATCCCTTCGCCACATCGGGTAGTTTTGTTATGTCATCGTAATTGCAATGGCCAAGTATTTTATGCCACGTGTGGATAATATGGCATTGATAACAACTGTCGTCTGCATTTCCTTCCTTCATAGTTTTTTAGGCAGTATAGTCTGTTACGCAAGTGTATTTTGAATTTCATTCTGTTTTTATGTTTTAGTATATTCCCGTCTTCTTCGAAAATAACTGTCGCTCCATTTTGGGTCGCAGTTTTCACATAAAATATATCCTGTGGGTATGAAAATATAAGTAGTGCCCCTTTTAAGGTAGTAGTAATGGAGTTTCCGTTAGTGTCTAAAAGGCAGACTCCAGTGTCTCCTCTTTTTAAGTCTAACCAACTAGTTTTGTTCCATTTGCGAACTCCATGTAGTGGTTCTCAGTATGACACTATTGGTGTCATGAATGCATGCAGCGAGGTGCATATTACGGTGAGAGGAGGTGTTTGACCGGACAAGATAGAGGAAGAGAGGGCAGAAGAGGGGGAGTTGATATCTGATTGGGACAAAACAGAAATGTCTATGGGATTTGTCAGAAAGAGAAAAAACAAATAACAATTGTTTTTATCTCATTGTCGTTATATATTTGTTTAGGACCTTTGTTTTAGGACCTTTGTTGAGAGGTATGAAGAGATCCAGAGATCCTTAGCTGATTAAGGCTGACAACTTAGAATGGGGGTCAAGGGTAAGGGTCGCCGCCAAGTATTGTTTGACCTGGAATGACTAATCACTCCTAATTTGATAATAAGTAAAAACCTCAGTGCAAATGAGGATTAAAATTTGGTAGAGATAAGCTCTAAGAAGAAGAAAAAAAGGGTGTTTGTAACCACTCTCTGAAGGAGAGGTGGGGAAAAGGGGTTGGATTTTTAGAAAAAGGAATTCTAAAAAGAGTAGAGTCGTAGAACACTGGGCTGGTCAAGCGCTCCCGATTTAGGAGCCCTCAGAGCCTGATGTTATGATGTTAACTAGCCTGTGTTAATGGGAAATCTGTGACTTTACTGTTCTGGTCTTACATCGTTTCACTGCTATAGTCAGTCACCTCAATTTAGACAGTAGCTGTTATGAAGTAATGAAATTAATAAATAGTTTGTTATTGTTATAAACCGGAGTTCTGGTTGTTTGTGGTGAAGACTCTTCATTTTGCAGCAAGCCGCAAGGATCAGCAGAGTGATTGATGTACTTGGAGACTACCTACACAGGGTAGGAGACGATTCGATTAAGAGGCAAAGCGCCCCACTAAGAAAACACAGTGGGTGAAGACGATCAACAGACCAACTTGTGACGGGACAATGTACGATCGAAAGAACACTTGTCATATCGAGTGGAATCCGATGAGGTTGAGGACACCCGGTGTGGTTGGTGCAGTATCGGTCTCGTTATACTCAGAACAGAACGTTGGGTCGAAATTCTTAAATTTCTTTACGTCTGTTATAATGTGTGAAGTGGCCCCTGCATCGACTAGTAGGTTTGTATGCGGTATTAAATTCCAGGTATAGTAGTAGTCCTCCGTTTTGAATGTCTCAGTTCTTATCACATATTCCGCGACACTTTCGTCTCCTTTCCTTTTGAGAGACGTGAGTTGGGTGTACAAGGAGATTACCTTGGTTTTCCTTTGCTTGCATAGTGTTCACGTGATATTTTGAGAGCTTTTCTCCCATTATCTATAGCTTCTCATTATTAAGGATAAACTTTTGTCATCCAGAAACTGTACAAGTTCGGTGTAAACATCTTCATTTCTCTCAGTATCGCTTCCATCTCTATTAAAGTGTGTACCTAAACTCGCGCCCTTTAGGCCGAGCGTGGGTAAATGACAAAAATTTTATCTCTCAAATTTTGTATTTGGTTTCATCTCCGTCAAATAAAAGTCTGTTCCATCAGCTTCCATTATCTCTCCTGGGCACAAAGAGAAAAGGAACTGGAACGAAAATTTGAAGGAGGATACGAACACGTGTGTGACAGGTATAAAGAGAAGTATATATTTTTTATTTTGGGAACAGGAAGAGGAAGCGAGGAGTAAAAAGGGATTATGGGATTACAACATAAAAGGGAATTAATCATAAATAATATGATAATAGTTATCGTACTTACTTTCAACAAAGACACTATGAAAGTGGGCCCTGCACACACGCATGTTTTGCGTAATACCACTCCCTTGCAATAGAAATGCGCAGGTGTAAACAGTTTCGTCTGTTTTATTTACCCTTTTTGTTTTACTTAAATAATTTTTCTTTAATATAAATAAATTTAGTTCATTTTCTATAAATTTTTTGGGGCATTTTATTGAATTTTTAGGTTTGTTTTCTTTCATTTTTTCGTGCACGTTGATTTTTTTACACACCATTCACCAGTTTTGATTTATTTAATCACAAACTAAACCATTTGATTCAAATATTTTTACTATAATAAATGAAAGTTTTTATCACAAAATTTTGAACAAATTGTAAGAAAATACTCAATATTTGTAAATATAAAATGTAACAAAATACTCAAAGAACAAAGTTTATTTTTTTCATTTTTGGGGCGCATAGAATTTTTTTACGCACCATTCGCCAATACCACTTTGAAAGATGTCTTAAATTACAATAAATTAAAGTTTTTTAAATACTCAATGAACAAAAAAAAATTTTTTCAATAAAATTAAAATAAACACGTGCATGAAAAAAATGAAAGAAAATTAAGTAAATTTATTTAAGTTAAAGAAAATTTATTGGTTTGGACAATTTGGAAATGAATGAAATAAACATTAAAATAAACACGTGCATGTAAAAGGTTGTTTCAATTATCCTTGAAGAAAATGCAAAACTTCATACACATACTCAAAGCAAGCATACATGCATGCAAGAACCCCCCCCCCAAAGAAAGCAAACACACATGCACAGGCACACGCACATGTGCACACATATATATAAACAGCAACACACGATGCGTGTCCAAGTGTAATGGCACACACACACGCACGCACGCACACACACACACACACACACACACACATGAACACACCCGTGTTGCAGAGAGTTATAACAACAAGTTATAAAATATCAAGACACAGAAGCGAAAAGAAAAGAACAGCAAAGCAAACGGAAGAATGGCAAAAAAACTGAAGTCAGTTTAAAGACGACAAATCGCCTTTTATTTACAAAAGGGAAGTAAGAATGGTAACCTGCTGAGGGCTGCAAATGATGCTAGAAGGCTGCAGGAGGATGCGCCACACGCTGGAAGACTGTAAGAGGATGTGGCAGGCACTGGAAGGATGTAGATGCGGCAAGCGCCGGAAGGCAGCAGGATGGAGCTGAAAACACCAAGGGTTGGAAGACTGCAGGAAGCATGATGGGCTGGAAGGTTTCAGGAAGCACCAAGGGCTGGAACGGTACAGGAAGCACCAAGGGCTGGAAGGCTGCAAGAGTGAGCTGGAGGCTGCTGGTTGAAGAGGGGAGATCTCAGGAAGCAGACAGGCAGCAGTAGTCGCATGGTAGTAGTTTGTGGATCACATAAGAATAGTTTGAGAATCGCATATTAACGTGGAAAATGGTAGCCCTGAAAAGGGCTAGCCCTGACAAGGGCTGTTTGAACTACTGTTGGTGCTGCTGGAGACCCTTCGGCTCGACTTGACTAGGAAGTCGCATCTCGGAGAGACTTCCTGTTCCCGCCTGCTTTTTCGTCTGGCCGCTAACACACTGTATTTATGAGAAGGTACTGCTACAACAAGCGCCAATTCCAGAAAAAATCAAATGAATAGAATTAATTCTCCCCCGAATCAAATACAGCCAAAAGAATTCCATGTGTAAATTGATTGTGTTTATGTTCGATTCAGCTCAGATCAAAGTCTCTGTTATTTATTTTCATGGAGAAAGAATTTGATTTTGATTTCTTTCACCTCAGTTTCGACACGAAGGTTATTTGCTACCAGGCGGTGTATATAAGAATGTTCACAAATGAAAAAATGGGCAACATAGCAAAAATATAAACCACGATGTAAGCGCACCGCGACACCTGCACACACCCACGTACACAAACACAGACGCACGCAAGCAAAAAAAAAAACGCACGTGCACATGTGTGTATGTACATAAGCAAAAACATGCACACACACATACAGCACCTTTTTTTTTAAATGTGTAAATACATGTGTACTGTGTTGTCGTCTATGCATCATCAAGAATGTGTGTGTGATGCTCTACAGGGAATTGTGAGAAGATTTATTTAAATAGTAGTTGGGGTGTGAGCTAAGGCCAATGGGACTGCTGGTGGCAGTGGATTGTTAGTGTCATGGCGAAAGTTGGGTGTACTGGTTCTAGGGTCAGTAGCAAGAATGGGTTTGGTGTGGAGGGAGGCTGGGGGTTAATATTAGGTTAGAATTTTTTTGTTGTCGGTTTTTAATAGATTTAGCTTTTAGAAGATCATGTAAACCAGGGTAGGTGGTGATTTTGTTGTCTCTTTTGAGTTGGGTAATGTTTTCAGGTTTCAGAGAAATTTTAGTTAACAACACTAAAATACTACACCGCGAAACAAATGTACAGAATGTTAAAATTCTTGAAGCTATTTATATCAAAATGCAAAGCACATCAGGTCGCATTTTGGAACAGTACTAATATACTTAAATACCTAGCATAACTGCTCCCTACTCCCCTCACACCCAACCTGTTCTTGCTACTGACCCTAGAACGGCACGCCCCCCTCTTTTCCCTATGGCACTAATAACCCACCGCCACCAGCAGTCCCATTAACCTTCACTCGCACCCCAACTACAATTTTTATAAATCTTTCCATAATTCCCTGCAGAGTCTCACACACACATTGCTGATGATGCGTAGAGGATTACATGAAAAGTTTTAAAAAAAACCCGGACACTTCAAGAAAAAAAAATGCTTGGACCATACATCCATACCTTCGATGTATATACAAAAAAGCTAATAGGGAAAATTGAAAAAAATAAAAAGGTATTACTAAACAGAAGCTCTCTGTTGTTTTTAACAATGTCTTTCTAAATGAAAAAATGCTTCCTAAATATACGCATATATATATATATATATATATATATATATATATATATATATATATATATATATATATATATATATATTGTATTGGTAGTAATTATTTGTTTGTTTAAAACAAAATATATAAGTGTGTCACCCAAAAGAGTGCTTAATGTTTAGACAGAGCCAAAATAAGTGAATTTAGTTTACAAACAAATGGCTACACATAAGCATACATGTTTCAGCGAAAACCCAGTAAGGGAATCGCTTCGTCAGGCCAAGGACAACTCTCCTTGGCCTTGTCCTTGGCCTGACAAAGTGAAAGTCACGCTTTTAGAGACAATTCACTACTTGGCATATATTGTGATCACTCAAGTCTCGTATAAAATATGATTTTGATCTTTGTCCTGGACGTTGAAATTTTGACATGATTTACAATCCGATTTTTCCATATTTGATGTATGAATCCGAAGCCCTTTGATAACAGTAACCACCATGTAAACTTCAGCTTAATCATATAAATACCGCCATTAAAGTTTCAGTAATCACCATGTAAATTTTGATCTTAATCATATAAATACCGCCATTAAACTTTGAGTTACCAGCATGTAAACATTTCAGCTTGTTAATAAAAATACTGCCACTAAAATTTTCAGTAACCACAACCTAAACTTTTCAGCCTGATGATATAAATATCGCCATTAAAATTTTAAATAACAACTATGTAAACTTTTCAGATTAATTATATAAATACCCCCATTAAAAAATTCAATAACCACCATATAAAATTTTCAGCCTGATCACATAAATACCGCAATTAAAATTTACAGTAACCACTATGTCAACTTGTCAGCCTGATAATATAAATATCGCCAATAAAATTTTCAGTAGCAACCATGTAAACTTTTCAGATTGATTACATAAATACTGCCATTAAAATATTCAATAACCACCATGTAAAATTTTCAGCCTGATCATATAAATACAGCCATTAAAATTTTTAGTAATCACCAGGTACACATTTAAGCTTGATCATATAAATAACGCAATTAAAATTTTCAGTCACCACCATGTAAACTATTCAGCTTGATCATATAAATATCGCCATGAAAATTTTCAGTAATCACCATGTAATCTTTTCTATCCTGATCATATGAATACCGCCATTAAAATTTTCAGTAACAACCATATAAACTTTTCAGCTTGATCATATAAATAACGGCATTAAAATTTCCTGTAACTACCATGTAAACTTTTCAGCCTTATCGTATAAATAGCGCCATTAAAATTTTCAGTAACCACCAAGTAAATTTTCAGCTTGATCATATAAATAGCGCCATTAAAATTTTCAATAAACACCATGTAAACTTTACAGCCACATCATATAAATAGCACCATTAAAATTTCCATAACAATCCTGTAAATATTTAAGGTTGATCATATAAATATCGCCATTAAAATTTTGAGTAGCCACTATGTAAACTTTTCAGAGTGATCTTATAAATAGCGCCATAAACATTTTCAGTAACCACCATGTAAACTTTACAGCCTGATCATATAAATACCGAAATTAATATTTTCAGTAACATCCATATAAAATTTTCAGCTTGATCATATAAATAACGCCATTAAAATTGGCAGTAACAACAATTCAAACGTTTCAGACTTATATAAATACCGCCATAACGATTTTAATTAACCACCATGTCTGTTTTCAGCTTCATCATATAAATACCGCTATTAAAATTTTCAGTAACGACCATGTAAATATTCCAGCTTGATCACATAAATACCGCCAAAAGATTTTCAGTAACAAGCATCTATTTTTTTCAGCTTTATAATTAAATACTGCCATTAACATTTTATGTAACCACCATGTAAATTTTTCAGCCTGATCATATAAATATCTCTATTAAAATTTTCAGTATCCACCATGTGAACTTTTCAGCTTGATCATATAGATACTGCTATTGAAATTTTCAGTAACAACCATGTAAACATTCCAGCTTGATCACATAAATACTGCCATTAAAATTTTAAGAAACCACTATGTGAACTCTTCAGCTCGGTCATATACATAGTGCCATTAAAATTTTCATTAACCACCATGTAAAATTTTCAGCTTTATAATTTATTACCGCCATTAAAATTTTCAGTAACAACCATGTAAACTGTTCAGCTTCATGACATAAATTCGGACATAAAAATTTTCAGTATCCATCATGTAAATTTTTCAGCCTGATAATATATATATACCGCCATTAAAATTTTCAGTAGCAACCATGTAAACTTTTCAGCTTGATAATATAAATAACGCAGTTAAAATGTTCAGTAACCACCGTGTAAAGTTATCAGCTTCATTACATAAATACCGCCATTAAAATTTTCAGTATCCACTATGTAAAATTTTCAGATTGATCGTATAAATACCGACATAAAAAATTTTAATATCCATCAGTTAAAATTTTCAATTTGATCATATAAAAAAGGCATTAAAACTTTCAGTAACCGCCATGTGAAGTTTTCAGCTTGATTATATAAATACCGCCATTAAAATTTACAGTAACAACCACTTTAACATTTCAGCTTGATCATATAAATAACGCCATGAAAATTTTGATTAACCATCATGTAAACTTTTCAACCTAATCATATAAATACAGCCATTAAAAGTTTCAGTAATAACCATGTAAAGTCTCAGCTTGATTATATAAATACAGCAATAAAAATTTTCAGTAACCATCATGTAAATATTTCAGCTTAATCATATAGATATTGCAATTTAAATTTTCAGTAACCATCATGAAAAGTTTTCAGTTTGATCATATCAATACCGCTATAATAATTTTCAATAAACAACATATAAATTTTCAACTTGATAATATAAATAACGCCATCAATATTTTCAATAACTACCATGAAAACGTTTCAGCCTGATCATATAAATACCGCCATAAATAGTTTTAACAACCATGTACAATTTTCAGCTTGATTAAAATTTACAGTAACAACCATTTAAACGTTTCAGTTTGATCATATAAATACATCCATTTAAATTTTCAATAACAACCATGTAAACTTTTCAGCTTCATTACATAAATACCGCCATTAAAATTTTCAGTATCCACCATGTAAAATTTTCAGATTGATCGTATAAGTACCGACATAAAAATTTTCAGTAACAATCATGTAAAAATTTTCAGCCTGATCATCTAAATACCGCCAATCAAATGTTCAGTTTGATCGGACTAATATCGCCATTAAAATTTTCAGTAAGCATCATGTAAACTTATCAGCTTGATCATAAAAATACAGCCATTAAAGTTTTCAATAACCTCCATTGAACCTTTTCAGCTTGATCATATGAATACAGCCATTAAAATTTTCAGTAATAACCATATAAACTTTTGAAGCTTGACATATAAATGTCGCCATTAAAATTTTCAGTAACCACCATGTAAACTTTTCAGCTTGATCATATCAATACCGCTATAAAACTTTTAGGTAACCACCATAATAAACTTTCAGCTTGATAATATAACTACTGCCATTAAGATTTTCAATAACTACCATGCAAACGTTTCAGCTTTATCATATCAATATCGCCATTTAAATTTTCAGTAACCATAACTTAAACTTTCTCGCCTGATCAGATAAATATCGCCATTAAAATTTTCAGTAACCATCACGTAAACTTTCTCGCCTGATCAGATAAATATCACCATTAAAATTTTAAGTAACCACCACGTAAACTTCCTCGCCTGATCAGATAAATATTGCCATTAAAATTTTCAGTAACCATCACGTAAACTTTCTCGCCTGATAATATAAATACCGCCATTTAAATTTTCAGTAACCACCATGTAAACATTTCAGCTTGATCACATAAATAACGCCATAAAAATTTTCCATAACCACCATGTAAACTTAGATGGATCGTATAAATACCGCCAGTAAAAGTTTCAATAACCACCGTGTAAACATTTCAGCTTGATCATATAAATATCGCCATTAAAATTTTCAGTTACCACTATGTAAACTTTTCAGCCTGTTAATATAAATATTGCCATTAAAATTTTCAGTTACCACCAGGTAAACTTTTCAGCTTAATCATATAAATACCGCCATTAAAATTTTCAGTAACCACCAAGTAATCTTTTGATCATATAAATGCAGCCATTAAAATTTTCAGTAATCACCATGTAAACATTTCAGCCTGATCATATAAATATCCCCATTAAAATTTTCAGTTACCACTATGTAAACATTTCAGATTGATTATATAAATACCACCATTAAAATTTTCAGTAATCACCATGTAAACATTTCAACTTGATCATATAAATACCGCCATGAAAATTTTCAGTAACCACAATGTAAACTTTTCAGCCTGATCATATAAATACAGTCATTAATATTTTCAGTAACCACCATGTAAAATTTTCAGCCTGATCATATAAATACCGCCATTAAAATTTTCAGTAACACCATGTAAACTTTTCAGCCTGATCATATAAATACCGCCATTAAAATTTTCAATAACACCATGTAAACTTTTCTGTCTGATTACATAAATACAGCCATTAAAATTTTCAGCCTAATTAGATAAATAAGGCTTCGAATTATTAAAATTTCCGTGGCATAATTTGAAGAATATTTGAGTCAATACGGATTAATAAAAACTTTTGTTCATCTTTACGCTGTCATGTTGAGACATGTAGTTGCTTCATTTTTTTTTTTTTTTTTGAATACTGGTAGTGTAGAAATTATTGAAATAACTGCACCATAAAATTTGCGGTTTAATAATTCTTTCATTTTTTTTTTTCCTTCAGTGTAGAGTGCATATGCATAATAACCCTCAACAGAGGGAGAAGAGTCGATGTCTCAAAACACGACTTCTCTCTCCTGTACGTACAATACAGAAGAAAAGGGAAAACCTTCTTTCTATTATGTCATATTTTAACATTTCACCGTAATATCAATTTTTGGACTTATGGAATTTTCCACTTTTCTAACCGCATAGAAAATCCCGTTTTTTTTTTTTTTTAACATTATTTTTACACACCAATATCTAATATCAGTGACACTTTTTCATTCCATGTTCGGTGTGTTTATAAATCTTGTGACAGTTTTTTTCCCCTGAAATGCTGATGACACAACCATCTATCGCAACACATCAAAGGCCGTAAATGACAAAGTTCTCTCTGATTCTATCTCCTCTGATCTTGAGCGCATTGTACAGTGGGGAAAGAGGTGGCTGGTTACTTTTAATGCATCTAAAACCAAGCTCCTATCTTTACATCATCAACGCTCTGATCCCCATCTGGCATCAATTGAAATGGATGACTCTTGTCTTGGGGAGGATCCATGTTTTGACAAGCTTCTGGGATTGATCTTTACTCCTGATCTGAAATGGAACACGTACATCAAGTTTGTTGCCAAGGTCGCTGGAAAAATGGTGGGATCTTTCTACCGCTCCAGAAGATATCTAACTGCTAATGCAATTCTCTATCTATATAAAGTACGTCCAAGGATGGAGTACTGCTGCCACATCTGAGCAGGAGCTACTGAAAACAGCCTATCCTGCCTAGATAGAGTACAAAATAGACTTTGTGTCTTAGTGGAGGATGCTCTTTTCTCTTCCCTGCAATATCTCTCCCACAGAAGAAACATTGCGAGCCTGTCTTTATTTTATCATTATTTCCATGGGAAGTGCTCGTCTGAGCTCCAATCTCTGGTCCCCCCTCGCCAATCTTTCACGAAAAACACCCATCTAACTGAAACCACTGTCAATAATTTTCCCCACTCGTTATCTGTGCCTAAATCAAAACGTAGATTCCATGAACAAAGCTTCTTTCTTGGAAGTGCACACCTGTGGAACTCTATTCCATTTGCCTGTTTCCCACCTGACTACAACTTGGATGTCTTCAAATCCAACATAAACAAATTCCTGATAAATCGCCCTCTTAAGTAAGACACTTTATCAAATCTCCATTACTAACGATTACTACGATATTATCCCATTGATTACTGTCCATGCAATAACCCTTATCCCTGAGTGGCTTCTGGGCCTTGATAAATGGTGACTACCATGTAAAAAAAAAAAAAATTATATTTTCTCATAAAAAAAAACAAACTTATCCCTCATGGAACTCTATTTGCTGAATGCGTGATCAAAAAATTTTACAACTTAGATAAAAAAAAATATATATTGTGCAGCGCAATTAGAAAAAAAAAAAAGATATTAAAAAATATACATTTGATTATATTAAAAAAAATTTTTTTTCTATATTTGATTTTTGCTTTAAAAATATTTAGGTTATCACACTACATCCCTTATTTTATTCTTTAGTCCTCACATTCCATGAGCGATTGCTCTGACAAAGGAGAAGGAATTGCTGTTTTGAAGTTAGAGTCTATCTATCTCATACTTACTGTTGACTAATTTTTTACCTTGAAGTATTTTTTTTAGTACTTTACATCAAGTGGCTTCATGCCTTGTCTGGAGCGATTTCCATAAAAAAAATTGAATTCATTGACTCTTCTCAACACTATGAATAGTGAGGGTAGTGGTAATGAACAGTCCCTGACAACCCATTACTTCTGTACTTGCTCTACATATTCTTGTTAACTTCACCTTGTTTTATTTGCTTTGCTCCTTTAAAGCAAAAGGGCAAGTAACTCTGCATTAACAGTTTGTCATTGTTGTGTTTATTTTTCTATTTTCAGGACCCTCAGCATTCTGATGTCAAAATGAATTTGGTTGTTAATCCCGACCGCCGTCGAAGTCGTTTGGGCTCAAGAGCGTCGATTATGGATTATGGGAATGAATCACCGGCAGTGCAGATGCAGCAGTTGGCAGCTGCTCTGCAATTGGTTGCCCCACTTGGGGAAGTGGTCAGAAGGCTTTCAATGGTATCGTTCGGAAGTGAAGACCGACGTGAAGAAGGAGCACAGGGGGCTGGTGAGAGAAAAGAATCTTTACTCCCCGGTAGATTATAAATTACAAAATGACCCTTTAAAGGATGAAGAAAGCAAAAAGACTATGCACCTATTGGAAGACATTTTTTCCCCCCTTTGTAGCAGTTTATTATTATTATTTTTATATATAGTTTGTTTGGGGTTTTTTTTTTTGCTATTTTATTTTTTGTTTGTTTTATTTTTTGTTTTTATTTTGAGAAATAAATAACCTTTGTCCTAATCTAACGATTCAGGAATAAAAGAGAAATGTTTTGTTTGCGTTACCTCAGAACTGACTGCTGTAGAGTAATAGTTATCTCCCCCTTAGCATATCAATTTTGTCAACGGAGTTTTCAGTATTCATATAGTGTAAGCCCTTTGTCTCTTTTCAAGGTAAATTGGAAAGAGCTAGCAGCAGATTGAAGTTGCTGGTGTAGTAGTCTTCATAATGGAAAGACAGAAATAGAGGCAAAAATAAAGGTCAGGTCTGGACAAAAACATTACCAAAGGCACAACCCTGCACTACTTGTAAGGAAACTTTCCACACTGAGCATGGAATGCTACAATACCATAGGATAAAGTACAGAGACCCTGACTAGTCATCTTCAGCTATGAAGGACTGCATGATGATGATGATGATGTCTCTTTTCATAAAGCACTTTACAAATAAATTAATGATAAAAAAATAATTTAAAACAAAAATAGCTGAATAAATGACATAAATACAAGCATAATTATTCATTATAGTTATCCGATGTACATGGTGGCAGTGAAAGTAGATCGGAGTGTGAGAGTGAAAACTTCAACTTACTGTATATGTTAGCAATTTGAACAAAAACTATTAAAATCAAAGAAAGCAAGAAAAACTAGCATTTTGTTTTCTAACAACACAGTGATTGTCACTAAAGGAAAATTTCTAATGATTAAAATGAGTACAATTAACACATGCTAGTAATTGGAGATAACCCAAGAAAAATGCTCATAAGTTTGTTTGCAACTGACAAATCTCAATTTGCATAATATATCTGTTTTGTTACATAAATATAGGTATGTACAATTTAAATGGTGAAAACTGATACTGCCAAACTTATCTTATTTTGAAGGCCAACTTATCATATTTTTTTATAAGTTTTTAATTACTTTTTGATTGTGTTCGAATAATTAAATCTTCAACTTAATCTCTAATAGGAAAAAACCGTAAGTTTACACGTAAGAAAAAAATTATAATGAAAAAATGGTTTTAACACGGCTACAAAAAACTCGAAAATTCAGCTAACTTCGAAAGTTAATAAATAATTGTAAAAATACCTTGAAAGATCATGGTATGTATCAGATCACTGCTTCCACGATGGCTACGCATGTCAACAAAAACAGTCACATGACCGACACGTCATTAGCATGCATGCTAATGACTTCCTTTTGTTTTAACCACAAATGAGAGAAAAAATATAAAACTTAGTGAATTAATTGTAAAAATCCCTTGAAAGATAAATATTAGTTTTTTGGAAATATCTCAAAGAGAATTAATAAAGTTTTAAGATTTAAAGAAAACAACAACTTTATTTTTACTAAAAAATAGCTTAATTATCTTCCAAAAACGAGAATTTAATAAGAGAAACTGACCTTCCCGCAATTAAAACAAATGACAAAGCAATGCGCATAATTTTTATGGAAGCCGAAAATGTCAAAAAGTTCATTTTATTTTTCAATTTAAAGAGAAATTGAAATATTATTATACCTTTATTTCTGTATTTTTGAAGATTATAAAAATATTCATTAATTTATGTATTCCTATTTTATTGTAATAAAAAAGGAAATGCTTATTTGATTAGAATATTTTTCACTGTATACAATGAAGACTTCATTTTTATCTATAAAGATTTGTATTTAACTTTTCAATTCAAGAGCATTTTTAACAATAGCCAACAGTATTTATTGGTTAAAAATTCTCAAATTCAATTAATATTCTGAAAATATTGATGAAGTCTGTTTATCAATGTTTTTCCTTAGAATTTGAAATAAAATTTTTGCAAAATTCCTACAACACTAAAAACAATTATTTATTAATAATAGAATATGGCAGGTGGGATGCAAATCCTGTCTGTTTTTTTTTTTGTTTTGTTTTTTTTGTTTTTTTTACAATGTTGTCCATCCCATTTTTTAAATCATTTTCTTTTTCTTAATGACACTGGTTCTCAATTTTTTTATTTTTTTTATTTTCAAGATTATAAAAAAAATTCTTATGCTGATGTTTACATGTTAAAGCGTACAAGAAAAATATAATATTACATTTGAAATTTTTGCAAGAATTGTTATCATTAAAATCACATGAAATTATATTTTTTTGTTTGGTGAAAATATTGAATAAACAATATTTAATTCAATGATAATATCGTTAGTTTGAGAAATTAATTTTTTTTTCAAGTTATATTGATTTCATTAACAGGGACTTTAGGGGCTTTTTCATGAAATATTTTTTTTTAATTTTATTGTTAATATATATGATGCTTTCTTTTCATAAAAAAAGCCAAAATAATTTTTCTTTTTTAATACTTAAAACTATAACTTTAGCAAAGGTGTTTTTTGTTTCCACAAAATAATACATTTTCACTTTTTTTCTCTGGTCGTTAATTAATAAATACTGAAAATTTTATCAAAATTGGTTGATTACCTGATTTTGATGAATTTTTAAGTGAAGGGAGGAGTCAAAATGTGTATGCATTTTATGGATCAGCCATTTATTTTGCACGTACCTACATAAATAAGTTTACATTTCTGCAAAAATATACATGTTACATATCATTTTAAAGATTTATATATCGTACTGAAGTGACACTTGCCCTAGGTGGGTTGAACTGGCTTCCTCTAATGGAGGAAGTTTCATGGGGACATTAAATTCACAAATACTCCGAAGTCAGGGGAAATAACTATGTTAGGTTTTTTCAGCTCTTGCAGGGATGTGTCAACATCTTCCTACATACAACGCTTGGTATTCCCAAAGCGTTACCCATCTGGTACTGGCCAGGATCAACGTTGCTCTACTTTGATGACCTAATGAGAATCGGTGTGTCAACATGCTTATTGCATATAATGTATATGGCTGGTTTTTTACCTTTGTGCACCTTAAACAAGGCATTTTGTAACTGAAAACATACGAGGCTATAGAGAAACCTGCATGGGGAGTTAGGTAGAAAGCTGTTTGTTCACAATACATTTAAATTTCTGCATGTTGATACGGTCAAAGAAACAGTAAGCAGGAAGGGAATTTCAAAAGCAAGTGGTCCAAGTTCATAAGCTATCAGAGTAGAAAATTGTCAAGCATCTAGAAACATTTAGAGTAAAAGGGCATGATTTTGCTTCTAGTCGGGTGGGTTAGAGTATTTTCTCTGAGGGGTAAGGCACAAGTTCAGTAGATGTATCAGAGCACATGTATGTGTTATTAATTAAAAAAGAAACCCAAAAAGCAAAAAGTTATATCAGACACAGTTGCATCAGAGAGGTCGTTTATGAAGATCGGGAATAATATAGGTCCAAATAAAGACTGCAGAGGTACACCTGTGTTGACGCCATATTGTTTAGATGTGCAGTTTTATAAAATAAGCATGTAAATGCAATATTGAGGCGACACAAGAAAGTCTGCAGCTTAGCAGACAGTTTGGTGTGCATTACGTGAGAAATTCTTTTCAGCATCCTGTCCAAAAACAAGCAGTGCAATAGCGCAGATGTGGTAGCATTCTCTCTGTTGAATGAGATACTACACTCTGCTTCCCAACCAGATGGTCATCTTCAACTTTAATGTAAACAAATACTTGCTGATAATAAATTCTTCTCAAGTAATCTTCTGCTTTTTCCATCCATTGTTTTCAATCCCCCACCCCACTCATACCACTTATACCAGCGATCATTGTCCAACTGGCAATTTCTTTAACCCTTATCCTTCAGTGACCCTTTGATAAAATGTGGCCCATCAGTAAAAAAAAAATTAAAAAAAAATTATTATTATATTATAGGTCTGCAAACAATGAGGGCCAGGGTGTGTGTGAAAGCAATTCATGTAGTTTTGCCATCATTGCAATCGACTTGTGACACAATGTATTGTCTTATTGAAACAGCAATTTTTCCATTTCTGTCATGTTTTTTTGCTAGTTTCCCTTTTCAAATGCACAGATTTGTATCTATTATAAAAGTGACCTTGTCTGTATGTGCGTAGAATGGTCTCTACCAAACTACTCTGTCAATTTTTGGTCTACAGATTTGAAAGGATATATAAAGTATTCGGGTCTATGGAACAAGTTCAATTTGGTTTTTTATCCAGTAAAAATAGCTGCTAAGGGTTCAAAATTGAAAAAAAAAATAGGAACTTGCCAAGTGTTAGGTAACTAAACGCGTATCTTCTACACATGCGTAAATATGCAGTTTTAACATTAATTTTTAAAGTTGTTATATGTTTATCCTTAGCTCAGATGGTAATGAATAATGCTAGAGAGCTATGCTTCGGTTTTGATTTTAGCTGATCGCACCTAAGTCATTTTTTTTTTTTTTTAAATTTTTGAAATCACTACTACATATTGGATACAATATTATAACCAACAGAGAATTGGCTGACTGTTTTGATTTATTTGGAAATATTAATTAATAAAATAAAGTGGTTGTTTTACATGCATACATACATACATATTAAATTTTTTTTAAAAAAGCCAAGAAATAAACTGTTCATGGTTAAAAAAAAGTTTTCTAAAAAATGTACAATTTAATTCAATAAATATTCTGGTAATTAATGTTTTTGGTTGTATTAGTTCATTAATCTAATTTATAAAATTCACTATGTCTGTCTGTCTCCATATTTTCAAATTCTCTCCCGTCCGAAACTAAAAGTCACAGAGCAGCACTAGGGACCGCAAAAGATCGGATTTTTTTATGGGTCTTTAAGCAGTTAAAATAGTTTTTAAGGGATCAAAAAATGGACCAAAATTGCAAAAATCGTCATACCTTTTTTACTTTTATATTAGTTTATTTTTAATCAGTTCATATGTGTGTCGCATTGGTACAGTGGTAACGTCACCAGCTTTGAATGCTACAATTTTGCTTTTAGTTTTGATTCTAGCTGATGGTACCCAAATATTTTTTTTTTTTTACTTTTGAAATCACGACTATAATAATATATACGAAATATGGACAAATTAAAATATCATATTTAAGCATATTTTACGACCAGGCAAAGCCGGGTGCCCCTACCCCCAGTTTAATGCAAAAAGTTTTGCTGAACATCATTTAAATTCTCTCGTGTAGAACTCTTCTGGAACTGAAAATGATTAATTACCGTTGGTAATCCAAAATGCACAAGTGGGAAAATATTTGGTTGGTTGGTTGGTTGTTTTTGTTTTACGGCATATCAACCCTTTCTGGGTTATTTAATGCCGAATCCAAAGATTTTGAAAAAATTTTTTAATAGAATATATTTGTTGTTTTCACGTTGGTTTCTATTTAACCCATAGTTGGGACCCTAACAGGTACTACCACTCCGGGTCAGAGTGGACCTGGGAGCAATGGTAATTAAAGGGTGGCTCCACACTCCCCAAAGCCCACAAGCTGGGGCCTCACCACTGGATATAGTTTAAGGTCATATCCAGGACCCCCATTGAGGGACTTTTACCCTCTGCAGGGGGGCAGTCGGCGTATTCTAATGCCCCACCGACAGGGCCGGAAATATTTGATCTTAACAGTAATTCACAAAAAGCTAAACAAACATACATTTACCTTAAAAAGACGACAGTTTTCTTTGTCATTTTCTATTTGATATCCAATTCCGGTGCCAACGATGAGACTTTATTCAAATAAACATAAAGTTTGTAACATATCAGAAATGATCATACACTGATTGGTTGTGGATGTTGAATTCTTGGAGCCTAAGTAAATGATTTTTTCATCTACATAAGAATGTGCTTCTTCCTTCCTTCCTTCCTTAGTCTGTACATTAAGCTTTGAAAAAGGCCAAAAAAAAGAGAATGTTTAAAAGAAACAGGGAAAAAAGAAAAATATTATCTGCTAAGAGATGCTGGACTGAAGGAGTAAACTAAAGATTGTCTCTTACAATATGATTTTATTATTTGTATTGAATCACATAGTACAATGTAGAGTACAAATATAATGATACACCAGTTCTCACCAGATCATCGAAGCTAAGCAATGTTGAGCCTAGCCAATACCAGATGGGTGACCATTTGGGAAGGTTAGATGCTGTATGTATCTCCTTGCTACAAAAACATCTACACAGTTGTGGATGGCTGAAAGGCTCAAGGACATAGCACAATATTACTTTCTGAGTATTTATTAGTACTTATTAATTTATCTCATTTGGGTCAGTTCTATATTTAGAATACAAGGAACACTATTTTCATAATAATAATAATAAACTCATATTTGCTGCCATATTATTCATTTTTATGTCCAAGAAACAGAAAAAAAATTTTGTTCTATCCAGAAAAATATCAGTTTTATCAAAACATTTAAAAAAAAAAAATTTCCATTTTCACCCCAAACAAGGCACAGTGTCACTTTGATATAGGAGGCTACTATCGGGGCCATAAGTTGCAGGGATACTTATGTAGGGAATTGAGCAGCAAGATGTCTGTTCACATTACACTTGAACTTCTGCATGTCAGTACAGTTGGGAAAGCAGGAACCCGGAAGGGAATTCCAAAGTCTAGCAGGTCTGGGGGAAGAAACTACTAGAGTAGAAGGCCTTCTTACATTTAGATATCTCTACTGTGTTGGGGTGGGATTTTGCTGCTTGTCGGGTTTGTCGGGTATATTTACATCGAGTGGGGTACAAGGGCTTGTAGTTCATTGGAGCATCCACCATTAAAATACTTGTAGAAAAGGCAGAGAGATGCAACATTTCATTGATGGGACAGAGGCTGAAGCCTAGATAAGAGTTCAGGACCTATCAGGTTGGCGACCCTCTTTTGAACCCTAAATATATTTCTCATTCTGTAGAATTTCCACGGCTCCTTCTAGTCAATAAAAATTTTGGTAAATATTTATCATTTAATTATTAGTACCAGCAATGAAGAATTAAATTTTAAACAAAAAAAAAATTTAAGAATTGTTTTAGGCCAAAATTTTTCCAATTCCGATTCCAATACACCAAGTTCTGATTCTTCCAATTTCCGATTAATCGACACAGCACTAATTTAATGGCCAGATTATCATAAAGAAGTACTCAATCTTTCATGCAAGAATTTCACATTTCAAATAAAGGAAGCAAAGAGTCAGTAAAAATTTATTGATTGTCAATTAATTATAGAGTAAGAATTTCAGCACCATTTTCAACAATAGCAATACAATGTTCAAACTGTGCCGATCTGCTGTTGTCTTTGGTTATTGCCGTCCAAGCATCAGAGCAAATTTTGATGTCAGGTTTCCCATCACAAATTACAGGTTCTGCAAAAAAAAAAAAAAAAAAAGATGTAGGATAATTCATGTACTTCTGGATGTTTTCGAGGAGAACTTCAAAATACTAACCATGCTAACCATCCTTTCTGCAATCCAACCACATTCTAGTCTAGAAAGCGATGAGATAAATCAGGTGAGAAATATCTCTACTATTATATAAAAGGAACTTTGTGTGTGTGTTCCCCTATGGACTTGAAAACAGCTAGGCTAAATTGTATCTGGTAGTGTTCTTAGAAAGGTTTTTTTTATCAGAATCTCTTTGATAAATATTGATAATCGATAATCAAAATAATCCAATGAAAGAAGAACGTAGATTCCATGAACAAAGCTTCTTTCTTAGAGTGCACACCTGTGGAACAGTCTTCCGTTTTCCTGCTTTCCAGCTGACTACAATATGTTTGTCTTTAAGTCCAACGTAAACAAGTTCTTGATGAGCCGTTCCACTTAAGTTAACAAATTTACTGAATTTCCATTATTGACAATTACTATATTGTCCACTGTTAACCCTTATCCTCGACTGGTCTCTGGGCCTTGATAAGTGGTGATGCCTATGTAAAAACAAAAACAAAAAACAGCCGATTTTGACCAAACTTAACGCCTTACATAGCCTTACATCACAAATAGATTTGAGAAGTTTAATTACCACACAAGTTAAAAGGCTCAACATATAAATTCTATACTAGTTTCTTTGATATGGCAGGGGTGCATTCGAAATTAATGTTTCTGTTTAAAGCATAATTGAACTATGAAACTTGACTTTTTCATTTTAAACTTCAATTCAAGCCATTATTGTTTTGTAGAGGAAAATTATTGAACATAATTGAGTTTTGCAAAGGAAAAAGATAAAGAAAATAACATCAGGGTTTGGTGCATTTTACGCCAGGAAGCCAGTATCTTCTGACAGCTTAATCTGGTAGCACCTGATGCCTAAGGAACCAAAACAGAAATTGGTAAATCGTTTAAAATGAAATGGTACTGGGTTATTTCCCTTTTTTACTATTGTTATTATTTAACTAAAAATAAAAAGGAAGGATAAGTGACTGTGACTTTTATTATCACTTAGGGTAGTACAAACCATTATTAGGTTGTTTGGGTAAAAAGGTTCAATATTGAAAAACTCAAAACTCTTCATGGCCGTAGACTTATCGCCGACAATGCTTGTATGTACTCATTAAAGCACACCGTTGTCTATGCTCTCTCAAGTTTGAAAGTTTATATTAATTGATTTGTTGAGGGCGAAGATTTGTTGTTTGTTCCCTGCTCACAAAAACAAAATCAAAAGATAAAGAAAAATTTGTATCATACACGTACGTACTCATGACAAAAGAAAATATCGTACATCAAAAATCACATAAATTGATTAAGAAGTTTTATTTTTTATAAAGAAAATAATTTTTAAGCGAAATGGAATTTTTCCAATGTCCTCCACTTTCTATGTTAAGACTGGCTTTCTAAAATCTTGCAAGTTTGAATCATTTGGAATTATCTTCTTTATTCCTTTAGCCTGTTTTCAAAATTGGGGTTGCAAGACTGTCGCTCTTTGCTTTAGGCATAGAATTTGATTTTCTTATTTAATAATAAAATTGTTAGGTTGTCCCAAAAGTTCAGAAATACTTACCAAAAATTGAAATTTTACATGCCAAGTAATAACAAAAACAACAAAAATTAATCCTCAAAATAAAGACCAACATTTTCCAAAACTTTTGATTTGCCAACATTAAGCTTATCAGCCAATTCTTGAGTGCTCGATTAAGGCAGAATGTCCAACCCAGTTTCCAAGTTTCCATCATCGAACTTTAACGCCTGTTTCGAACGAGGCTTATCTTCAAGACTTATGTCGCCAGAATCGAAATGCTTGTACCACTTTCAGATCACTATATATGCAATTGCTCCTTCACCTTCAGCAGCACAAATCTCTTCTGTGACTTTCCTGGTTGAAAGATCTCGCTTCCAGCAGTAATGAATAAAAATTTGCAGTTCAATTTTATCAATTGTCATATGGAATAGAAAGATGAAGATCACTGTAACAATATAAATGAAAAAAAAAAAAAACAATTAAAAATTGCGTAGAAACTCACGTTTTTGCAAATGTTTACAAACTTTTGGGACAACCTAATATTTTATTAATTTACATGATTTTTGGTGCACAATAATTTCTTATGTCATAAAGATTATTTTTCCTTTTTTATTTATTTTTTTTCGAGGGTAGGGAGAGGGGTTATGAACTTGCATTAAGAATTTTTCTAATTTTTAAATAAAATTACCTTTCTTTTCTTCAAATTGAACATTTGAAATTAAATTTTATACAAACTTTTTTTTTTTTTCATTGAAATTTTTGGAGAGAGCAGGCAAAGTATATATAGCAATAAAGTGAAATGTATGTACCAAAATCACTAGATCTGAATTTCCAACAGAAGCTCAAATAATGATCTGATTGTATAAAAAAATATGATACGTACCGATAGTAAAAATCATTCCTTTTTGCATTTTGGCATCGTCACCCAAATCTGAAGAAAGACATTTTTAGAATCAGTCAATTTAAAGAGTTAAATAGAAATTCCCATTAATAAACAAAAAAATAATCATATATATACTGGGACCCTATGCCAATGCTTGTATGTACTCATTAAAGCACATTGCTTTATACAAGCTGTCAGAAGATACTGACTTCTTGACATAAAATGCACCAAACACTGATGTTATGTAGTCAGGCTGGGCTGTAGTATGAATTTCATTTTAGTTTTAGTCTATATGTAATCTTAAAATATGGTTATCAAAAACAGCTACATAAATTTGTCTGTTATACGTTTTCGGAGTTTTAGCTGGACATGAGCCTGAAAATGACGTTTTTTTTTTTGTTTTAAGTAGCGATTAAGTTAATTAGAATGAATTTTGGCAAGGGTTACATTAGTACATGTCAGGATAACCTAGTGACAAATAAATATACACAGCGACAGGTGGTGTGATTGAAAAGGGGGTCAAAGGTCACACTCTTTAGACCAAACAGATGTCAAATGATATGACGATAGAAAGAAGAGAACAGAGAGTTTCTAATTGGGGCGAGACAGACGAGATGCATCCGACAATACAGGTATAATTTAAGCGAATGTTACTTCGAGATTTGGCTCGTCTGAATCTCTCAATTCCCAAGTTAAGAAGTAGATAATTAGTTATGTCAGTCTCTCCCCAAATGAGTAACCTCTCTTTCTAAATAAAATCTTTGAAAACTTGGCACGTCTCCATTGTGTTTTCATGTATGAGTGGTTATTCATCTTAGTTAAACAGATGATCACCCGATTACTAGGCAAGATGACACAGCTACTTAGGAAACAGCCAATCATGAACGAGAAGCAACTATGAAAGAAAGATCAGCACTATGTATAGAAAGACTTTTGTTTTATTGATTTGCTTTCTGGATCACTCACTGGTGAAAACATGTGCAAAGCTACATGTTTACAAAAACGACCATGTGCAAAGTTTTGTTTAACATAAAATGTTAGGAATTCAAAAATTGTAAAAATATTAATGTATCCTTAAATGTAAATATCAAAATCTCAAATCAAATTCTATTGGATAAGTTTGGAGCCTATAAGTATCAATGTACAAACACACACCAAAAAAAAAACAAAAAAAAACGATTTGATTATATTATTATATATTATAGATTCAAATGATTTAGCTTATCAAATTTGAACTTACCTATGTGAAAAATGTCGGGCAATCCGTGAAAGTAAGTTCCAATTCCATGACCACAAAACTCCGGAATAACACGGAAACCAGCAGATGATGCAACTTCACTATTTTTAAAGAATGAAAAAAAAAAAACCAGCTACAGAATAAAATATTGAAAATTCTACCCTATCATATATATATATATATATATATATATATATATATATATAGAGAGAGAGAGAGAGAGAGAGAGAGAGAGAGAGAGAAATAAAAAGGAACAAATCGTATTATGTGTTCATCAACGTTTCATCTTTATTTCGAGACTTCCATGTGTGTGTGTGTGTGTGTGTTTTAGTATAAATAAAAATATAAGTATAAATAATGTAGTCAGGCTGGGCTGTAGTACGAATTTCATTTTAGTCTATGTGTGATCTTAAAATATGGTTATCAAATGTATTTGATAATGATGCCATGCTTAATGTCACAAAATTGATTAGTTAACCGCTTGGCAAATCTAAAATAAAGAATAACAGAATAGTGCAATGTAAGTGGACAGCCAATGAAACCGTTGATTTTCCAACAATTTCATTGGCTGGAAAGGAGTTAAAGAGTAAGGAAGCATTTAGTATTTACCTAGAGAATGAGGTGTACCCAAACAATAAAATCATGAAGGCTTAAAATGAAATAAAAGCGGTTGTTTCCAATAAGTTAATACTATAAAATATTTGTGCCAGTGAATTATAGGAGATTGAGAGGAGAAAATGATAACCGAATAAGTATTCTGCTACCACCTGTAAATATGACTTGTTTGGGAGAGTAACTCTCCTTGAAAATATTATAGGAATTTACAATATTGATTAAAATTAATGATATCTGCAAAACATGCATCGGGTATTGGCAGGTAACATGACTGTCAGTGTTTGTATTGCTATAATGTTTTATTCTAGATGGGAAAAATCAGCTCTATTTTACCAGTATATGTAGTGAGAAAAAAAAATCTATCCCCGAGTATAAACATTTACTAGAAAAAGGAAAACTGACCCGTTAGGTCATTTATTGCTTGTGTTTGATTGTTTAAATAAGCTATAATGCTATTTCAAAATTAAATATGACAGGCCAATGAACATGCTATTTACAAATTAAATATGACAGACCAATGAAAATGCTATTTTAAAATTAAGTATTACAGACCAATGAAAATGCTATTTAAATTAGTTAAATTAGTTCAAAGTTAAGTTAAAACTTACAAAAGATGTTATTTCAAATGACAGACCAACAGATAAAGATGATTGGATGCATCCAAATATTAAATGAAGAAAGAATGATTTGTCACCTTATTTTGCGACCAATTTCTCCAAATCTTGTGCCAGGACGGCATAATGCAATGCTTTCCATCAAGCATTGACGTGTTGTTTCTACCAGTGTTTGTCCTCTTTCATCAACATTTCCAATCAAGTAAGTTTCAGAAACATCACCATGATAGCCATTTGCATAAACCTGAAAAAAAAAAAAGTTTACAAACAATTAGGGTCATCAATTAAGTTTGAGTTGAATCAAGAAAATGTAAGTTTGTAAAGTTGGTTAATATAAAAAAAAATACAAAATTAGTTTTTTTTTTTGGTTTACTATCGCTTGCTCTCTCTCATCTATGATACTAGCAGAGCTACAAAGCATTGTCCAGGGCAAAAGTGGAACATACCTTTTATTCCCTTCTTTTTCCCCTCTTCTATTTCCTCTTTTGCACCTCCCTTTCTTCTTCACTTAGCCCATTCCTCTCTCTGGAAACGCACATGCAACTTAATGTAAGAAAAATAACTGTGAAAAATTAGAGTTACTTTCGTTTAGATGATAACATTAAAAATCATTTTTAGTTCTGAATAATATTAAATGATATAAACAACTATCTGACCACCAAAGAATGAATCTTTTTTTTTCTTAATTTTAGATATTATTTTTATAGTGTTATACCAATTTAAAAAAAACAACTACGTTATAGAGGTTTGTTCAGTATTTTTCCAGTTTTAGCAAGACATACATACAGACATTTGGCTGTTATACTATAGACTAGTAGAGCTCCTGAGCCTTGTCCGGGGCCATAAAAAACTAAATAGATGTTAAATGGTGTTAAGTTTCTTACACTCCTAGAAGAGAAATTCCCTTCTTTATGCGGAGAGTAAAAAAAATAAAATTTAGAAGGCCTTCAGAGTGCTATTGAGAGCACAAAATAAAATTAAGGTTGCTCTCAAATCACTACTAAAACTAAGTTTCTCTTCATAGAGAAATGATTAGTTAAGAAATGATAAATTGAATCTAGAGTTAGTGTCTTTCAATTTGAAAAAGTGCCGACTCATTTTCTGGGCTGTATTAATACATACTGCATGATAACTAGGGGTAGGATAACAGCATATTCTTATAATTGTTTTCACTCTCAAGTATATATCCCACACAGTTAGCCACAGTTAATCAACTGAGAACCACATCACTCTATATAAAAGCATATAAGATGTCAACGGATACACACTCGAGAGTCAAAACAATGAAATGCTGTTGTCATAGCCCTAATGAAAACATTTAAATCATATTTATTTCTTGATAACATTCAATGATACAAATAGCCATTTGATTCCCAAAGAATGGATCTTTTTTTTTCTAAAATTTCAGATATTACTTTTCCAGTGTTATGCTAATTAAAAATACTAAATTTGTCTGTTGTGCATTTTTGGAGTTTTAGCTGGACATGAGCTCGAAAATGGCGTTTTTTTGTTTTTTTTTGGTCCTGCTGACGAATTCACGCGCTCAAGCAGACATGACACTGAAGACGGTCATTGGTATACATACACACATATATACATACAAATCTATACACATATATACATACATACACAATACATAATACACATACATGCATAGATACATACATATACATACACACATACATGCATAGATACATACATATACATACACACATACATATATACACACACACATATACAAATACAAACACACATATACACATACAAATACGTACACATATATGCAACAACAACAAAAATAAGTCCAGGCGTCTTTAAGACTGACCAATTGGATTTTTGTTTTCATCTGATTTCTACGTCCATTTATTTGTAAAATAATGTGTGAAATTTGTCATCATCATCATTAGCTGAACATACAAACATAAAAACACACAGAAGACTGCCCTTTATATAATAGAATAGTAGGGCTACCTGGTATTGCCCATGCCTGTTGCATCTGACGACACTTGCTAAATGATTTTTGTTTTAATTTAATTATTTTTACTGTGCAATAATTTATATCAGTTTGGATAGATTAAACTGAAAAAGAAAACATTGTTAATGATTGTTTTGGTAAAAGAAAAAAAATCCACTGATGTTGGCTTACTGCTACGAATTCAAATGATTAATATTTTGTTGTAAATTTCACATATGCATTCAAGTGCCTGTCTTTCAAGACAGTATCAGAATCATTCTTATTCAATTTGGATTTCAAAAGATTTAGCAAGATATATAAACACACATACATACATTCACACTAACAGACATTTGCCCTTTATATAGATACATATACATAAGTTTCATGGTTCAATTTTAAATTCTGAAAAAAACAACATATAGAGACATATATTCGATTTAAGAATTTATTGCTTAACAAAGGAATATATAGAAGGGGTTATTTTAATTTCCTTAATCCATGGATTTTCAACAATGGCTATATCATCAGAGGAAATGAAATGCAGTTAGCAAAATGTTCAGCTGCGAATGGACGCTATTTTGCTTTTCAGCACAATTATTGAAAATAGTTTTTTGAGTGGTTGTGGATAATTATATGGAGAAAATTATACGAAAAGAGAAGTTGAAAATTCTTAAATATGTCTCTATCTGTTGTTTTTTTTTCAGAATTTAAAATTGAACCACAAAACTTATATATTGCTCTATTCTTAAATATTGAGCTTTTCCTTTTTGGCTAGGATCTTTTTTTTTTTTTTTTTTTTTTTTTTTACACAGTGATCACCACTTATCAAGGCCCGGAAGCCACTCAGGGATAAGGGTTATTGTAAGTACATCACGTTAGTGAGGAGATTTTATGAAGTGTTTAATTAGGGGGGCGGTTCATTAGGAATTTGTTAACATTAGACTTGAAGACATCCAAGTTGTAGTCCGGAGGGAAGCAGGCAGACGGAACAGAGTTCCACAGGCGTGCAGTTCTAAGAAAGAAGCTTTGCTCATGAAATCCGCGTTTTGATTTAGGCACAGATATAGAGTGGGGGAAATTTTTCACAGTGGATTCAGCTAGACGGGTGTTTTTCGTGAAAGATTGGCGAGGGGGGACCAGGGATTGGAGTTCAGACGAGCACCTGCCATGAAAATAACGATAAAACAAGGATAGGCTCGCAACGTCTCTTCTGTGGGAGAGGGGTTGCAGGGTAGAGAAAAGGGCATCCCCCACTAAACCACGAAGTCTATTTTGTACTCTGTCAAGGCATGATAGGCTGTTTTTGGCAGCTCCTGCCCAGATATGGCAACAGTATTCCATCCTTGGCCGTACTTGGCTTTTATATAGATAGAGAATTGCATCAGTAGTGAGATATCTTCTTGAACCCACTTGCAAAATCACCTTTTGATCTCCTTGAAAGTATTACTTCAAGTAATATCTATCAGGATTTTTCATCTGAAATTCTATCAGTGTCTTATCTCGCTTATATATATATATATATATATATATATATATATATATATATATATATATATATTCACACTAACAGACATTTGCCCTTTATATATACTTATATAAAGGAGAAATATCTGTTAGTGTGAATATATATATATATATATATATATATATATATATTCACACTAACAGATATTTCTCCTTTATATAATAGACTAGCAGGAGTACCTGGTGTTACCCGGGTCCACATGAAGTTCGATTTGGACACATCTGCTATATTAAGGATATTGAGCACTTTTTCATTATCATGTCAACTTCATTGTTGGCAACGTCAATACTCCCACAACAATTTCAAAAATAAAGGACGCAGTAATCGTACTTAAAAACACAAAAATGTAATCGCCCCAAAATATATGACAACCTCCCCACCAAACATTTCAGTAGAAGGGATATGAAGAGAAGAAGCTATTCTCTGGATATTGAGCACTTTTTGATGACTATATACCAGCGGGTGTTAACCGTGTGCTGGACCCCCCCCCCCAAAAAAAAAAAAAAAAAATTTCAAAACAACTTTTCTTACAATCAAAATAGCAAGGAGTACCCATGCAGCTGAAAAAAAAAATGAGCCACAGTGGGTGGACTCAAACGTGAAATGCAAAAGAGGGAAAGAAGGCAAAAAGTTACTGGCAAACAGCCATGAGTGCATTTTAAGCATAGTTTTAGTTTAATATACGTGCATTACTTTACAGCCTGTTGCAACGACCGAGTTACTTTATAGTCCGTACTGGACTAGAAGTTTTTTTAACCGTTTAAAAATGATTACTTGTAACTTATTGTGGTATTAAAAGAAAAAAAATTAAGCAGTTACGATGTAAAAAAGAATATTATTTAGGTAACCCTTGAAATAAGAAAAATGTTTTGTTTTAATTTAATTAACCGCCGATAAAAAATACGAAATAAATAATAGTGTACAAAACAAAAAATATTTAAAATTTTTAACTGTTTAAATGCAAAAGAAAAAAAAACTTTAAAAAATGTAAATGAAAGAAAGTTTGTTTTTTTTTTTTTGTTTATTTTAATTAAAGAATAGTAACTGGATTGGAATTTTTGTTTCTTTTAAATAACGATTTAATTCTCAGTTGATTTAAACCTCTGATAAAAAAAATAAGGAAATTGTTTTTTGTTTTAATATAATTAGCCACCAAAAATACAAAACAACCCTGTTTAAATGCAAAAAAAAAAAAAAACGACCACTAGTAGGTGTATGCGAACCTCAAAACTAATGGTTATGAGACAACCTCCTAACTGGGCTACAGTGCTAATTTACAAATCATGCTGAAAATTTTTATAGTTAAACGAATTCAGAGGACAGTGGTTGATGCATGTGCAGTTGATGAAATCATTTAGAAAGAAACGATTTTATGTGACCCTCTTCTATACGAAATAATTAACCATTTTTTCCAATTTTTACATATTATTTGTCCGAGAGAACGGCCTTTCTAATGATACTGAGTTGGCACGTGTACTATGTATATGAAAAAAGTTTTTAGCAAACATAAAACATACAAACATACACACACACACATTTTATATAAGAGATGAAAAAATTCAGAATTAAATTCTCTTTTTTACATATTATTTGATGGTTGCATAGGGGTTGAATACTAAGTTGCAGAATCAAAGGTGATTTTGCAAGTGGGTTCAAATCATTTGCCCGCCAGTAATTATCATTTTCTGCATTGAAAATTGCATAAGCGTGAGACACTAATGTTTGTAGATAAAAACAATAAATATCTAAAATTTAAAAATATTGTTATCGACCTCTTCAACCAGGATTGGACTGCTATGAGAATTAACAATAAGCAGCAATTATCATATATATATATATATATATATATATATATATATATACTAGCATTTCAGCCCGGTGTTGCCCGGGTGTTTGGATGTGTATGTTGAGCATAAAAAGAAGCGGTCAATTTTTTTACCTTTGACTCCTATTATGACCCCTTAACATTTATTGTTTTGGGCTCAAATCAACTTACTAAGTTTGATCCATGTCCAAGGAACCTATATCTAAAATTTCAAGCGTTTAGACCCAAAATTGTCAGAGGAGTTTGGTAGAGTTATCAAAGGTCAAATCGTTGAACTTTGACCCTTTTACAGACAAATTTCTGGCCGAACACGGATTACAAAGATTTTCCCAAATCTCAGTACCTTGTATATCAAATTTCGAGTCTATAAACTGAAAATTGACAGAGTTATTGCATAGGAAAATGTACACACAGAGACACATTCACTTTTATAGATTAAACAAAAATATATACGTATACATAAATATATATGGAAACAATTTTGTGTTTACTGTAAACTTTTTACGCAAATATTATGCAAGTATAAATCATGTAGAATATCTGCATGAATATAATTACACGTAATAGTTAACTAAAGATGAACATCCCATAAGAAAACCGAAAAAACTAATAGGGAATTAATTAAAATGAGTGTTTAAAAGAATATGCAAATTAGCTAGATCTTTTGCTAGTGAATTACAATTCCACATATATAAGAAAATTGTATTTTCTTTTTAAATAAATAGAAAAAAGGAGTTTTAATATGTATATCAATACACACAGACAAAAAACGAATTTATAGGAGTATATATAATTCTTTCAATTAATAATACTTTCTTTGTATGAATGAGATTTTGGTGTAATGAACAAAGGGTAACCTTACTCTGACTAAGGGAAACTTTTATCTACATTATTTTACTATCCTTAATTATCAACTTCTTAGATTTATTTTAGACTAGCAGGCCAGCCAACATTGCCTGGTTGTATAATATGCGTGAATATTATACTTTAATTCATACAGAAACTGAGACATGTGCATGCAAGTATTATACTTTTTTAAACAGTTCACTTATTGTAAGTAAAAAAAAATACTTGAGCCAAGATCAAAACCAAAACCTAAAGACAGCGTGTCAAGTACAATAACCATTTGGCCAGCTTGACACAATCTTTTTAAAGTGTTTTCAAACCTACTTATTCTTAACATAAGAAAGCTATCATGTAAACAATTTGCGCATGTACAGTCATGAAACAGTTAACAAACAGATAAAAATCTGATGACCCCCCCAAGTACCAAATCTCTAATTATGACCCCTTAGCAGCTATTCTTACAGTTACATTTTTGCACATTATTAGCTTTCTTATTACTATTTGTCATGATTTTATTATTATTATTTTCAAATTGTTTTCTTTTAATTGTACAAAGATTTTAATAATACATAATTTTATTCATTTTATCATGATATTTTTGCCTATATAATAATGCACTAACTTTCAGTTGTTTTGGTACTTGTACAGTTTTGAACGATGAAACAGCATTTAAAACCAGAAAAACATTCATGCTTAATTTTATAGAAAAAAAAAAATTTTTTATGAAAAAAATTAATGAAACAACTTTTATATATTTTTTTTTTCACATGAATTAAATTTTCCAGTATTGGTTTAGTTTTTGAACCAGACAAAAACCGAACATATTGTTCTTTTTTTTTTACCCTAACATTAGACTAACCTTAAGTATTATTATTACCTTTGGTAGCAGTATTGTTGACTTTTTTCACATCTTTTTTTTTTCTCAGTTAGAATTTCTTGATAATCACCAATTTATGATTTAATCAATTTACAATTTAACTTGTCTGTGTTTCACACATTTTGATTGGATAAGCATTTCAACATCTGCTGGCTGTTTACATAAACAGTTGAAAAAGTCAACTGCAAAGTCAATTTTGTTTGGTTCAAAAGTTGTATCAGTACCCTAACCTCCCAGCTTGGGGTTACAGCCAGCAATTCATGGCCCTGCTAGCAAAGGGAGAATATCCACCGAAGTATTACAGTTATCTCAATATTATGCAACTTTATGCACTAAGAGTTAGGGCTCCTGTACTATCAGTCGGAAACAACAGCTAGACAAGCTGTCAAATCTGTACCCTCAATATGTCAGAACAAGAGAGAGCCCGAGTAGTCAGGTGAAGCTGAGTGACAAACAATTATCACAATGTTGCGAAAATAAAGAGAAAGAGTGGTAAAGAGCGAGACAGTTTGCCCTAGTCAGGAATCAAGATCAAGTTTCCCTATGATGGTATGTCTAAACCTTGCTAATAGACAAAGAAGGAGTGCAATAGGTGCAGTGTATCAATTCCTTAAGTAATTGAAGGTTTGAGTCTCCAGCCCTAGGAAGATTTCCATGACTAAGGAGGCCTCCCTTACCCAGTGGCCCTGTCGGTGGGGCATTAGAATACGCCGACTGCCCCCCCCCCCTGCAGAGGGTAAAAGTCCCTCAATGGGGGTCCTGGATATGACCTTAAACTATATCCAGTGGTGAGGCCCCAGCTTGTGGGCTTTGAGGAGTGTGGAGCCACCCTTTAATTACCATTGCTCCCAGATCCACTCTGACCCGGAGTGGTAGTACCTGTTAGGGTCCCAACTATGGGTTAAATAGAAACCGACGTGAAAACAAATATATTCTATAAAAAAAAATTTTCTTCAAAATCTTTGGATTCTGCATTAAATAACCCGAAAAGGGTTGATATGCCGTAAAACAAAAACAACCAACCAACCCTTACCCAGTGGTTCAGTGACAAGATGTATGTAGTTATAATATAGAACACAGGTTTTTATATCAAAGAGAGTCTCCTAAATGGATGATTTGACATGATCTATGGGCCTGTTTCACTGAGTGGGGAAATCCTGCACCTGAATACTATGCAGATATATCTATACCTTGCTGTGATGTTAGGTTGTATAAAAGTGTTAACTTTGGTCAAAATCGGAATTCTTTTTTAACCAGATTTTTTCGACTATCAATTTTCGATACTTATCAGATGCATTCTGATACAAAACTTATGTAAGAGCACTCCCAGACACATCAAGTATCTTTGTGTGAAAGTTTTAAAAATTCGGCCCGGCCATTTCCGAGTCCGTAGGGAACGAACTTATATATGCATATGCAGACACATACACACACAGTTCCTTTTATGTAATAGTAGAGACATGTAGCTGCTAATTATTTTTACAATAACAAATAGATTATTTTAAAAAGATTTAAATTATTATAATGAATAAATTGATTAAAATATTTGATTTTTACCTTACTTTAAAAAAAATATTTAGTTGATAATTATTTTTACAATAACAAATAGATTATTTTAAAAAGATTTAAATTATTATAATGAATAAATTGATTAAAATATTTGGTTTTACCTTATTTTAAAAAAATATTTAGTTGATAATTATTTTTACAATAACAAATAGATTATTTTAAAAAGATTTAAATTATTATAATGAATAAATTGATTAAAATATTTGGTTTTACCTTATTTTAAAAAAATATTTAGTTGATAATTATTTTTACAATAACAAATAGATTATTTTAAAAAGATTTAAATTATTATAATGAATAAATTGATTAAAATATTTGGTTTTACCTTACTTTAAAAAAATATTTAGTTGATAATTATTTTTACAATAACAAATAGATTATTTTAAAAAGATTTAAATTATTATAATGAATAAATTGATTAAAATATTTGGTTTTACCTTACTTTAAAAAAAATATTTAGTTGATAATTATTTTTACAATAACAAATAGATTATTTTAAAAAGATTTAAATTATTATAATGAATAAATTGATTAAAATATTTGGTTTTACCTTACTTTAAAAAAAATATTTAGTTGATAATTATTTTTACAATAACAAATAGATTATTTTAAAAAGATTTAAATTATTATAATGAATAAATTGATTAAAATATTTGGTTTTACCTTATTTAAAAAAAATATTTAGTTGATAATTATTTTTACAATAACAAATAGATTATTTTAAAAAGATTTAAATTATTATAATGAATAAATTGATTAAAATATTTGGTTTTACCTTACTTTAAAAAAAATATTTAGTTGATAATTATTTTTACAATAACAAATAGATTATTTTAAAAAGATTTAAATTATTATAATGAATAAATTGATTAAAATATTTGGTTTTACCTTATTTTAAAAAAATATTTAGTTGATAATTATTTTTACAATAACAAATAGATTATTTTAAAAAGATTTAAATTATTATAATGAATAAATTGATTAAAATATTTGGTTTTACCTTATTTTAAAAAAATATTTAGTTGATAATTATTTTTACAATAACAAATAGATTATTTTAAAAAGATTTAAATTATTATAATGAATAAATTGATTAAAATATTTGGTTTTACCTTATTTTAAAAAAATATTTAGTTGATAATTATTTTTACAATAACAAATAGATTATTTTAAAAAGATTTAAATTATTATAATGAATAAATTGATTAAAATATTTGGTTTTACCTTACTTTAAAAAAATATTTAGTTGATAATTATTTTTACAATAACAAATAGATTATTTTAAAAAGATTTAAATTATTATAATGAATAAATTGATTAAAATATTTGGTTTTACCTTACTTTAAAAAAAATATTTAGTTGATAATTATTTTTACAATAACAAATAGATTATTTTAAAAAGATTTAAATTATTATAATGAATAAATTGATTAAAATATTTGGTTTTACCTTATTTTAAAAAAATATTTAGTTGATAATTATTTTTACAATAACAAATAGATTATTTTAAAAAGATTTAAATTATTATAATGAATAAATTGATTAAAATATTTGGTTTTACCTTATTTTAAAAAAAATATTTAGTTGATAATTATTTTTACAATAACAAATAGATTATTTTAAAAAGATTTAAATTATTATAATGAATAAATTGATTAAAATATTTGGTTTTACCTTACTTTAAAAAAAATATTTAGTTGATAATTATTTTTACAATAACAAATAGATTATTTTAAAAAGATTTAAATTATTATAATGAATAAATTGATTAAAATATTTGGTTTTACCTTACTTTAAAAATAATATTTAGTTGATAATTATTTTTACAATAACAAATAGATTATTTTAAAAAGATTTAAATTATTATAATGAATAAATTGATTAAAATATTTGGTTTTACCTTATTTTAAAAAAATATTTAGTTGATAATTATTTTTACAATAACAAATAGATTATTTTAAAAAGATTTAAATTATTATAATGAATAAATTGATTAAAATATTTGGTTTTACCTTATTTTAAAAAAATATTTAGTTGATAATTATTTTTACAATAACAAATAGATTATTTTAAAAAGATTTAAATTATTATAATGAATAAATTGATTAAAATATTTGGTTTTACCTTATTTTAAAAAAATATTTAGTTGATAATTATTTTTACAATAACAAATAGATTATTTTAAAAAGATTTAAATTATTATAATGAATAAATTGATTAAAATATTTGGTTTTACCTTATTTTAAAAAAATATTTAGTTGATAATTATTTTTACAATAACAAATAGATTATTTTAAAAAGATTTAAATTATTATAATGAATAAATTGATTAAAATATTTGGTTTTACCTTACTTTAAAAAAATATTTAGTTGATAATTATTTTTACAATAACAAATAGATTATTTTAAAAAGATTTAAATTATTATAATGAATAAATTGATTAAAATATTTGGTTTTACCTTACTTTAAAAAAATATTTAGTTGATAATTATTTTTACAATAACAAATAGATTATTTTAAAAAGATTTAAATTATTATAATGAATAAATTGATTAAAATATTTGGTTTTACCTTACTTTAAAAAAAATATTTAGTTGATAATTATTTTTACAATAACAAATAGATTATTTTAAAAAGATTTAAATTATTATAATGAATAAATTGATTAAAATATTTGGTTTTACCTTATTTTAAAAAAATATTTAGTTGATAATTATTTTTACAATAACAAATAGATTATTTTAAAAAGATTTAAATTATTATAATGAATAAATTGATTAAAATATTTGGTTTTACCTTATTTTAAAAAAAATATTTAGTTGATAATTATTTTTACAATAACAAATAGATTATTTTAAAAAGATTTAAATTATTATAATGAATAAATTGATTAAAATATTTGGTTTTACCTTACTTTAAAAAAATATTTAGTTGATAATTATTTTTACAATAACAAATAGATTATTTTAAAAAGATTTAAATTATTATAATGAATAAATTGATTAAAATATTTGGTTTTACCTTATTTTAAAAAAATATTTAGTTGATAATTATTTTTACAATAACAAATAGATTATTTTAAAAAGATTTAAATTATTATAATGAATAAATTGATTAAAATATTTGGTTTTACCTTATTTTAAAAAAATATTTAGTTGATAATTATTTTTACAATAACAAATAGATTATTTTAAAAAGATTTAAATTATTATAATGAATAAATTGATTAAAATATTTGGTTTTACCTTATTTTAAAAAAATATTTAGTTGATAATTATTTTTACAATAACAAATAGATTATTTTAAAAAGATTTAAATTATTATAATGAATAAATTGATTAAAATATTTGGTTTTACCTTATTTTAAAAAAATATTTAGTTGATAATTATTTTTACAATAACAAATAGATTATTTTAAAAAGATTTAAATTATTATAATGAATAAATTGATTAAAATATTTGGTTTTACCTTATTTTAAAAAAATATTTAGTTGATAATTATTTTTACAATAACAAATAGATTATTTTAAAAAGATTTAAATTATTATAATGAATAAATTGATTAAAATATTTGGTTTTACCTTACTTTAAAAAAATATTTAGTTGATAATTATTTTTACAATAACAAATAGATTATTTTAAAAAGATTTAAATTATTATAATGAATAAATTGATTAAAATATTTGGTTTTACCTTACTTTAAAAAAAATATTTAGTTGATAATTATTTTTACAATAACAAATAGATTATTTTAAAAAGATTTAAATTATTATAATGAATAAATTGATTAAAATATTTGGTTTTACCTTATTTTAAAAAAATATTTAGTTGATAATTATTTTTACAATAACAAATAGATTATTTTAAAAAGATTTAAATTATTATAATGAATAAATTGATTAAAATATTTGGTTTTACCTTATTTTAAAAAAAATATTTAGTTGATAATAGATTATTTTAAAAAGATTTAAATTATTATAATGAATAAATTGATTAAAATATTTGGTTTTACCTTACTTTAAAAAATATTTAGTTGATAATTATTTTTACAATAACAAATAGATTATTTTAAAAAGATTTAAATTATTATAATGAATAAATTGATTAAAATATTTGGTTTTACCTTATTTTAAAAAAATATTTAGTTGATAATTATTTTTACAATAACAAATAGATTATTTTAAAAAGATTTAAATTATTATAATGAATAAATTGATTAAAATATTTGGTTTTACCTTATTTTAAAAAAATATTTAGTTGATAATTATTTTTACAATAACAAATAGATTATTTTAAAAAGATTTAAATTATTATAATGAATAAATTGATTAAAATATTTGGTTTTACCTTATTTTAAAAAAATATTTAGTTGATAATTATTTTTACAATAACAAATAGATTATTTTAAAAAGATTTAAATTATTATAATGAATAAATTGATTAAAATATTTGGTTTTACCTTATTTTAAAAAAATATTTAGTTGATAATTATTTTTACAATAACAAATAGATTATTTTAAAAAGATTTAAATTATTATAATGAATAAATTGATTAAAATATTTGGTTTTACCTTACTTTAAAAAATATTTAGTTGATAATTATTTTTACAATAACAAATAGATTATTTTAAAAAGATTTAAATTATTATAATGAATAAATTGATTAAAATATTTGGTTTTACCTTACTTTAAAAAAAATATTTAGTTGATAATTATATTTACAATAACAAATAGATTATTTTAAAAAGATTTAAATTATTATAATGAATAAATTGATTAAAATATTTGGTTTTACCTTACTTTAAAAAAATATTTAGTTGATAATTATTTTTACAATAACAAATAGATTATTTTAAAAAGATTTAAATTATTATAATGAATAAATTGATTAAAATATTTGATTTTACCTTACTTTAAAAAAATATTTAGTTGATAATTATTTTTACAATAACAAATAGATTATTTTAAAAAGATTTAAATTATTATAATGAATAAATTGATTAAAATATTTGGTTTTACCTTACTTTAAAAAAATATTTAGTTGATAATTATTTTTACAATAACAAATAGATTATTTTAAAAAGATTTAAATTATTATAATGAATAAATTGATTAAAATATTTGGTTTTACCTTACTTTAAAAAAAATATTTAGTTGATAATTATTTTTACAATAACAAATAGATTATTTTAAAAAGATTTAAATTATTATAATGAATAAATTGATTAAAATATTTGGTTTTACCTTATTTTAAAAAAATATTTAGTTGATAATTATTTTTACAATAACAAATAGATTATTTTAAAAAGATTTAAATTATTATAATGAATAAATTGATTAAAATATTTGGTTTTACCTTACTTTAAAAAAAATATTTAGTTGATAATTATATTTAGAGTATGGATAAAAAAGAGCAACAGTGGACTTTCCATGGGGTCCGGCTAGTGTGTTTATGCAGCTGAAACTAATGAAGGCAAGTATCATTAATAGAATAGCAGAAAGGCTGTTACTCACAGTGACATCAATGTTAATGATATCATTGTCTTGGAGTGGTCTTGAATCTGGGATGCCATGACATGCAACATTGTTGACTGAAGTGCATACAGATTTGGGGAAACCAAGATAGCCGAGCGGTGATGGATAGACGTTATGATCAATGCACAATTGGTGGACGATTTCATCAATTTTATCCGTAGTCATTCCTACCTAAAAAACAAAAAAAAAGTTGATGGAAATAAAAAGTCTGGGATTTCGAGGTGGCATAATTGAAGAGTGAAAAGTAAAATTATATTTATGGTGGAAAATAAAAATATAATAAAAAAAGTCTAAATTAAAAAAATCTTATACCTGTATGTGTGTGTGTTGATAACCTGCTATATACAAGTGTGTTAAATATATAATTAATTATTATTTTTTATTTACTACTAGGGGGGGGGGCTACCCGGCTTTGCCCGGGTGTTTGAAGGTATGTGTGTTAAAAAAAAAAAGTTTTAGTCGGAAGGTGGGATTGAACCCTGACACCTTGATGTGAAGGTGGAAACGAAATGGAAAAAAAGCCAGACACCTAACCATCTCGGCCACGATGGAGAGGAACTGATAAGGGCATTATGTGAAGGTTTATAAAGTAAAATAAATAGGTGCGAGGAAGTGGCGTGATATCTGACCTAGTTTTGTGCTGCAAGCCAGATCATTCACTTTTCAAGACGCGGCAAGCTCATAAAAGTCGGGCAAATTAAATACACACGCGAACCCCGTTGTTAAGTCGTAGTTATTATGATTTAGATGTGACATAAAAAGTTTTAAGAATGAGCGAGCCGACTGAGAATCATGGCAAAAAAAGCCTTTTGCAGACATACACAAAAAGCGAACATACATACATACATACACACATTTTGCTTTTTATATATAGATTAATTGAATAAATCACAAATAAGATCAGAAATTTTTGTTTAATTTTAATTAATCAATTAATTGTAATCATACATAAAAATTATAAAAGTAAGACGTTTTTAAAAATTTTTATAAAAAAATTCTTATCAAAATGTCATCATTTATAACATTGTTAATTATTTAATTATCACTTTTTCTGCTATTGCTATTTTGGTATTTTAGAATATACCCAATATATATATATTTCGTATATGTCATTTGTAAACAATTCAAATACCACAAGTATATTTGCAGCACATTCATATCATTTTATTTGATATATCGTACGTCTTACACGTGTTACATTGAATGGTATATACCAAACAACTCATCAGAGATATATATGTACATGCACACATGTTTTTCTTCATTTGGAGTAGATTAAAATAGAAATATTTCAGAGTTAGTCTTTAATTTTATGTTATATATGTGAGAGGTATAGTCAGAATGTAGAGTTGGCGATTTAAAAGTTATGGCTAAGAGTGCTTCAGTATAGTAGTGAAAACTATTGATTTTAATTAGAACAAAAAGTTAAAATGACCAACCTCAGAGATGTCCTGGAAAGCGAAAATACTGATTTAGTATCTCCAAAATCCCATTGATGTGGAAATTGCATTACCGCACGGACTTAGGGTCTGCACATTTTTTTGTACATCTGACGATATATGCATGGTTTCAGTGAATGCCTTTTTCTGAGACTAGACCGTGTTACATTTTATGATCCCGTAGTTGGGGATCACCATGATATATATATATATATATATATATATATATATGTCATTAGAGGTGGGATGGAATACTTTAAATAACCACAATTCACTGCTCTTGTTTCTAGAAATATAATAAACATGTGAACTGCAAGAATGGTGTTGTTATTTCTTTGAAAGCATTTATATTTAGATAGATCCAAGATGGATCAAGCTACTACTAAATGATCATCATACTCGTCATCAGAGGAGATCCGAGTCAAGGCATCGAACTAACTTGCACTTGACTATCCTCCATTATGCCGCATAATTAATAACAAAAAAATAATTAAATACTTATGTTAAGCTTACAAATTTTTTTTTATTGCAAGAAAAGTTATGAAATTAAAAACAATGAGAAGTTATTTTTGAAAATTTTTAAATGCAAACGTGTGTGTACCTTTTGAGGCAGATACTGTTTTTTTTTTTTTTTAGTAAAGAGAAAGGAGGGAAAATATAAGACAATTGGTTAGTCTGAAATTCCAACAGTTAGAATATTTGATCATGGATATTATGTGTGCTGTATTCAGGGTTTCTATTTTAGATTCTTCGGAATGATCAACTCGTTAATGAAATGAACAATGGGATTATTTGGATCACATTTTTTGAGATGAGGATCATTTATTTAGGATTGTTCACATCTCACAACATTTCAGCAAACATAATTTTGTTTTTTTCCAAGTTTCTTATCCGTTTGTTCATATATTTCAACCGAGAGATCTTTTTTAAGATTCTAACCATCCCTTTAAGCACAATAGTTTGAATCTCTCTCATGCTTGGTCCACCGAGTATATTTGCCAGGTAGTTTTCAGAAATTCTTTTCAAACTGTTTTCAGGTGTGTCTTGTCCAATTGGATCTTTTATTTGATCCACAGGGGCAGATTGTTCTCTTCCTGTCAACCATGACTTGGTTGAAATGCCAAGTAATTCTTAGTATCACCTGTAATTGGGATTGAACCTTCAGCCCCCAGAAGACTCTCACTTGAAACTGATTATTACTATGTATCACTAATATATACATACATTCAAATCGTATGACTGGTTTAAACAGTTACTGCCATAATGATGATTCAACAAAGATAAAAGTATACATATGTAGATAAGAATTAATAATATTTATTATTAAAATAATTATTTGTAGCCCTCTTTCAGCTGGATCCTTTAATGAGCAAATAATAGAAGCCGTCAAAACTAAGTTCCTTTCTGCTGGGCACTCTCATCTTTTCTATAGTCAGTGAAGGTAGTCTCATTTGTTAGCGCACTCAGAATTGAGTAAAAGATAACACCATACCATTACTTTGATTAATAATGTTAATAATGGAGATTTGGTAGCTGTACGAAGACCAAATTATACTTTTGTAACAGAGCGCGTATGCGTGTATGGCGGCTATACGCACATACTGAGTCGTGTGCGAAATAATGTTACACTAAAGAAAAAGCAAAAGACCATAAAAAATAAGAAAGAGCACATTAGAGAGGACGATCATGTTAGAGACGTGGATTATATTTTTTGAGAGGACAGAGGTCAGAGAGAAGGAGCATGATCATGTTTTATTCAGGAAAGTACCTGGAAATAAATCCGTGTTACAACAAAAAAAAAAAGGAGTCAAGTTATTACTTGTCTTATGTTCCTTGTGATGTACTCTGCTACAACGTGTTGGGTCCCGAGTGTCTACATGTTAACGCATATGTAAACGTGTATAATGTTACACTTTGATTAATAATGGAGATTTTTTTTATCTTTCTCTGAAACTGAAACTATACTATTACTTTTATTACTAATAGAGATTTGGTATTTGTCTGTCTGAAGGAAAAAACTATACTATTGCTTCTATTACTAACTAGCAGGCAGCCCAATATTGCCCGGTTGTAAAATACGCTTAAATATGATATTTTGATTAATGAAGATTTTATATTCATTATTATATCGGGCCCATTATATAATAATGATTTAAAAAGTTAAAAAAAAATAAATGACTCGTGCATCACCATTGAGAATCGAAGCCAAAACGTTTAGCTTTTGTCTCATTGTCTCAGGAATTACCTTCTGTTCTTAGGGTAATATATGTTCGTTTGTCATGATAATATCCTCCCAGGTATTACCTTCTCCTTTGAGGGAGAGGAAGTATAATAAATATTCATTCCTCATATAAACTAGTCAATATATGTGACAAGAGTAAAAGTTTACATCTAAAAATTACTGCATGTAACAAACTAAACACCATGAAAAAATATTTGACCAAAATGGGAGTCTATCAAGCACAGGGTGGAGCAGGTGCTAAAGCGATTGCTAGAGTTAGATGCAGATGAAGTAAGTTCTGGAAACTTCTGTGTTTACTAACCAGCAAAGTGTTACCACTGTCGACCAACGGAAGAGCCTATCAAGCATGTGTACACAATGTGATGAAGTATCGAAGTGTGACCTGGCCAGTGAAGGTCGAGGACATGCGTTGCATATGGAGAGAAATTATATGAAAATGATATGATTGATGTGCAATATGAGTTTTAAAGACAGATTTAGTTTTTATGACCTCAGAGGAAGATTGAGAATCTGGACAGTATAAGGATATGTGTACATAAAAGCATACTTTGATAGTATGGCCACAATGAAAGAATAGAGGAGAGTTCTTGAGTTAGTAGATGTAGAACAGTTGAGGTAGCAGACCCAGTTCACAGGAGAAAGGTAAAGGAAAACGTAGGAGAAAATAATAAAAATGGACCCGGGGTTAAAGGAATAAATGAAGATCTGGTCAGAGATAGGTTAGTTTAGAAGTCAATTCCTTAAGACTGATGATAATTATGATAAGAGAGAGAGGTAGATGATGATGATGCTGATGATTTCTACAAACTTTTACGAATTTGACTGGATTTAACCAAATAACAGGGAAAGGGCTCATATGCTGTAAAAACAAAATAACCAATCATATTCATTCTTAGCTGACCTTTGGCTAAGAACAAAGTGTAACATCTGTTCTACTGTAACCCTTTGTCCATTCTCTTCTCAGTCAGTAAAGAAGACATCCTTCTAAACTGAGTCAATTTATATTTTTGTTCTAAATCAGAGGACCCCTTTTTAGACAGCTGGATTTTCCCCATATTAAAAACTGACCTTGTGTTTAACTTTGCTTTTGTGGGGAGGTAAGTAAAAAGGAACTGACCTTCAACTGCTCAGCTGTAAGATTGAGGATCTTACGGGCCAAATGACAAGCGTCTTTCATTCTATTAATTCCTTCCTGTGAATGAATCTCAATGTTGAGTGGACAAGCATCTTGCCCTGGAGTCGTTGATACGTAAGGCGGCGTTGGAATATGGGACGGAACTGATCGAATTGGAGAAACTTTCTCTGGCATCACAATAGAAAAGGGTCTATTATTATTATGGTTGATGGTACTTCGTGCGAGCCGATTCTGCAAAGCCCAAAATGTAGATTTCAAACCAGCAAACACTTGGTATGAAAACGCTGAAAAGTAGAATAAAATGATTTTTTCTTTTTTAATTATACAAATTAGCAAAATACATTTCATATCACACAAATTAGGCATAAGGACATAAGAAGAGTAGGGAGTGGGAATGTCATTGGTCGAAATCTCACATACTTACTCAAGGAGGCCATCTTACGTAAAATATATAAGTTAAAAATTTTACTTTATTTTAACAAAAAAAATCAGAAAAAGAAATTTGCTGTCAGTAACTTATGTGTTCAAACGTATATATAATGAAAAATGTATATTTAATGAAAAATGCTTATACAATGAAAAAAAAAAGATTTTTACGCATATCCCAAGTTTAACTTACAGTGAGTACTTTTCTGATTTTCTTCAACATATGCTAATCTAATACTTAGTTTAGTTCTTGTCCAGAATTCTCCCTATATTAATAGACAAAAAAAAAATCTGTATGACATATGTACCTATGACGAAACAAAAATATCATATTCCAAAAATTACGTAAATTGATCAAGTAGTTTAATTTTTATAAAAAAATATCATTTTTAAGCGATTAATAGGAATCTGTAGGCATTACAATATAAAATTTGTAAGTTTGGATTATTGGGTTATTGCTTTTTGAGATTTTTTTTCAAAAATGGTGGGCAAGATAGACGCTCCTTAATTTTTCATAAAATTTGTTTCTAAAACTATTGGATCAATTTATGTGATTTTTAGATGATAATATTTTTGTTTTGTCAATTTTTCTTTATTATAAATGCGGAATTCTGGACAAGAACCATTAAATATTATTTAATTATTAGAATTCTTTTGAGATGAGTAATTTGTATATTTTTTTATTTATTTACTAGCGGGGGGGGGGCGGTACCTGGCGTTGCACTGGTGTTTGGAGATGTGTGTGGTTTTGGGTAAATCAAAACTCCGGGGGGGGGGAGTCAAATAAAAAAAAAAAAAGTTTTGGTAGGTAAGTATGAGGATCGAACCCGAACCCTTGAAAAATTAAAGTGTGAAAAAAAAATGTGCGACGTTAACCATTAGGCCACCACGAAATACTAATGGAAACACGTTTGAATTTATTTAAGTATTTAGAATTAGAAGGTACACGTTTTAATGACTTAATGAGGTCAACTTTGATTGTGGGGTAGTATTTCATTTACTGCACGAACACATTTTTATTTTTATTTTCCCAAGATATTGGGGGAGGGGGACCAGCTCCCCATAAAAAGGGGATTGTCCAAATTGAACCGCAATTATCTGATATAAGGAAAATATTTCCACATTGATCAAAGCTGATTTCTTTCGGACATTTCCAGCGATCGCGACCGGAAAAATACCGCCAGAATTAGTGTCGCTTTTATTCATTTTTTATTTTTATTTTTTTTATTTCATTTTCACTCCAAACAAGGCACATTGCCACTTTGGTGTAGGGGGCTACTATCAGGGGCAACAACTACTGGGGTACTATGTAGGGATTTGGGCAGCAAGATGTCAGTTCACGTTGCACTTGAACTTCTGCACGTCAGTACATTTGGGGAAGTAGAGACCTAGAATGGAATTCCAAAGCCTAGCAGTTCTGGGTAAGAATCTACTGGAGTAGAAAGATCTTTTACATCTAGGGATCTCTACAGTATGGGGGTGGAATTTAGCAGCCTGTCGGGTTTGTCGAGGGTGTTCACGTCGTAAAACAGGCAGAGGGATGCAGCGTTTCGTCAATGGGACAGAGGCTGAAGCTTAGATGCCAGTTCAGAGTCTATCAGATTTGCGACTCTCTTTTGAATCCTGTCCAGGAGTGAGAGACTAGTAGCAGATGCACCAGCCCAAATATGACAGCAATACTTCATACATGGGGGAATAGTGGCCTTATAGAGGTACAAGATATTTTAGGGTGTTAGTAGTTATTATACGAAAAAGCCTGATCCACATGCAAAGCCGAGCAAATTAAATAGACAGGTGACTTCCATTGTTAACTCGTAGATATTATGATTTATATGTGATATAAAAAGTTTTAAGAAGTTGTGAGCCGACCGACCGCTTCTTAGAAAAAAGCCTTTCTTGGACATACACAAAAAGCGAACATACATACACACATTTTCGCTTTTATATATATAGACTAATGGGGGGTACCCGGCGTTGCCCGGGTGTTTGTAGGTGTGTGTATTTTTGGGTAAATGGAAAGAAAAATCATTGGTTGTTTTAAAAAAACAAAACGAAGCTTTGATGCGCAGTTGGAAAATAGTAAAATATGAAAAAAAACAAGTGCCCGTTTTTGACGAGTTATTGACATGAACTTTTAGTGCGGGACAGTGTTTAATTTACCACGAGTCTGTTGGCTTCTTTTTTTTATACGAAAAAGCTTAATGCACATACGGCGATTTTAAGCAATAGCTATTCACCAGTTAACATTTTCTGCAGGACAGTTTTTAATGAGGTCAATAACCCGGTTTGTTTGTTTTTACCTAACTTTGGGGAAAACCAGCTCTCTGTTTATTAGGGGGAGTGTCTCGTCTCGAAATGAAAGCAACCATCTGATATGACGATAAGCCGATATTGACCAAACGTTAAATCACTTTCTAGGGACCACTGGCCATGGACCAGTGATTCAAATCAAGTTTCGCTTTTTTTATACCAAAAAACGAAAGTAACATGTGCCAATCCGAAAATGTCGAATGTTTAACGTTTCAAAGTCGGGCAAATTAAATAGAGAGGTGAGCACCACTGTTAAGTCATAGATATTATCATTTAGATGTGATATAAAAAGTTTTAAGAAGTTGTGAGGCGACCGATCGGTTCTCTGAAAAAAGCCTTTCTTAGACATACACAGAAAGCGAACATACATACACACATTTTCGCTTTTATATATATAGACTAGCAGGGGGTACCTGGTGTTGCCCGGGTGTTTGGAGATGTGTATGGTTTTGGATAAATCAAAATTCCGGGGGGGGGAGTCAAATAAAAAAAAAATGTTTTGGTAGGTAAGTATGAGGATAAAACCTGAACCCTTGAGGCAAAGTTGGAAATTAAAGTATGAAAAATAACATACGACGTTAACCATTGGGCCACCGCGAAATACTAATGGAAACACGTTTGAATTTATTTAACTATTTAGAATTGGCAGGTGCATGTTTTAATGATTTATTGAGGTAAAATTTGACTGCGGGGTAGTATTTCATTTACTGCGGGAACGCTTTTTTTATTTTTATTTTTCCAAGATATTGGGGGGGGGGGGGTAAGCCAGCTCCCCATAAAAAGGTTATTGTCCAAATTGAATAGCAATTGTCTGACATAAGGAAAATATTTCCACATTGAATTGATCGAATCAGACTGCTTTCGGACATTTCCGGCGATCGCAACCGGAAAAATACTGCCAGAATTAGTGTACTTTTTATTATACAAAAAAGCCTAATCCACATGTGGCGAGTGAAAAATGTTGAATATTTATCTTTTCAAAGCCGAGGAAATTAAATAGACAGGTGACCTCCGTTGTTAACTCGTAGATATTATGATTTATATGTGATATAAAAAGTTTTAAGAAGTTGTGAGCCGATTGATGGTTCTCGGAAAAAGCCTTTCTTGGACATACACAAAAAGCGAACATACATACACACATTTTCGCTTTTATATATATAGACTAATGGTTGACCTTCAACTGCTCAGCTGTTGCCCGGGTGTTTATAGGTATGTGTGATTTTGGGTAAATAAAAAGAAAAATCGTTGATTGTTTTAAAAAAAAAAACGAAGCTTTGATACGCAGTTGGAAAATAGTAAAATATGAAAAAAAACAGGTGCCCATTTTTGAGGAGTTATTGACGTGAACTTTGAGTGCGGGACAGTGTTTTATTTACCACGAGTCTGTTGGCTTCCCTTTTTTATACGAAAAATACTTAATGCACATGCGGCGATCTTAAGCAATAGCTATTCAGCAGTTAATATTTTCTGCAGGACAGTTTTTAATGAGATCAATAACCTGGTTTGTTTGTTTTTACCTAACTTTGGTGAAAACCAGCTCTCTGTTTATTAGGGGGAGTGTCTCGTCTCGAAATGAAAGCACCCGTCTGATATGACGATAAGCCGATATTGACCAAACGTTAAATCGCTTTCTAGAGATCACTGTCCGTGGGCCAGTGATTCAAATCGAGTTTCGCTTTTTTTATACCGAAAAACGAAAGTAACACGTTCTGATCCGAAAATGTTGAATATTTAACATTAAATAGAGAGGCGACCACCATTATAAAGTCGTAGACATTATCATTTAGACGTGATATAAAAAGCTTTAAGAAGTTGTGAGGCGACCAATCGGTTCTCTGAAAAAAGCCTTTCTTGGACATACACAAAAAGCGAACATACATACACACATTTTCGCTTTTATATATATAGATTTGCGGACTATTATCCTCATCTTTTTTAGTTGTTGTTTCATAATGTTTTCAGACAATTATTCTTCAGTTCTGTCTGTTGAATTTTAAAATTCTGTCTTCATGTGTGTCTGTCTCTGTTTTTCAAATTTTATCTCCTCCCAGACAGTGGGTCGCTGGATGGTGTGCAGTAGTTCAAGAGATTGCATTTTTGGTAAAACATTATATTAGAGGTATTCACTCAGTTAAAATAATTGCTAAGCGCGCCCCAACATCACACCCGCTCCCCCCCCCCCGCTTGCGCCCCCAATGTAAACAGTAAAATCTTCGGAAAATATTAAATGGTGTTCTAATTGGTAAATGTCGGTGCGTTACTTTTTGAAAATTTGAAAATTCTATATTCCAGGTAAAAACAAACAACAGATAAATTACCCCCCCCCTACTCCAACTTGGAGTGCTTTCCTTTTCTTGTTTTATTTCTTTTTCAGCTAATTTTAAATTTCCCACCCAAAAAGTGCTATAATGTATTTTTAAAAATTAGAAAATTCTATGTCCTGAAAAAAAAAATCCCCTCCCCCAATGTAGTTTGCTTGGTGAAGCCGTCGTTTATGCTACATCGTGCATGCGCGTAGCGTAAATGGAAGCTGCAAAATGGTGGAAAGTAGTTTGTGGGTTCAGGGGTAAATACGATGCAAACGGTAAATTTGCCCCAAGTTTGACTATCAGATTCGTTGTCAGCGACCTCAATTACCTATAAAAAAAAACAAATTAGAGTGATCGGTGTTCTGCAGTAGCGGATCTAGATATTTACCATATATATATATATATATATATATATATATATATATATATATATATATATATATATATATATATTATTACATTTTCACCCCAAACAAGGCAAACTGCCACTTTGGTGTAGGGGGCTACTATCAGGGGCAACAACTACTGGGGTACTATGTAGGGATTTGGGCAGCAAGATGTCGGTTCACGTTACACTTGAATTTCTGCACGTCAGTACTGTTGGGGAAGCAGGGACCTGGAATGGAATTCCAAAGTCTAGCGGTTCTGGGGAAGAAACTATTGGAGTAAAAAGATCTTTTACATCTAGGGATCTCTACAGTGTGGGGGTGGAATTTAGCAGCCTGTCGGGTTTGTCGAGGGTGCTCACATCGTGGGGGCACAAGTGATTGCAGTTCGTCAGAGCATTTACCACTAAAATACTTGTAGAAAAGGCAGAGGGATGCAACATTTCGTCGATGGGACAGAGGCTGAAGCTTAGATGCCAGTTCAGGGCCTATCAGGTTTGCGACTCTCATTTGAACCTTGTCAAGGAGCGAGAGACTAGTAGCAGATGCACCAGCCCAGATGTGACAGCAATACTCTATACATCGGCGAATGGTGGCCTTATAGAGGTACAGGATACTTTCGGGTGTTAGTAGTTTTCTAGCACGGTAGAGAGAGCCCACCTTTCTTGCAGCGGCCCTGGCAATGCCTTCAATATATATATATATATATATATATATATATATATATATATATATATATATATATATAATTGTACCTACTCGGCGTTAAAAAATGCACAAAATGTAAACTAGGATTGGGTTTACTTCGTTTTTGTTTTACCTCATCATATTTATTATTTCAATAAATATTAGCGGTAATCTTAACACATAGCGCAAGCGGTGGTGAAACGAATTTGGCCGCTTGATCACTATCATGTGTTAGTGTCTTGGGTCGAGTTTATGTAAAAATGGAAATTAAATGAAACTGAAATTAAGAAGAAAACGAAATAACAAATGAAAGTGGTCACAATAAGTTTTGTTGCAGTATGCAGAATACGGACCATTCCAGTTTTTTTAGATAGAATTTTCAAGTTAAATTAATTGTTTACGGTATCTTTTGTTTATTAAATTGTTAGCTGGAAGTACAGAATGCTTCTTAAAAGCCCCCCCCCCTCTCACCATATTAAGAACGGATTCTTATTTCAGCATACTACATAAATACAAAAAATTGGTTCAATTAAGAATGTTTATTTCAGACACAAATTAATTTGGAATCATCAGTTTAAAGGCTTCAAAGTCACTTTCATTTGCACGGTCACGGAAAAATGTTCCGAAAACGGTGTTTATTCTTTAACCTTCCAATTTTAACTTAATTTCTGTATAGAATTTAAGCGTAAAAGTCTAGTAAAAAGTTCACTAGTGCTGCGTGCGAGACCGAGGATTTTTGGTTAACTACTACTACGTCAAAATTACCATATTAATAAGAAAATAAAAATAAAATACATTTATCAAAGTTACGTATGTGCGAGAAAGGTGCGCGCACGAGATATGTTTTTTGCTGTTATTTTTACGCTAAATTAACTGTTGTTTTTCTTTTGATTTTATTTTAAGTAATAAACCAAAACAAATCACATTTTATATAAATTAATATATATATAAAAAAAAAAAACAACCCCCGCTCCTACCTGTTTTAACCATTTTCATGTTAAAAATAATACAATTAACCAAAACCAAAACTGGTTGTGGCCAAGGCCAATGGGATGAGTAGTTAAGAGTGATCTCCCTTGTTCTTGTAGTACTTTTACAACGTTTCCTTTTTGAAGGCGAACGATGTATATCAGGGTTTCCCAAACTTTTGCAGGCTGGAGACCATTTCGCTTCTAGAAAAGACTGCTAGCGCCCCCTACCCCATAAACACAACACATAAGCAAACACGTGCGTGTGCCAAAAAAAAAAAAAAAAAAAAAATGCGCGTACAAAAAAATGGTTACCAGTGATAACATAAGGAATTATATTGCTTAATATACGGCAAACTGCTTGTTTGCGGCAAATTTAAATGCGATATTCGTTTTCAGCATACCCCAAAACTTTTAATAGGCGTCACTTTAAAGGTGATTGTCAAGATGGAAAGTAAATAAAAATTTACCAAAATAAAAAATACAGACATATTATTATGACGAAAAAGTGATGACTAAGAAAATCAAATTTTATGAGGATGCGATAATGGTGTGTCTTGATTCGTCATATTTAATAAATAGAAACAACTCAATTCGAACTACCGCTTTTTTTTTTTTTTTTTTTTTTGTAATGCCACAATGAACTATTAATCGCTAAAAATCATTTCAAAAAATATTTTCTGTATTAAAAAAAAGAAGCTACTTGATCAATTTACATGATTTTTTTTTTTTTTTTTTTTTTTTTTTTAATATAACATTTTCGTTCGGTGACGTACGGAAAGATTTTTCTGTATTATTAAGTTGAATTCTGGATAATAAGAGCCTGGCTTTTAACTATGGGCGCCTTTTTATCGTCATTATTTGAAGGAATGCTTTGAGCCTGCTCTCAACTGTCAAACATGATAATATGAAGATATCCACAAAAACTTTTTTTTAGCAATTAATTTAGATTAAAAATAGGATAAGGAGTAAGATGAAGGAAAAGATCGCCCAACCCTCCATAGATTTCAACAGTATTGTACTCAGTGGTTAGAATCGCAAGAAATTGGCCACTTTGAGTATAGTACATAGCTGTTGCGCAAGCTCAAAAAAAATAAAAATGAAAATAAAGTGTAAAATGCTGTTGCACAATCAAACAAAGATGACTGAGGCGGATGAATAAATTAAATACAAAATTTTTTTTTTTTTAATTGTAAATAAGTGAACAGAGCAGACACGAAAGTTTTCTTTGTTAATTGAGCATCTTCCTGCGATTGAGGTAATTAAATGAAATGAAGTAGAAAAGTAAAAGTTCTCGGTTAGAAATAACCAGTCCTTTTTAGGAACAATTAACCAACATAAAAGTCCATGGTTTACTTTAACAGAGAGATAGAAAAGAGTAAAAAGTCTATTTCTATGGAAAATTAATTATCGGTTGCGCGTGCATTTAACGTCCTGTGGGACAGAGTCGATGATGACGCTTACAGCATGCTGACTGAGGTCGATTCACTTGTTTGGGCGCAAAATGCCCAAATCAGGTCCACGAACGTTGTCTGAAAAAAAAATTTTTTAAATTTGTTTTCTTCGTAATCTGATTGGATGAAAAAAAAAAACATCTTTATGATGTAAGGTGCTTTCCAAGACGTCCGCATGAAAAGACTGAGTTTCATTTATAAGTCCACAGAATCTGCGTGGGTGTAGAAAGACGATATGTGCACAGTTGAAGTATTTTTATACAGTCGCATGTGCGCAATTGGGTTTTACAGTTGGGGCTGCACACCATTATTCTGTTTGAGTAGACTTGACGTGATGTCAGCGAGGCTACGATATAGCCTTATGTCTTTTCTTTAGCAAATTGTGAGAGGCATGAGGGCTCTACACTGGTTGGTTTAGATACAAATGCTGGATACTGGGGGAGTATATATGGAGGGGTATTATATATTATGTATACGTGTGTCTGCTATATACACATGTATGTGTGTGTGTGTGTGTGTAAATTCATGTATCATCTAGTGGTATAAAATGATCTTCTAATGAATGCATGCATACAGAGTGTATATACATGTGTATATACATATCACAGTCATCTATATGATGTGTATATACGTGTGTTCGTCTAATTTAGTTTTTCTATTGTTCATTGAATTGATACATGTATACACTTGCGACAGTGTTGATATATTAACAGATAGTTTAACAAGGTACATCAAGTATTTACAACAAAAAGGGACAAATAACAGTTCTTTGGGGGATTTACATCGGCCAATAGGAGAAACACACCTGGTCCGTCTTTGGTATTTTTTTATGGGTTCTCGGAAAAGCGGCAATGAAGACTTGAATAACTCAAAATCCTAGTAGTATTTACAGCAGCTTAATTGCCGAATGTTTCCCTCATTGGAAAGCTGTAATGCTGGTCCTAAATAATTGCGATTTCTGATCCCCTCTACTGGGAGCCATGACAATCTGATTATCCCTGTCCCTTTTTCGATTCCGACTGACTCTTGACTAAAAGATGATACGTGTCTTTCAAGCTCTCTCTCCTAAAGTCCACATCACTTTAAGTGACCTATACATAATACTACGTCAGACTCTAGAGGTCAAATCTATTTTTAAATTATTTTTATTTATTTATTTTTTTTACATAGGTATAACCACCTATCAAGGCCAGAGACCACTCGAGAATAAGGGTTAAGAGTGTACAGTAGTCAATTGGACAATATAGTAATCGTTAGTAATGGAAATTCGGTAAATTTGTTAACTTAAGTGGAACGACTCATCAAGAACTTGTTTACATTGGACTTGAAGACAACCATATTGTAGTCAGCTGGAAAGCAGGAAAACGGAAGACAATTCCACAGGCATGCAGTTCTAAGAAAGAAGCTTTGTTCATGGAATCTACGTTTAGGTTTAAGCACAGATAAAGAGTGGGGGGAATTATTGATAGTGTTTTCAGTTAGACGACTGTTTCTTGTGAAAGTTTGGCAAGGGGGGGGACCATAGATTGAAGCTCAGTCGAACACTTGCCATGAAAATAACAATAAAGCAGAGACAAACTCGCAACATCTCTTCTGTGAGATAGAGGATGCAGGAAAGAGAAAAGGACATCTTCTACGAGGCTACAAAATCTATTTTGAACTCTATCAAGGCAGGAAAGTCCTTTCTAGCAGCTTCTACCCAGATGTGGCAACAGTACTCCATCCTTGGATGTACTTGGCTCTTATATAGATAGAGAATTACATCAGCAGTGAGATATCTACTGGATCGATAGAAGGATCCCACCATTTTTCTAGCGGACTTGGCAACAGATTTGTTCGTGTTCCATTTAAGATCAGGAGTAAAGGTTAAGCCCAGAAGCTTGTCAAAACTTGAGGTCTCCTCAAGACGAGAGCCATTCATTTCAGTTGATGCCAGATGGGGATCAGAACGTTAATGATGTAAAGATAGAAGCTTGGTTTTAGATGCATTAAAAGTAACCAGCCACTCCTTTCCCCATTGTACCACGTGCTCAAGATTAGAGGAGAGAGAATCGGAGAGAACTTGGTCGTTTACAGTCTTAGATATTGCTTTTTATTGTTGTTATTTTTTTGTTTTTGTCGCCAAGGCAAAATGAAAAAAGGAGAGAAAGAGAGAGTGTAGGAAAGAAGAGAGAGGAGGAAAGAGTTGAAGGAAATGTTCAACGGATATTAACACCTCCCACCCCTTCAGTATGAGAGCGAGTTGACATGTCACCCAGTCAGCGACACGTTTTCTTACCCCTGTTAGTTACTAAGCGAACAAAGAAAGAAAGAAAGAAAAGGATAAGAAAAGTATGGAGAAGAGAGAGAGCAAAAAAAGACATTTTGGAGAGACTCGGTTGGCCTGCCGAGCCGGGCGGATGTATAAAATTTCCACCCAACAACAACAGAAAAAAAGAGAAACGACCGGACATTGTCAAAGGAGATAATGCTGAGGAAGAATTCCACACCAACAGCGAATGAAAGAAGATAATGCCGACCATAGAATGACGAGGAAATAGCGAACCTTACAAATAGGTTTTCGAATTATGGACCAATGAAGAGAATATTGTTAAAGACATCTATTTTCACTAACTGCCCGAAGAAAAAAAAAAAAAGGAACCCTAAACAACAGACTGGCAAAGAAGCCTCACATAAGAAACAAATATGAACTGTAAGTCCTCTCTATATATACCTCTTCATGTGACATATCGGCAACTCCTTTATTTTGTCATTTTTTTTTAGTGTTTTTCATTGATGTATTTTCCATCAGCATTTTTGGACACAAGCATAAGACCACCCCCATCCTCATGATTTGTTTTTCTTTTGCTGTTTAATTAATTCTTTTTTTTTTTTTTTTCACACACTCGCTCCCTTAGCCTATTATTTTCTCTGTAATAAAATTGACTTAAAATTTAAGACCACGTTTGCCTCCGTTTTCTCTAACTGTATTCTGTCCTATTTTATTTCACTCGTCTGAGAAAGGTGTTCCCCTCCCTTCTTGTTCGATACACCGCATGCATTCAAACCTTAGGACCAAAAATTAATCCTCTTTCATCATTCCCAATGGAGGGGCATTCGCAACACAGTTTATATGCTTAACACCGAGGTGGCAGTTAGATTGAAAAATAATGTAGTATGTAACTCTAACTGTTGCTAGCAATTTTTATTCTCGGCCTTCATAATCAAGAGATTATACCATTCCTGTAATGACCTGTTCCATGTTGATTATGGTGTAAGCTGTTCTTTGTGATTCTAGGAGGTCCATCCTCCCAGGCTTTTCCTTCTCTTTTTGAGAAGGGTTGGTTTATTGCTAATCGTCTGATGTGCCCTTACCATAGAATGGCGACTGAGCTGCACAGGCACTTTTTGCAGTGGGAGGGAACTAAATACACTGTAACTGTTGCTTAAATAAACTGTCAAGTCTCTGCAAATACATCTTTTATTTTTATTGCTTATTTTGTTTTTGGTGCATGTGTAGATTGGTGATCTTTTAAACCAACGCATTTCAGGTAAAACCATTATTAGGGATTTACGTGTCATGTCTAAATTAGTATAAATTCCAAAAATTACGAAAAAAAATCCAGTAGAAAAGTAATTACAAGTAAAAATAGAATTTATCGAATTATTGAGTTTTGTTATATTGTATTTTACTGTATGGAAGAGTTGTGCAACCAATTTAGCATGACAAACTGATTTATCTCCCTTGACTTGAGTTTACACTATTTTTTATCAGATTATATTAGAACGTAGTTGTGGATGATTTTTAAAAAATACATCTAGTACATTTTTTACTGGATCATTTTTTGCAATTTTTGGAACTTATACAAATTTCAGCATGACACGTAAGTACGTAATAATATTTTCACCTGAAATGCGCTGGTTTAAAAGATTACCAATCTTGTGGAAAATTATTTCCACTATTTTATTTTGCCCCTTTTTTCTCTCTTTTCTCTTTCTTTCTCTCTATGTTTCATTTTTCCTCCTATTCCACATCACGCGATTCTGTTCTGTTCGGTGATTGGGCAAGCCTCTCTTTGCGCACCTAAATTTCCCCATGCAGCATTTTTGAAGGAAAAAATATCAATTGCTGTTTCTACTCTGTGAAGGAAGGGGTTGCTGAAAATATCTTTAAGAAGAAAGACGGGTTAAATATGTCTAAATTACCTGACATATTTTGTTGGGGTCTTGGGCAGGGAAAGGAGACCAAAAGGCTTTGTGAACAGCTACTCTGTCTTAACTAGACATTAAAATAGATGAAAGGGAATATCAGTTTGCTGATTCCACTCAGAAGATGAGGACCTATATGTCAAAGTTACCTGACATTGTTGGAACGAGTCTAGGGCCAATTTGAGACCAGGGAAATTTGTGAACGAATCAACTTCTCTGTCTTAACTAAACATTAAAATAGTTGGAATATGCGATCAATTACTAAGACATTAATTATCCCAGGATAAAATGGAAAACCCAGGATTCATTGCAGCAGTTTCTAGTTACCTGAAACACTGTTTCAGACTTCGGCTCTGAAATATGAACTTTTATATTGCCTTTCCTTGATGAGGGGAAGATTACAAAAGGATTATTCGTCGTTTGGTCGGCATTACTTTGGCTGAGATGATTTGGAAGTGTTGTAGTCACATGTCACAAAATATCACCAACAAAGAACTTTGACTAAAGAAGCAGTCTCATGGCAAAACGGAGATGACGACAATTTTTTCTAAAGATGATTTGGGGTAAAAAAGGGAACTAATACCCTAAAAAGGAATTATACAAACTTTGAATTGCCTTCAGTAAATGAAGCCCCCTCTCTTTATCTCTCTATTTCCCCCTCTCTTTATCTCTCTATTCCCCCTCTCTCTTTATCTCTCTATTCCCTCCTCTTCCATCTCCATCCTTTTGAAAATGTTACGATACCAGGATTTCACTTGTAAGCCAGATGGATAACTCTTGACACCCAGCAGATTATAGACTTTTTCCTATCAGGACTTTCAATAAAAATCATTTCTTTTAAGTTGTTCTTTTGTATTCTTTTCTTCCTTGAATGCTTCTTTCTCTTTATCTACGTTGCAGGTATCAAGCTAAAAAGAAATACCTTCCGCCGGACAATCTACACAAGAACCTCGTTTTCTTTGTCAAGTGTTGGATTTTTCTGTAACACTGTGGTTAAAATTAGGCGCTTCTTTATTGTAATAGCGAAATTCAAAAATCGAAATATTGAATTTCAAATAAAATAAATTGTATCTACTTAATTGTCATGTTGCCCTAAGGAATATACTCCAAAATTACGAAAACGATACAGTAGAAAATGAATTATTTATGAAAATAGTTTTCAAAGACGATTAACGGAAATTGAGTTTTGCTAAAGAAAGAAATCGAAGCGTTTGAACCCTAACCAGGGAGATAATTATCTTCTGAAAATCTTAGGTCAATCAGTGCTTATTAGGGTAGAGTCAACAGATCGAGTTCTTTCACGGCTATCAAGAGTAAGAAGAAGGCCTGTTAACTGAAAAATGTCTGCAGGCAATGTAGGTAAAATTTGTTATACTATCAGGCCATTTGAAAAAGAGCAATAAACATTTTTAAAAAGAAAAAGGAACACAGTTCGATTGATACTTAAACTGAACTTTATTCAATATAAAATATAAATATTATCTATGTAAAATTAAGTAATTTTAAAGCAATATACAATTTAATACTGATAAAACTGAATTATGAATTTAGGGGACAAACAATTAAAGAAACATTAAACACAAATATTTTTTGGCCTTCTGAACAAGATCACAGTGTAGTATCTGTTTTGATGCTACACTTTACCTTTTCTGTCCTCGGTTGGTGGAGGAGAAATCTTTCATGACTGAGATTATTTTTGTTCCTATCCAGAGTGCCTCTTATTGGGAAGCTGGATTTTGCCCACAAGATTATATGTTGAAATATTTAAATAACTATTACTTTAAATACAGAAATTATATTTAAAGTTTTTGTTTTCTGTTCTTCTATGTCCATTTTTTTCCCATGTTTTTCATCAAAATGTGTAGCGTATTAGTTGTCTCACAGGCCATCATCAGTGATCGTTCACTGGCAGTAACCTGTGGTGTTCCCTGGAGACCAAGTGACAACAAGTCTCCCCAGATTTCCGGTGTTCTCCACCTCTGACCACTTGTGCAGATGATTGCATGTTATCGCAACAGCCATTGTCACTGATTTCTCATTGGCATCAGCTATTTGTGTTTTCCTGGAATTTACCAAGGTACCAGATTTGAACTGCATACTTCCAGTGGAGATTTGGTTAGTATTCTCCCACCTCGGTCTTTCCATCCTCCCTGACCCTTCACAACTAGTTAGAGTGGCACCGGTCGATGTCATCTACACCAGTTTTTTATTATTATTACTATCATTATTATGATAATAATAAGGGTGCTTGTGCAGTGTACGCACGTGTATTTTAAATATTATTTCCAAGTTAAATTCAATTTTGGGTTTGTATTACCGTACACATAGATTCGAAAAAGTTGTCAAAAAACAAATATACAACAAATAAATGTTATCAAGGGCAAGATAAGTTACTTTTCTACCTAACTGGATATGCTTTTAGGGGTTTGTATTATTATACACATAGATTCGAAAAAGTAGTCAAATATAAAATATATACAAAATAAATGTTATCAAAGGCAAGATAAGTTACTCTTCTACCTATCTGGAAAGGTTTTTAGTGGTTTTACTCATTTAAAACATGTAATCGCTTCAAAAATCATACAATGTTTATCGATATATTTTAAAAAGAAAAATGTCGGCTTGCTCGCTATTGAACTCGGTAAGTTTGAGAAAATGAATTCAAACAAACAAATTATACAAAATATTGTTAGAAACCGAATATATGTCCGCCTATGTCACGGTAACATATATTGAGCGAGTTTCTAACAGTATTTTGTATAATTTTTTTGTTTAAACGCGTTTTCCCAAACTTACCATGTGCAACAACAAACATGCCGACATTTGCATTTTTGCAAATACATCGGTAAGCACTGTATGTTTTTCGAGCCGAATAAACACTTTATATCAAATAAAAACACTAAACATTTATCCAGTTTGGTAGAAAAGTAACGTATCTTGCCTTTGATAACATTTTTTTAAACTTGTTGCGACTATCTTTTTTTGTTATTACTATCTATATTATGATGTCTCGAAACGATATTCCCTCAATGAACTGGCAAACAGAAAACCCAGCAGAAACTTTCAAACTTTTCAAACAACGTATGCAACTGTATTTTATTCTTAATAAAATAAAAACAGAATAACAAATGAGTTATATTTTACTGCAAATCGGGGATGAGGGGCTTAGAAGATTTAATACTTGGACATTATCAGAAGAAGAAAAAACTCTCCTGAATTTATATTTAATCAATTCATAGAACAGCTCGAGCCAAAAGAGAATTTTAGAGTGAATCGATTAAAATTAATGTCTTACAGACAAAAACAAAATGAATCGTTAGATGATTTCGTAAATAGATGCAGACGACTCACACAAAAAATGTTTGTTATGCGAGTCTAATCAACAACAACGTATAATTGAACTTATTATCGCCAGTACTCCAATTGTAGAGTTGCAAAAGGAGTTTTTGGGAAAAGACAATACCCTAACATTAGAAGAAGCTATTCGCATCGGAAAAATGTATGAAGCTTCTAACATACATCTAAAACAACTCAAGGTTATGTCAAATAGCAACGGAAATAGTAGCAGCACTATCCAGACGATAAGAACATCAAAAAGTTCTAAGAAATTTAACAACTGCTTTAATTGTGGTAGAAGCCATGAACTTCGTCGTGAAGCTTGCCCAGCATATGGATCAAAATGCAAAACATGTGGTAAAGATAACTACTGGACAGCAGTTTGCTTATCAAGCACAACAAAACCACGGCAAAAATCGAAGTCACGAAGCAGAGACTACAAAAGGTCAAAGCCGGAGTATCAACCACAATATCGGAGAGACCAGTCCAAGAAAAGACAGCCCCTCCAAACTGATGCAATATGCAATACTCAAGGAATAGATGAACAACTTGAAAGCCTTACTTTTAACAGCATCAAAACATTCTCTATCATCCAAACAAACGAAGCTTTTGCTTATGTAAATATTAAATTGCCTAACAGAAATGGAGTCCACAGGTTATGGGTGAGAATTGATACAGGAGCCCAAGGTAACACATTACCAGTCTCTACATATCATAGAATGTTCCCAGAGAAATTAGATGCCTATAGTTTCCCAAGCATAGAAAACAAAACAAGGAAAAACAAATAGCATATAATGATACTCCGATAAAATGCTATGGTAGCATCAATATGCCATGCAAATACAATGGAACAGACTGGCACAACAGTGTTTTTACATTCTAGACATACAAGGGCCAGCAGTTCTAGGATTACCCTCACTAGAACAGCTCAAATTAGTCACCCTTCACTGCACAATCAGGAAAGAGGATAGACATCAGTCTGCCTCCTGCTGCAACACCAGTCAATACGATAAAAGACCTGATGCAGATGCATCCAGATCAGTTTGATAAAATTGGTTCCATGCCAAGGTCTGTACGACTATCACTCAACAAAAGAATATCACCGCACATCGATGCACCTAGAAAAACACCAATTGCTCTAAAAGACAAGATAAAGCAGGAACTTGATAACATGGTCGAAAACAATATTATCAGAACAGACTGGGTTTCGAGTTTAGCATACTCACATAAAGATGGGAGCCTGAGAATATGTTTAGACCCAAGGCACCTGAATACAGCACACAAAAGATCATATCATGCCATTCCTACAGTGGAAGAGCTAACACACCATTTTGCAGGTGCCAAGCTATTTTCTAAACTGGACGCTAAAGTTGGTTATTGGTCGATACACCTGGACAGTGAGTCTCAACCACTAACAACATTCCAATCTCCTTATGGTAGGTACTGTTTTCAGAGATTACCATTTGGATTGAGTGCATCGCAAGATATTTTCCAAATGAAGATGGACGAGATACTTGAACAAGTTGATGGTGCAGTGGGAATCGCAGACGATGTTGTTGTCTATAGTAAAACGGATGAAGAACACAACCAGATTCTACAAAAGCTCATGCAAGTAGCTGCTAATAATGGTCTCATGTTCAATTCTACAAAATGTGAAATCAAATCAAAAAGCATATCCTTCTTTGGGATGATCTATAATGGAAATGGTGTCAGTCCGGATCCAGAAAAGCTCAAAGATATACAAAGCATGCCACACCCAACCTGTAAGAAAGAGCTACAAGAATTCTTAGGCCTTATCACATACTTGTCACCATTTATTCCTAACCTTGCTGACAAAACACATACTTTACGAGGACTATTAAAGAAGGATGCACCCTTTCTTTAGAAAGAACACCACAAGGAATGTTTTAACATATTTTAACACAACAAATGGATACAAGTTTAAAAGGACTTGCAGCTGCAAAACAAAAAACCTATTGCATATGCATCAAAGTCTCTAACAAACACTGAAAAGCGTTACGCATGCATAGAAAGAGAGCTTCTTGCAATTGTATCAGGGTCCAAAGATTTCACATATACCTATACAGCCGTAAATTTAAGGTACTCACCGATCATAAGCCACTCATCATGATTTTACAGAAGCCACTGACTAGTGCACCTCCCAGACTGCAGTGAATGCTGATCAAGTTACAGGGATATCAGATGCAAATAGAGTACATACCAGGACGGGAAATGACTCTAGCTGATACTCTGAGCCGTCTCCCTAGCACTGAAAACACAGACACAATTGACTTAGACGTGCGACTCGATTTGGAGAGATTCAGGAGTGAGCGCCTGAACGAGATAAAAAAGGAAACAAAGGCTGATCCAATATTTGATCAGCTGCAAGAAATCATAACAACAGGATGGCCAGATTCAATAAAGGAAGTACCGCCAGCAATACGGTCATACTGGTTATACAGATATGAACTATCTGTCAATGATGGTATCATCATGAAGGGGTCAAGGATTATTATCCCAGAAACCCAACAGAAGATCATTTTTAGACCAGCTTCATTACAGCCATCAAGGTATTGAAAAGACACGTCTTCAAGCCAGGGATGCTGTATACTGGAAGAAGATTAATTCTGATAAGTAAAACATGATCAAGAAATGTTCAATATGTCAAGAAAATCTTCCAGCACAACCAAAGGAAACTCTACAATCACATGACATCCCCAGCAGAGTATGGGAAGTTGTTGGAACTGACTTGTTTCACTAAAGAATATCTAATAATTGCTGATTACTACAGCAAATTTCCAATTATAAGGAAAATGACTAGCCTAACTACAAGCAACATGGTCATCTCAGCAATGAAACAGATTTTTTCTGAGCATGGTATTCCCACCAGAGTCATTAGTGACAACGGACCACAATACTCCAGTGAAGCATTCAGAGAATTTGCCCAACAATGGCAATTTGACGACAAAACGTCATCCTCAAATTTCACAAGATCTAATCGTTTTGTTGAGCATCAAATCCGAACAGTTAAAAGACACAAATCAAGGCAAAGCAAGCAGGCAGAGACCCTAATTTAGCAATGCTATGCCTATGAACAACACCAATCAGTCACAAGTTATTAAGCCCTGGTGAACTTTTAAACAACCGCATTATGGGATCAAACATAATTGCGAAAATTCCAAATCCCAGATTTCCCAATCCTGACTATATCCATGAACAACTAGAACATAGACAGGATATGAAGAAAATGTATCATCATGATTTAGCAGCACTTGTCCCTGGACAAAATGTTCAAATGCTAGATAATCAAACAGGGAAATGGAAACCAGCAACAGTTTTAAGTAAACCTGAAGAACCCAGATCATACATCCTTCAACTCCCAGATGGATCTTCAAAAAGATGAAACAGAGTCCAAATAAGGGCGACTGGAACATCTACCCGCAAACAGGTTCATTTCAATGATCACATCACCTCATCACAAAATGAACACACTAACACAAACAATAGCTTACACCAACTAGCACCAAAACAATCAGCATATAACACAAAATGTGGCCGTGAAATACATAGGCCAAAAAGATATAAATAGCATATGTACTGGTATATATAATAAACATTTGAACAATGTTTTTTTATCTATCTGGTAAGGGGGGGTGTAGTAATACCATAGAACTACTTTCATACGCGCAACAGCTGTTGGCCCTTGTCGTATGAATATATACACGGTCCTCACTTCCCGCTCGGACATGGGCTAGTTAACATGTGTATATCTTTTCCTTATGTATATATATATTAATAAATCATTTGTTTATCTAAACGTCTCTGCTGTAATTCAAGCATCAACACACCCACATGCACACAACAATTCAACAATACTTACCTCCTTTTTTGTTTTAGCTGATAGCGATGGACGTTTTTTGGTATTATTTTACTTTAAAATCTTACGTTCGTATAAGAAAAATATTTTTTTTGTGGATTTCGGTATGCTTTAAAAGAATATAATAACCTTTCTGTTGCAAATTTACCGTTTGCATGGAATTAACCTCTGAACTCTGGGACTATTTAATCTAGGAATCTTTGGTCAACAATTTAAAATTAGATGAAAAACAGTTAGTTTTCTAGATATTAAGCAATGTAATTCTATATGTTATCAGTGGTGGCCATTTTCTTTATTTTTGTTTTTCGATTTCCTTGTGTCTTTATTGCAAAATTAAAGCAGAAAAAAAACAACCTATTAGCCAATAAACTAATTAAAAAAATGCCCCCTCCCCTCACAGATAGCCAGGAAGTTGGTGCTGATTAAGTTAAATTTAGATGGGACAGTGATCACCCACTTTTTGAAAAAGTAATTTCTTCATATCATGAAAATTATTTCTCTGTGACGAAAACGGTTATCGGATTCGTTTTTAGCACACTGAAATCGATAAAAAAATGGCAATCGTTGATGTCGGAATACACTTGCCAACAAATCACCGCAAAAAAATCGTTTGCACCTATAAAACTTAAAATTCGAATTGGAAACTCAAAAACAAAATGAAACAAACTTTATTTTTATTATTACCAGAAAATAAGAACGAATTACTGTTTCATTATTTTTCCTACTAAAATGTTTCATCATCTTTCTTACTAAAATAAAATTGTTAATTCTTTTATTTTTTCCATGCGTACCTGCTACTTATATTATTATTTTTTTTTTCATGCGTACCTTTATTATTTTAGTAAAAACGAATTACTATTTCGTTATCTTTCTTACTAAATCTATAATATAAAGCTGAATGTGTGTGTGTGTGTGTGTGTGTGTGTGTGTGTGTCTGGTCACGAATAGGCTCCTATATGGTTGATTATTTTAAAAAACTGATTACATATAATGATAGAAGATGTATCGAGACACAGGAATGGGTATGTTTGATCTGGCAGAACAGTGGTTCATTAAAATTGTGGGGTCTGCGTTCGCGCCTGGTCCACAAAGTATGGAAATAAAAAATTTAAAAAAAAAGTTTACAAGTGTTTTTGATATAGATGTACATAAGAATACTTTGATAAGTATGTTTTAACTTAAATAGGGATGGTATAATAAAATTGTGGGGTCTGCGTTCGCGCCTGGCCTCCATAGAATAGAAATAGGCACAAACTTCAATAAAGACTTTTCATATCTATCTGCGTAAGTATACTTTGATAATTATGTTTCAGTTGGAAGAAATATGGTATAATAAAATTTGCGCCTGACCTCCATAGAATATGTCACAAAGTTTAACAAGGTTTTTTTAATATAGATCCACAGAATATTGTGATAAGTGTTTCAGTGTGAACAGGTATTGTATAATGAATTATGGGGTTTATCAATTTTATTTTTACTTTCATCATATTTTGTTTTGGTTTTGATACCTCCCAGATTCGAAGCTATCTCTTTACAACCCTTCCTTTTCATAATCTATCATACTTTCATAAATCAGAGTCCATTTTCTGTAGGCTGTTTGTGAACCCAGTCAACGACGGGTACTTTTGCTAGTAAAATATAATATTGTTGACCCTTCGAAGTTGCTTTAATTCGAAAAATGTTTCATTTAAATTATTTACTTTATAAAAATCCAATGTTGCTTTCATTACACTTATGATAGTGACATGAGGCGAATGTGTGTATTTTAGTTTCAAGAACGGCCGATAAAATGTGTATGTCCGCCAAACAGAGTTGATAACTCGTACCTTTCTAAAAGTTTGTGCAAAGACAATCCTTTGGAAGAGGTTTTTGAACAAATAAGGGAACTCTATCCCTTGTAACTGTGCAAAAAACACTATATTCCAAAAAGGTTTAAATAAAAATTATTCATTGAAAAAAAAAATTTTTTTAAATAAAAAACTTCTATATTAGTCCTCGTGCAAAAGAGCAGGACACAAATGTTTTAAATAATAATAATGAAATAACAACAAAGACTTTCGTTGGCGAGGACTACTATTGACCGTAACCAGTTATACAATCCTTTTGAAATTTTCATCTCTATTTTTCTCGTTATGTACTGAATATTTGTTAATGAAACCTATTAAATATGTTCCTTATTAAATTTTAAAGATTTTCTATTCTGAAAGAAGTTAAAAAAATTTAATCTAAAAAACTTATTTTAAAGTTTTTGTTTAAAAAAATTCAGATTTTCTCATTATTCAGACCTGTATTACAAAGAGGGAGTTGCAAAAAATGAGTTGTGGTGCATGGAGAAATACAAACTGAAACAGAGAGAATATTCAGACCTGTAATAATACAAAGAGGGGGTTACAAAAATGAGTTGTGGTGTGAGGGGAAATACAAACTGAAACAGAGAGAATATTCAGACCTGTAATAATACAAAGAGGGAGTTGCAAAAATGAGTTGTGATGTGAGGAGAAATACAAACTGAAATAGAGAGAAGGAAAGTTTTAAAATATAATCTTAAAAAGATAAGATACAAGTTAGAAAAGCATTTCATCCAAGGCATGAAAATTGTTAAACAAAATGTTTTTACTATAGGCTTTAAAAATAAAGGTACAATATTCAATTTGAAATTTATTTATCTTCAAAGTGCACTTTTATAAATTTTACAAAGTAAGGTATAAAAAATTTAATTTAAATTGAACCAAAAAATTACCTTGGATTTATTTTATGTAATGTACATTTTGTTGCAATTTAAAAACATTATCTTTCATCTAGCAATTAATGATATAGATATAAAATTTTCAGTGATTTTTTTTTAAGTGCAACAGAATGTACATTACATAAAATAAATCCTAGGTAATTTTTTTGATTCAATTTAAATTAAATTTTTATACCTTACTTTGTAAAATTTATAAAAGTGCACTTTGAAGATAAATAAATTTCAAATTGAATCTTGTACCTTTATTTTTAAAGCCATTTTAAAAACATTTTGTTTAACAATTTTCATGCCTTGGATGAAATGCTTTTCTAACTTGTTAAAATTTTATTTTGCTGCAAAAGTTATATGTTTATACAATTTTAATGTGAAAAAAATTATTCTTGAACCTTTATAAATGTTTTATGTTTTTAAATTTTGATATATGTTTATACAATCTTACTGTGAAAAAAAAAATCTTTCAATAAAAAAAAATATATTCTTAAACCTCTGTAAACGTTTCATGTTTTTAAAATTCTATTTTGCTACATTGACAAACTAAAAGTATATTTTGATACATTAAATCACTCATTAGGGTCTTTCAAACGATTGTGAAAATGGAGCGCATGATCCCGTGACGTTAGACTTGTGTTAACTATACGAACTATGGAAAAGCAGAAGCGACAATGATTTTTTTTTAAACCTTTGTTTATCTTCTTCAAACTGCAATTAATAATTAATCTTTGCTATAATTTTGTAAGGTTTTAAAATTTACACAGTTTAATGATTAATAATATTATAAACATTTGTATATTAAATATGAAATACGGTTTTACTAAATATGTACGAGTGTTCATTTGGTTAACTACCAGCTTCCATACTTTTGTTTGGTAAAAAGAGACAAACAAAATATGAGGGTGGTCTACAAAATGTTTAATATTTGTGCAATAATATTTTTTAATTGGTTTTAATCTGGCAATAAAATAGCTGCCAAGAGCCATGTTTATATTAAAACTTAATATTTAAATAAAAAATTAAACACAATTAATTAAAAATCTATGTTGTAACGGGACATTTGGAAATAATGGAATTTTAATCGTTTTAATCTTTTAAAAATGAATTAGTTTTTAGGAAGTTTCTTTTTCTTGGCAATTCAACTAATTATAGTATATATTACTTAGAAAAAACGCTATTAAAAACATAATATTAAATTTATATCAATTTCTTAATTGCAAATTCAAGGTAAGTTTTTGTTCAATACGTGTATTTAAATTAAAAAAGAAATCTTTTACTTATTTGAACTCTTCTATTTCATAATAAATAGAAATTTCGATAGATTTAAATATATTTTGTTTAAATTTCAAAAAAATAAATAGGGGGGAAGACACGCACTAAAAAAATATTTCCCCTCGTATATTTTACGGAAACTGCCTTTTATATGTAATTTCATTCTAAAATGTATCGAACATTTCACGAAAATCTGACCATTAATTGATTTTTGCTAGATTTATTAAACACGGGTATGTTTTCACGTTCGGAATGTCTACTACATGGGAACGTTATTTTAAAGCGTCAATTATGTAAACACGATTTTCGTCTCGCAATTTCATTACTTTCGTACGATGAAGAATTTTTTAAAACATTATTACTTGTATAATTCGCCCTTAATAAAGTTACATCGTGTTTGGGGGGGGGGTCCTGGATATAACCTTAAAGTATATCCGATGGTGAGGCCCCAGCTTGCGAGCTTTGGGGAGTGTGGTGGAGCCACCCTTTAATTGGCATTGCTCCCAGCAACTCTGACTCGGAGTGGTAGTACCTGTTAGGGTCCTAACTATCGGGGTAAATAGAAACCGACTTGAAAAAAAAAAAAAAAAAAAAAAGTCGGTACTTGTACAGTTAAAAAAAAAAACACGTTTTTATGAGAGCGTGTTGAAGTCAGTAATCTTGGAATTTTTTCAACACGCCACGGGAAGTTTTTGAATTTAAAGCGCCAACACTCCCTCCCCATACTAGCTTTTCTTCCTAAAAATCGAACCTTTTGTTCGGTATCATAACAAATTGTTTTTTCGCTGTAAAATAAAACTACTTGATGAAATTAAGTGAAATTTTTTTTTTCAGAGAACTTCATTCCATAACGGATACGTACAATATAACTCTTTTTTCGATATTTTCATTTTTTAATGTCTTGAATTAAATGACCTGAAAAGGGTTGATATGCCGTAAAATAAAAACAACCAAACTACATGGGGGGGGGGCGTAATTCTGTGGTGAATTTTGGAGGTGCCTATCACTCATTAAAAAGAAATCATATTAATACATTAAAATGTTATTTTAATACATTTTTATACAATAAATGTTTCGATTTTCAAATACTTTTGCGTTATTGTTAACGTTTGTTATATTTGAGGTTAAGGTTCACATAATAGCCGCTAGACTGCAGTTCTCTTTCGAAGAACAAGGGTCGATAACTCGTCTTTGTTGCTAATATCTCACTGTCATGCAGAAGTGCCCAAAATTGTTTGTTCTTACGCAGACTTTTAAATGTTTTTACAATTATATATTTATACATTTTGATACAATAAATGTTTTGGTTTTCAAATATTTTGTGTTCGGGAAAAAAAATCTTGTTTATGAATCATTTGGCCAAGAAGAAATTGGAGTGTGTTTTTCGTTATTTATTTATTTCATTTTCAGTGAAGAAAAAAAATAATAAAAGAATTAATAATTTTATTTTATTCTAGTAAGAAAGATAACGAAATAGCAATTAATTCGTTCTTACTAAAATAATTACAGGAGATGCAAATGCATCTTTTCTGGTAATAATAAAAATAAAGTTCGTTTCATTTTGTTTTCGAGTTTCCGATTCGATTTTTAAGATTTAAAAGCGCAAACGATCTTTTTTAGTAGTAACTTGCCTAGGGTATTCCGACATCAACGTTTGCCAAGAAAAAAAAAAAAAAATTGTTTTTCTATAACGAACGTGAGACGGGCCTTAAAGTAAACTTTTACACTTTTTTTTTTGTTACTAAAACACTATTGTTGTTCTACTCGATGAATTTTCGTAATTTTTAAATATGTTTCTATTTTCGACATGACAAGTAAGTACTGTTTATTGTTGTTTTTGCACAAAACCACATATTTAAAAAATCGATATGTCGACTCTATCTTAACAAGCACCGGTCAATTTAGCAAAACCATATTTTCGCTATTGTCTTCGCAAACTGTTTTCATTAATAATTCATTTTCTACCTTATCGTTTTTGTTAATTTTCGGTGTCCATCATCACTGCGATATGACAATTAAGTAATTCCGTATTGGTTTTACTTTAAATGCAGTTTTTTGATTTTTGAATTTCGCTCTAATAACGAAAGCGCTTAAAATTGCATATGTGAAATTCAATCCCCGTAACTCTTGTCAAAAAAGAACAAAAAAAATAAATAATAACACATCAAAATGGCTGCTTATGTCTAGTTCATTTGATGACGACGACAAAAAAATAATGATTACGCTTTGAAAAAAGAAAGTGATTCGTTTTTAACTATTATCGATTATTAATTTTACTTCCGTCTTGACCTTTTAAAACTGTAATTATCTTCGGTTTCAGTGCTTAATGGGTTGTTTGTAAGATGGGCAACTCTAATGTTAAACAACATATCGAAACTGCCTCCAAGACGGGCGCTTGTCAGTTGTCTCGTCTCGGTTTGAAGGAACTTCCACCCGATCTAATGAGACTTACCAAAAACCTTCGGACGTTGGACGTTTCCCAGAACAAAATCCAACATCTATGCCCCCCTAATATCGGCCTTTTCACCATGTTGAGACAATTAGTTGTCAGTGACAATCAGCTGCGCCATCTTCCCGATGAAGAACTGAAACAATTAAAGAAGCTCGAATGTTTGACAGCCGAAATGAACCTCCTCACTTCGTTACCGCCATCCGTGGCGACTTTGGCCCACCTCAGAACGGTCAATCTCTCCAAGAACCATTTCCAGACTTTCCCGGAACAACTCTGTTCTTTAAAGAATCTCGACGCGGTTGACCTCTCTTCGAATCGAATCACGCGATTTCCAGCCAACATTAACGAATTACACGCCATTGAATTAAACCTTAACCAAAACCAGGTAAACAAACAATCATAAAATAAATAAAAATTTAGTTCGGTCCTATATTATCTTCCCATGTATTACCTCATCCTTCAGGAGTGAGGGTATGTTTTATTGGCGATAGCCTGAGATACCGTCGAATGCCGACAGGTCCGTTCACCACTATTTTTGTCTCCTATTAGAGTACCCCCCCCCCCTTGAAACTCTCCTACCCCACATTAAACAATTTCTTGTTTTCGTGGAAAGATCCGAGGTATTATTGATGTTAGCAATTTCCCCCCTATTCACATCAAAAAATAAAAATAAAAGCGATACTTCTGCAGAATACGGCCCTTGCTTAAATAATAACGTTATTTTCGACAATGTTGAGATGGGGTCTTTTTAAACTATTCTATACTTTCATCTAACAATTTAAGAAACTAAGATGCTGCAAAGAAAAAAAAAATCGGTACTCATGCACTTATTGATCTGTGCTGAAATAATAACGTTATTATTTAAAAAGCCATTCTCAACATGGGGAGGATGTTTTGCAACTATTCTATACTTTAACCTTACAATTGAATAAAAAAAAAACATATAAAACTTTAATTAAACTTGAAAATACGATTTAAAAAATAGCGCGGATCAGTAAGTGCATTAGTACCAAAAAATGAAAACCCTAGGGGTTTGTATTACTGTACACATAGATTCGAAAAAGTTGTCAAAAACAAATATATAACAAATAAATATTATCAAAGGCAAGATAAGTTACTTTTCTACCAAACTGGATACATTTTTTTGTTTTTATTCAATGTAACATGTTTATTCAGCTCGAAAAGCATGCAGTGTTTACCGATGTATTGGAAAATTCAAAATGGCGCCCGACACTCTCTTTAACATGGTAAGTTTGGGAAAAGGTGTTATAAATAATAAACCAGATAAAATACTATTAAAAAAACACCGAATATATGTTAACTTATGTTACGGTAACATATAATGAGCGAATTTCTAACAGTATTTGGTCTAGTTTATTATTTATAACATCTTTTCCTGAACTTACCGTGTGAAAGAGAGTGTCGGGCGCCATTTTGAATTTTCCAATACATCGGTAAACACTGCATGTTTTTCAAGCTGAATAAAAATGTTACATTGAATAAAAACAAAAAAAATGTATCCAGTTAGGTAGAAAAGTAACTTATCTTGCCTTTGATAATATTTATTTGTTATATATTTGTTTTTTGACAACTTTTTCGAATCTATGTGTACAGTAATACACCCCCCCCATTTTTTTTTTTTTTTTTTTAGTGATTGTTAATCGAATATTTATCAAAACAAAAAATGCAATAGTGTAAAATAACTTTGTACTTACGCATTTACGTTACCGTTCTAAACTAATAGCGTTATCATATAGAAAGCCATTCTTAACATGGGGATGGTGTTTTGTACCTATTCTGTACTTTAATCTTACAATTGAATAATAATAATAATAAAAAAAAACTATCATAAAACCGCGCTATTTTTTAAATCGTATTTCCACGTTTAATTAAAGTTTTTTTTTTTTTAATTCAATTGTAAGGTTAAAATACAGAATAATAGGTACAAAACATCCTCCCCCTCCCCATGTTAAGAATGGCTTTTTAAATAATAACGTTATTTCAACACGGATCACTCTCTGCATGAGTACCCATAAAACTTTAATTAAACTTAGAAATACGATTTAAAAAAATAGCGCGGATCAATAAGTGCATTAGCACTAAACTTCAATTTAACTTGAAAATACTACTTAATTTAAGTAACTTAAATATAGCATAAGCACCTTTTTGTTTTCTTAATCCTACAAAAAATAATTTACTTTAAAAATTAAACGATTATGTTGAAACACGTTCTGCCTGACTTACAAATCGGTGACAGGACAAAATAATAAACTATATTAAATTTACTTTGACTTTTACGGATTAGTCCAAGCGACGCTGAATTATTCATCGTGTGTATATATATATATATATATATATATATATATATATATATATATATATATATATATATATATATATAACGGGTACTTGTGCATAGCGTGCTGAAATAACGTTATTATTTAGAAACACATTTTTAACATGGGGATGGTGTTTTGTAATTATTCTGTACTTTCACCTAACAGTTTAGTGAACAAAAATATAAAAATTGTTGAATTTAACTTAAATACTGTTTGGTGCGTATGCACTTATTGAACCGCGCTATTTTAAAATAATATTTTCAAATTAAATTAAAGTTTTACAATATCTTTTTTTTATTATTATTAAATTGTTAGGTGAAAGTACAGAATAGTTGCAAGGCAGGCACCCTCCTCCCCATGTTAAGAATGGCTTTCTAAATAATAACGTTATTATTTAAGCAAGTTAACGTAGATGCACGAGTACCTACCATTAATTTTTTTTTTTTTTTTTTTTTAATAGCCCGATGACAGATTCGAAAGTACCAAAAAAAACACATTCGTCGGCAATAATCCCTATTGGATTGTCATTGATGATTGATTTGTAATATTTTAATATTATTTTTAATAAACACTTTGATTGTATCATTTATATTTTACAGAACATATGTTGACTTAAACCTATCAATAACCCTAAGTTCGAGTGCCCCTAAACCTCCGAACATACTGGAAGAGGAGTTGCCACTCGGACTTAGGATTAGTAGTAGAATTAAGGGAATAAAAAAAAAAAACGCTAATCATAATTCGGAATGTTTGCAAAATGAAAACCAAATTACTATTTGCAAACAACCCACAAAAATAATAAAACAAATTTCTTAATGCTACAAAAATCGGACAATAACTTAACACAGTGCATATGTTTGCTCTGTCACCATTCTGAAAACTAGACAGATGTAGATTCTAAAATTTGGTAGCTAACAACTTCAATATAATTACTTATTAAACCCGGCAGAATGCATTTCAGTTTCTTTGTAAGCAAGTCACTTATTTTATATCGTGAATAATTGAAAAGAATGAGTTATTTCATGAATCTTCGAAATCTGAAAAGAATTTAGAAGTATTTAAACTGTCAAATAGTTATTTCAAGTAACTTTAAAATTCTTAGCAAATCGTCATTAAAAGATCGGCACTTGTGCACGACTAGGACGAATCACTTTTGGTTTTCAATTGGGACATGGGGAGAGTGCATAGCAGGGACAGATGAATGCAATTTCAGGACCAACTCGAAAATAAATGCATGTTTGAACATGCGTAGTGAAAAAAGTACATGGTAAAATTCTGTGGTAAAAGTTACACTGTTTCGGAGGTTGCAGGTTCAATCTTCACTGCAGGAGATACTCAAAACACATTGCTAATTACTTAGAACTTTTACCTGGTCATGGATGATGGGACGAGAACATGCTATCTCCATGAATTAAAGAATTCCACTCGAAGTTCCGTGCAGATTCTCAAGTTTGGTAAAACAATTCATGAGTTCAACAAAATATACCTGAAGAAGATCAGTGGTTACATCAACCAGAATGTTGTGAAAATAACATTCAAGATGAGAATAGTAGTATGCAGAATCCAAATAATACAAATACTCAATCCTCATCTGAAAAAAAATCATTGTACTATCAATAATAATGATGATGATAAGCACCCGTGGCATAGTGGCTAGAGTACTTGGTAAAATTCAGTTATAAGTTACACTCTTCTGTAGGTTGAAGGTTCAATCTTAGTGTGGGCGATATTCAAAAGTACAATTGCGAATTACTTAGGAATTACGTCTGATGGAATGAAAGTATACTACTCATGTAGATTAAATAAAGGGTTCCATTCGAAAATCCATGCACATCACTGAGGTTGACATAAAGATCCTTGCATTCAGTAACATATGCCTGAAGAAGGTTGGAGATTATGAAAAGTCGTAAAAATAACACTCACAAATGAGAACAGTAGTCAGAAGAATCCAAATAATATGGATTATCAATCCTCATCTCAAATGTAATACTGCTCAAGGTGTTTTTAAGAATGCGTTTAGTTGTATATTTGTTTTCAACAACTTTGTAATTATGTTAAGGGGAAGTAAATGACACTGGAAAATATACTGATATATGCTCTAATATCTAATGCATTAGATCTAATATTTGCTTACCTAACTATATACTCCTTTAAAATCATATGTTTACACGAAGAAAATCATTATCATATTTGGTTTAACATCCATTTGATCTGCTGGCATGTGTTGGACGGCTTTAAGAAGTTGACTTCCAAGCTAAACTATCTCTGAAAAACTAATTCTTATTTATCCCTCTTTCTCTCAAATACATTTTTTTTTGCACTTCTTACTTCTCAATTATTAAATCATTTCTTTCTGATAGGTTCATAAGAGTAGTAGTTGAGGGGCAAAAATCAGAAGCTCACAGTATTAATGCCGGTGTCCCTCAGGGATCCATCCTGGGCCCAACTCTTTTCCTGATCTACATTAATGATCTTCCAAATCATATCCTTACATCATTTGTAGACATTTATGCTGACGACACTACCATTTATGGTACCACATCTAAGACAGTAAACGACCAAGTTCTCTCCAATTCTCTCTCCTCTGATCTTTAGCACGTAGTACAATGGGGAAAGGAGTGGCTGGTTACTTTTAATGCATCTAAAACCAAGCTTCTCTCTTTACATCATCAACATTCTAATCCACATTTGTCATCAATTGAAATGAATGGCTCTCGTCTTTGGGAGGCCTCAAGTTTTGACAAGCTTCTGGGCTTGACCATTACTCCTGATCTTAAATGGAACACGTATATCAAATCTGTTGCCAAGGCCGCTGGAAAAATGGTGGGATCTTTCTATCGATCCAGTAGATATCTCACTGCTGATGCTATTCTCTATCTATATAAGAGCCAGGTACGTCCAAGGATGGAATACTGTTGCCACATCTGGGCAGGAGCTGCTAGAAAGGACTTGTCCTGCCTTGATAGAGTTCAAAATAGACTTCGTAGCCTCGTAGGAGATGTCCTTTTCTCCTCCTTGCAACCTCTATCTCACAGAAGAGATGTTGCGAGTTTGTCTCTGATGTATCGTTATTTTCATGGAAAGTGTTCAACTGAGCTTCAATCTATGGTCCCCCCTCGCCAAACTTTCACAAGAAACACTCGTCTAGCTGTAAACACTATCAATAATTTCCCCCACTCTTTATCTGTGCCTAAACCTAAACGTAGATTCCATGAACAAAGCTTCTTTCTTAGAACTGCACGCCTGTGGAATTGTCTTCCGGTTTCCTGCTTTCCGGCTGACTACAATATGGTTGTGTTCAAGTCTAAAGTAAATAAGTTCTTGATGGACCGTTCCATATAGGTTATTAAATTTGCCAAATTTTCATTACTAATGGTTACTATATTGACCAATTTCTACTGTGCACTCTTTAACCCTTATCCTTGAGTGGCCTCTGGGCCTTGATAATGTGGTAATGCCTTTGTAAAAAAAAAAAAAAAAAAAAAGCTTTCCTTGGCCTTCTCATATCAACTGAACCTACTACTTCAACTCTTTTACATCTAATAACCCAAGAACTCTCATCCATTCTTTCAACGTGACCATCTCATCAAAGTCTACTCTTCTGCACTCCTTTCCCTATACTGTCACGATTAAATCTTCCTCCAAAGCCATCAAAACTAAGCCTACCTTTAAGACTAACATCACACATCCATCATATCATTTCTCTCCATGCAACGCATGTCTTCGACCCTTACTAGAAAGGTTTCACTTCCATATATCATTACATTGCATATCATTACATTGCATACATATGCCTGATAGATGTTTTTGGGTTGACAGCAGTAAAGCTCTGCCGGTTAGCTAAAATAATCTTACATTTCTTTTTTTGCCATAGGCCATCGACAAACATGACATATAACAGAAACCAAAGCCAGTTTGTGTTAAAAAAATGAATAAAGATAATTTGCTGCAGTCAGAAAGAATGATTAGAAAATTTATTTTTAAGTATTTATGTGACTTTAACAAGCTATGAAACACAAATTGGTTATCTCTACTCTTATCTATATTCCCATAATTTTTTTTAATTTTGTGTATTGATATTCATATTAAAAATCCTCTTTTCTGTTTATTTAAAAAGAAAATACAACTTTATTATATATTGGGTATGGAATTACATTCATCTGCAAAAAATCTAGCTAATTTGCATTTTCTTTTAAACATTCATTTTAATTAATTCCCTATTAGCTTTTCGTTTTTCTTATGGGATGATCATCTATAGTTAATGTATTACGTGTAATTATATTCATGCAGATATTTTACATGATTTATACTTGCATAATATTTGCATAAAAAGGTTGTAGTAAACACAAACCTCTTTCTATATATATTAATGTATGCGTATGTATATTTGTTTAAAATATGGTATTCGAACCCATGCGAAACTTTATATTTGGGTTTTAGCCAGGGAAAATCGGTGCAAAAGTGTGAAAATTAAAGAAATGGAATTTGCCAGTTGACGGTCAAATGACGGCATTACGAATATGCATGCATAACATAATAGCTATTGGTTCATGTTTTAATTTTTAACCTTGCAGCAAGCATGTCTTCATAGCTCGGGCATTAATGTCAAAGGGAAAAGTAAATCGTAAGCTAAACGTTTTGGTTTCGATTCTTGGTGATGGCACATGAATCATTTTTTTAAAAAACTTTTTAAATCATTACTATATATTGGATCCAATATAATATGACAAATATGAAATCTGCATTAATGAAAATATTTAAGCATATTTTACGACTGGGCAATGCCAGGCGACCTGCTAGTACATATATGTACAAGGCACTGTGTGTGTATGTATGTGAGAGTTCCTTTCATTTGGACTCTAAAGCGGTTGGGCCAAGTCTTTATTTTTTTTTTTAAATTTCACACAAATGTACTTTATGTCAATGGGAGTGTTCTGAGATAGGTTTTATATCAAAATGTCCTAATGAGTATCGAAAATTGATAAAATTTGATTAAAGAAGGAACAAATCCCATTTGGATCAAAGTTAACACCCTTATACAGCCTAACATCACCAGTGCATTTTAGAAGTTTTATCACCGCACAAGCAGAATGGCCTAGCATATAAAATCAACAGTAGGTTCTTTGAAAATATAGGAGCATATTTGTGCTGAATGTTTCTGTTTAGAGCACAAATATTTATAAAATAATTTTATAAAATCAACTGTAGGTTCTCTACAGTGCATTGTACACTACAATATATTGTCAACTAAGTCACTGCAGGAAGGCATGTAAAACTTCCTCTCGGTGCACTGTTGTGGGTCTCTTTTTTTTTTTTTTGTCTCCGATTAAAACAAGTAATTGATTTTATTAAAAAATGAGCAATTTCACTGATTTCGACAACAATCAATGCATTGGGATATTAGGAACAAAAATAATTGTCTCTGTTATTGTTATGTCCTCCATTAACCGAGAACAAAAAAAAAATGAAACTCAGCATCAGACCAGATACTACACTTTGATCTTAGATATATAAGTTATTGCATGAAGTTTAAAATTTACAATAAAAATTGAAAAGAATAAAAACATACAGCAAATTTAGACACAAGGCCTTCTAAAAAGTTGGGGAGAGGGGGGGTACAGAGTCTTTGTGACTTGTTATTTTTAAAAACGTTGGAAACTTACTCTTTACTGGCAACATTTACCACAATACCTCATTCACTCTGTGGAGTTAGACCTACTTAATTCACTAGCGTTTTTGTAAAGCTATATACATTTGTAAAAAAAAGATTTTGTAAAGAATTTGTTTTTGTGTGTGTGTGTGCATTTTCTTTTTGTGTGTGTGTAAGGATAAAAAGTTCAATTCATCTAACAAACGTCTTAAATTTATTTCGGTTATGTACAAAAAGTTTGTGGTTGGGGATGGGGCAAAGCTAGAAAAATGTTCATGTACAAAAATAATAATAATGTCTCTGTACATGTTGGATTCATCAAAGAGAGCCAGTAATTTCGGACCAGTCGCTAGGTAAAGGAAAATTCCAATTTAGTCAGAAAGTCCTGTCCCGGCGCTCAACTCCACTGAGAGCGAATCTCCCTCGACCATATCTTCCACTTCCCAAGGGGATCCTTCGTGGTGCCCACCAATAGTTCCCGATAAAGCCTGTTCCTAGACTATTCGATGACACTGGTCCCCGGCAAAGCTCTAAGTGCGGTTCGGCATTCGGCAAAGAACCTATGTTCCCCATTCGGCCTATGACAGCCTTCTACTGAAGGGTTAGGCTTGAGGTTGGGAAACAAGTTCCTGACAGCAAGGACTCAAGGAATGTCCTCATTTAGTGAACAACCCAGGAAAGCCATCCTCTCAGCGTGTCTGTGACACGAGATCAGGCAGTCCAAGGTCTCCCTCGCTCAGTCTTTGAACACAGATCTCTCTACAGACATAGTGCTCACCCTCGTCCTACAGAAGTGAGGTGAGGTACTTTTGTAAGCTGGTTAGGTGTTCTGCAGGGAGGGGAAGTACAGATATGTGGTAAAGGATGATTGGAAAGACATATGTAGCATACGCCTCCGCCTGACCTTCAAAGACAATTTCCTTCGAATCCAAGTCTTGACCAACGATTTGACCTTTGTCTCTATTTCTGACCAGTTTTTCTCCAGCTGAAGACCCAGTCCAAACCAGACACTGCAAACACAGACCAGACCATTGGTCCAGCTGGCTGGAAGCGAATTTACTCCAGTCCAGGCACCCAATCGCAGGCCAACAAACTTGCTGCAATTGAAGACGACCCCTGAGACTTCTTCGTATCAAGCCAGCGTCTCGGTCACCATCTCAATGTCTGTTGGGCAAGGCACAAATACAGTGACGTTATCGGCGAATGCTGAAACCCCGGCTCTTGTGCCTCCAGGTAAAGCTATACTATGCAAGACTGGTGTAGTCGCCTCGTCCCTTAAATGGCGAAGGAGGGGCTCCAACGCCAGGATGTACAAAAGAGGCGACAGCGGGCAACCCTAACCCAACTGATCGAGAGATAGCAAATGACTCCGAAAGCTTATCATTGCTGCCGTTGGCCTGTCATACAGGACAAAGATCCACTTGCGGAAGTCCAGATTAAAACCGGCGGCCTCTAGCACAGATCCCAGGAACCAATGGTCGACTCTATCTAAAGCCTTGGACTGATCCAAACTGATCAGCACGGCCTCAGTGTCATCTTCTATTCCCTCTATGATCATGTCGATCAAATGCAGATTGTCTTGAATCGATCTCCCCTTCGCATCATAGCTCTGGTCCGGTTCGATCAAGTCAGTGATGACAACCTGCAAGCGATTCGCAAGAACCTTTGCCAAAATCTAACTCTGTGTTTAGCAGAGTCAAGGGCCTAAAATCATCAAAATTTTCCACCCCACCATTGACCTTTCCTCAGCAATGTGATCACTTGCTTGGTCACCTGTCCAAGGATGGAACCTTGAGCAAACCAATGGTTGAACACATCCTTCAGAATAGGGACCAATATGGACGATAGCCTCAAGAAGAATTCGTAGTGTAGACCATCAAGCCCCGGGAACTTGTTGCAGCCGACCTGCTTCAACGCAGTAATGACTTCATGTTCCGTAATTAGACCATCACAACTAGCCGTTCAAGCTGCTGTGAGGTGGGGCAAGTCAGCCAAACAGCTGCCAAACTCTTCGACCCTGAGTCTGGGTAGTTGGGTGAAGCGCTCCGATAGATGCTCCCGAAACCGCTCGCAGATCTTCCATGTTGAAACGAGGGCGTATCCTTCCAGGTTATACTTTCCGAATGTACCCGTCCAAACCAACCTTATGCTCAACAGCATCAACGTTAATAGCTTCGTTAGAGACTTTCATTAACCTAGCCCTAACTATCTGGCCCTTATACCGCTCACTAGCCAAGCGGTTGAGGTCTTCTTTAGCTACTGCTATCTAGCCCCCCCCCCCCACTGCCCGGGTTATCCCATCCTCTATGTGCTTCTTTGCCTTAGCCTTATCTAGTGCAAGGCGTTGGCTGTACCGGACACAGAAGCATCTAATTTTGGCCTTAATACTACCCCACCACTTACTCTCTGTAACCGCCCCCACTAGTGCCCGCTAAATTAATTCTGTCACCTTAAATCGGTAGTCTTCCAACTCCAACAAGGAGCTGTTAAACTTCCAGTATGCAGCTAGCTTAGGCCTAGCACTTAAGTTCAAACGGGCAATAACAAGTTTATGAGTTTATAAGAATGTCCTAAAGAGTGGAACGTGAGGCAAGATAGAAAGTCTACGTCACGTCTTCTAATTAACATGCAATCCAAGTATGTGCTTGGATGGGAAGGCACACTAGCATGTCATGTCCACATCTCCCGCTCCGGTTAATCCAAACGAAATCTGTCAACAAGGTCGCACGAAACCATCAGGTCAGACAGACTGCTGTCGCACCACACCGACCCGCTACTCCCTCCCCCCCGACCTTATCTACCTTGGAATCAAGGATGGCATTCCAATCACCCATTAAAACTAACCTCTCCAGATTCTCAAGGAAGCCCTCCAACCGCTGAAAAAAGAAAACCCTCTCTACCGCAGAATTGGGTGCATAAATCGGGGCAATGCGAAACACACTGCTATCAATGGCAACATCAACAACGATCACTCGCATGAACAACATTCACCGACACTAACAAGGAGATTCCATGACTATAGGTATTGCCATATGCTGAGTAAACATCAAAGTCGCTTACCAGCACCTGACAATCCCCGTCAGAAACAAAATGGATCTCCTATATAGCGGCGATATCTACCTTAAGGGACACCAGATCTCTCAGCACGTGCACGGTTTTGCTTCGACACCTAATGCCCCTCACATTAAAAGTGGCCACTACACTTTGATCTTAGCCAAAAGACAAAGTAACCAAATAGTTTTCTACCGAGCATTATCTCCTCCTTAAAAAACAAATGGGGGTGAGATGAAGTCGCTGAAATGCTGCAGCAGAACAGATACTACACTTTGATCTTAGCAAAAAGTAGCATTACAAGCATATACTGTATTTTCGTGGACATCGGCAATATTACATACCTAATGTGCTTCAACAAGTCATATCTTTTTTATTTGTGGGTCAGTTATTAAAAGAATTACATTGATAGAAAGAGAATGATGTTAATTTATGGATGAAATGTGTATTATTTAACAATTTTCGTTTTAAGTAGTTAACTTTGCAAATTGATAATGAGCTGGCAAATCTAGCTAGATTATATATATATATATATATACTAACATTTCAGCCCAGCGTTGCCCGGGTGTTTGGAGGGGTGTGTTTAGCAAAAAAAAAAAATGGTAGTAGGAAGGCAGGCTCGAATCCGTACCGCGAAGGAGGAAAAGAATGGAAAAAAACATGATGTCTTTGCTGTTACGACCACCGCCAAACCAGAAGTGACGTAGGTTTAAATTAAGACTAGAAAATCGAAAAGAGGGGATGACTTTCGAAAATATCGACACCTCCCTGTTGAAAAGTGCCCAGTTGAGGGTGAAGAAATTAATGTTTTAGCCAATTTTTCGGTATTTGTCGTCTGAAGGGTCAAGCTTCAAAACGATACTGATCTTGTGAAAATCCGTCGCCTCTGTCGAAAGTGTTGGGCAGACATTCAAACATAAATACATACATTTATATATTGGTAGCTCAAATTTTTTACCTAAACCAATTAAAAAGCTTGCCCTATCTCTGAATACCCTTTATGTAAAATTTCAAATGTTTAGGCTAGAAATTGTCTGAGCAATTTGGTATAGACCGCAGAGGTCAAATTTTTTAAACTTTGACCCCTATTATGACCTCTTAAGATTTATTGTTTTGGGCTCAAATTAAGTTATTAAGTTAGATCCATGTCCAAGGAACCTATATCTAAAATTACAAGTGTTTATACCCAAAATTGTCGGAGGAGTTTGGTAGAGTTCTCAAAGGTCAAATTGTTGAACTTGGACCCCTTAACAGCCAAATTTCTGGCTGAAAACGGATTACAAAGATTTTCCCAAATCTCAGTATCCTGTATATCAAATTTCGAGTCTGTAGACTAAAAATTAACAGAGTTATTGTGTAGGGAAATGTACACAGACACACATTCACACAGACAGACAGACACTTTCACTTTTATAGATATACTAGCATTTCGGCCCGGCGTTGCCCAGGTATTTGGAGATGTATGCTGAGCAAAAAAAACAAACAAGCAAAAAAACGGTCAATTTTTTTTAATTTGACCCCTATTATGACCCCTTAACATTTATTGTTTTGGGCTCAAATCAAGTTATTAAGTTAGATCCATGCCCAAGGAACCTATATCTAAAATTTCAAGTGTTTAGACCAAAACTTGTCGGAGGAGTTTGGTAGAGTTCTCAAAAGTTAAATCGTTGAACTTTGACCCCTTAATCGCCAAATTTCTGGCCGAAATCCGGTCACATCGATTTTCCCAAATCTCAGTACCTTGTATATCAAATTTCGAGTCTGTAGACTTAAAATTGACAGTTATTGCGTATGGAAATGTACACAGACACACACACAGACACAGACACTTTCACTTTTATAGATACATATTTGTGGAAATATGTTTTGTTTTTTTTTAATTATATTTCACCTTTTATTTATACTAATCCTTAATTTATTAAGCTCAATGTAATTACAGAGCATATAACAAATAAATGACAAAATTTCAAATTTCATGATGTTAACCATCTTACAATCTATTCCTTTAATTACGTTGACATTCAAAATTCTTGGCAGCAACAAGGCTAAGTAAGCATAATATAGTTTCCTACCAGGCATTATTTCCTCCTTAAAAAAACAAAACAAAGGTACAAAATCATCAACACAATATATTTTAACAATAGGGGGAGGGGAGCCATTATTAATATGGGGAGGGTATTTTTTAATATTCTGTACTTTCACCTAACAATTTAATAAATAAAAACTGACAGACGGATTACAGACCGTGCTTAAATAACATTATTTAGAAAGCTATTCTTAATATGGGGAGGGGGAAGTTATTTTTTAAACTATTCTGTACTTTCACCTAACAATTTATTAAATAAGAAACTGACATACGGAATACGGACCATGCTGAAATAATATTTACATATTTATTTGGAAAATCTGCTGAGTCCTATTCAAGAAATTATATAATTTCACTTAAACTTATAGTGTTGGTTGTGATGCGAAAAGAAACACAGTAATGACAAATTTTATGGTGAAGCAAGCTTGCCTAATCACTCACCAAGACAATGTATTTATGTATTTATTTAGAAATTTTAATGATCCATCTTCTAATAGTGAATTCGTTTTTCTTAAAATTTGGCTTTAGTGGGAAGAGAAATTAGTATGTATATGTTGTATAATACCTGTCGAGAGTATGTTCAATTGTTTCAGATATATTTACATTAGCTGTCAGAGGGTAAGTACGAGGGGCGTGCAATAAGTAATGTCCCTGACCCACTTCCCATAGCGGTAGAGCAAAGAAACCTGGCACAGTTATTAGTCTTTCTCTACATAGGAACCACCCAGAGCTATGCATTTCTCCCATCGTTTGATGCAGCTCTGGAGACCATTTTTGTAGAACACCCCAGGTTGGTTCTCCAACCATGACGTGACTTCAGAAATCAAGGCTGCATCATCTGGGAAACGCTTTCCTTTTAAAAACAACTTCATGGCTGGGAAGAGGTGAAAGTCAGAGGGTGCAAGGTCAGGAGAGTAGGGAGGATGGGGGAGGATTTCATAACCACACACCCATGCTTCTGATCTGGTAACATGCGAGTTGTGGACCAGAGCGTTGTCCTGCAGGAGGAGGGTACTTTTGCTGATCTTGCTCAGCCTCTTGATTTTGATAGCTTCCCTTAATTTCCTCAAAAGTGAAGCATAATATGTTCCTGTAATTGTGGTATCCTTTGCCAGGAAATCTGTCATCACTTCTCTGTCCTGGTCCCAGAAGACTGTGAGCATGACTTTGCCAGCGGAGGGCTGCACCCTTGTCTTCTTTGGAGGTGGTGAGTCCAAGTGCTTCCACTGCATTGACTGGGCTTTGGTCTCTGGATCATAGTGATGGACCCAGGTTTCATCCTGTGTAATCAGTCTTTTGAAAAACTTTGACTCATCTTCTTGGCACATCTCCAAATTCATTCTCGAGCACTCAATGCATTCTCGCTTCTGGAATGGTGTGAGCAACCTGAGAATCCATCTGGCAGACACCTTATGCATATGCAAATGGTCATGAATGATAGTTTCCACAAACCCTGTAGTAATCTTGGGCTATTTGGCAAATAGTAATGCGCCGATTTTCCAAAATGGCAGCCTCAACTTGACGGACAGATGCCTCATCAATGGCAGAAGGGGGGCGACCAGGTCTGGGAGCTGTTTCCACAGACTTCTGGCCATGTTTGAATTCACGATGCCAGCGTTTTACAAGGTCATATGATGGGGCATCATCACCATAAGTTTCTTTCATTTCATCAAAAGTCTCCTGTGGTGTGCGTCCTTTCAAATACAAAAACCGGATCACTGCTCGACATTCAACAGGCTCTATTTCACACCTGACTCAGTTCAAATACCTGTAAAACAGAAACCACAATTAGTTCAGAGCTGTAATTTGCCACTTAACCCGTAGAGATATAAATCATTGCACATGAAAAATTTCAGCTAGATCAGACAACTGGAAGTGGGTCAGGGGCATTACTTATTGCACGCCCCTCGTAAAATTATTTAAACTATGTGTTGTACATTATCCGTCCTAGGAATTGTAAAATTATTTAATATTCGTGCTGTTAATTACCTGTCCTAGGGAAGGTACAATTATTTAATAAATAATTTGTGTAATTCACGTCCTAGATTAAGTAAAATATTCTTTTGCTTGAGATAGCGAATGATATATAGACATAAGAAATCCTCTCTCCTAAGAATAACACATATGTTCAAAGTCAACTTTATTTTTCTCATTGTTGTATGCGGTCCCGAGCAATGCTGGGTAGCCCTGCTAATTTTTCATAAAACGAGCAGTCAAATTATTTAAACTCTTTCTTTTTCTTTTTTTTTTTTAAACGAAGACTGTTTAAAACAAATCTAAAGAAATTGAAATGTTTATTCCTTCAAGCCTCAACATAAAATTCGGCGGATATTTAGAATTACACTTATTTAAAAACAAAATGCAGAAACATCATTAAGATGTACCTACTCGTTATGGAATGAAGATGTCATATTCCAAAAATCATATGGATAGTAACTTTTCTATTTGGTGAGTAAGCAAAAATATTTAGTTGTCAAAGGTTAACTAAAGACAAATTTTTCTGTAAAGCTCTGCAAACTAGTTTGGTTGAATGCACCAGAAGACTTGTTTATTACCAATTATTGTGAAGCATTCCCTCCCCATGCACGGTAATTAGTTATTATTTGGCAGTGCAGTCTGTCGGCTGGACAGGACAAACAATGTAATCTCTTATACTGTTACCTCTATCACATCTTAAAACAAACGTGTTCAAAATAGTAAACTGATGGTATTGTCACGTTGAAAGAATGAACGAGAGCTTGTGAATTAGTAAGTGTACAACAGTTGAGGTAGCAGGTGCAGCAAATTATCTTTATTTATTGTTTAGCATTTTGGTTTCTGCTACATAGTTACTGTTAATGATATGATAAAAAGAAAAACATGTCAAAAAAAAACATTGTTTTAACGGGTTACAGTATATTTCTAACTAACCAGCAGAGCTTTACTGCTGCCTAACAAAAAAAATCTATCAGGCATGTGTATGCAGTGTGAGGATATATGGAAGTGAAACCTTGCTAATAAGAGTTGAAGACATGCGTTGCATGGAGAGAAATGATATGAGAATGATATGATGGATGTGTTATGTTAGTCTTAAAGGTAGGCTTAGTTTTGATGGCTTCAGAGGAAGGTTAAATCTTCACAGTATAGGGAGATTAGTTTAGAAGAGTAGACTTTGATGAGATGTTTATGTTGAAAGAATGAGAGTTCTTGGGTTGTTAGATGTAAAACAGTTGAAATAGCAGGTTCAGTTGATATGGGAAGGTCAAGGGAAACATGGGAGGAAGTGATAAGGAATGTACTTGAGAGAAAAAGAAATAAATAAAAACCTTGGCAGAGATAGATTAGTTTGAAAGTCAATTTCTTAAAGTTGCACAATGCGTGCCAGTATGTAAAACAGATATTAAACCGAAGATTATTATTATTATGATTATTGGTCCCTTCGACAAAAGGAGGGTGGACCTGTAAATTCACCTTTGTCCATCCACACTTTTCTCGATAACCATGCCTTGGAATTTTTTGAAATTTTGCACAAACATTAAACATAATATGAGTAAAAAAAGTAACAGAACGGATTTTCCGGGAAAACTCCGGTCGCCCTCCTAAGGGTGCCTTTCAAGTTAAAATGGCTAAAATTTACACTTTTGTGCATATTAAAAAAAAAAAAATGATGGCTTGGATTTTTATAAAACTTTCTAAAAAAGTTGTAACTAACTGATTTCTCTCTATATATATTTTGTTTGTCTATACTTCACGATAACTCTTGTGTGTGCCCCGGGGGCTCTTTTAGGACTAATAAAAATACTCCATTTTGAGGACTATTTTACCATATTTGCACAAAATTTTCTGTGTATGTCTATTTAGCAGTTTTGCATGGTGCTGAACTCAAATTTAAATATGTTAAGGATTTGACGTGCCCTGGGGACTTTTGAGGTTAAATGGGGAGTAGAGACAAATACTGAACTTTCTCGATTTTTTTTTTTTTTTTTTTTTTTTCGTTCACTGTGCATGCTTCACTTGTTGTTATTATTATTATTACTATTATAATTATTATTATTGATAATAATAATATAAATATTATGATTATTATTATGATTGTTATTAATATTATGATTATTAATCTTATTATTAGTAATATTATGATTATTATTATTATTATTAATATTTTATTATTAATATTATTTTATTATTATGATTATTAATGATTATTATTTTAATATTTTAGTATAATATTATGATTATTATTATTGTTAATATTGTGGTTATTAATATTATTATTTTATTAATATTATTAATATTATGATTATTTTTATTATTAATATTGTTATTAACATATTATGTTTCACTTGTTATTATTATTACTATTATTATTATTATTATTAATAATATAAATATGATTATTATTATGATTGTTATTAATATTATGATTATTAACATTATTATTAGTAGTAGTATTATGATTATTATTATTAATATTATTATTATTAATGATTATGATTATTATTTGAATATTTTATTATAATATGATTATTATTCTTATTAATATTATGATTATTCTTTTTATTATTACTATTATTATTTTATTAATGTTATTAATATTATGATTATTTTTATTATTAATATTGTTATTAACATATCATTATCTCTATATAAATAAAATGAACTCATTTTTTCCCGTCTGATTTTGACATTAATAGGATTAAAAATCAAGATATTTCATGCAAATATAATATGCACAAACGGCAGAACAATATCTGAGGTGTGTTATAGGCTTTATACTTTTTCTGCTGAGAAGTCACGGCCAAAATCGGTTAAGATCAATGGAAGTGGTAAAATATTTTCTCTCTAATAAATTTCTCCTCCCCCTGCCACCACTTAACACCGTTTGGGGATCGTTCACAAGGAACAGTTGAGAAGAGAACACCGGTTTGGCTTCGTAGTTCTTTCATGTCAAGTTATTTAAAATCACTAAACTAAGCTGCAGTGCTCTGTGGCGTAGTGGTTAGCATGCTGGACAATTCACATTATATTTTCACGTTCGCGCCGACCTACCGTAGTCGTTTTTTTTTTTTTTTTTTTTTTTTCCTAAACAACTGGAATGGACTTTTCTTGGTGGCCGAACTGTTAACGTTGCAGATGTTTTTTTTTTGTTTTTTTTTTCACACTTTATTTTCCTACTTTTACTCATGACTCCGGGTTTGATCCTTCCTACTTACCTACCATAACTTTTTTTAAAACTCCCCCCCCCCCCCCCGTCCCGGAAACAAACACTCGGGCAACGCCGGGTACCCCCGCTAGTGTTTAATATTATTATTATTATGCTTATTAATATGATCATAATAATAATGATTATGATGACTATTAATATTATGATTATTATTATTCTTAATATTTATTATTTTGATGATTATTAATATTATGATTAGTATTATTGTTATTATTGGCTGACAAGGTTTTACACAGGTCATCAAAGATCTCGTTTTGAAACCAACTTGTGGCGTTCCCTGGTAGCTGAGTGAGAACAAGTCTCCTCAGATTTCCTGTACTCTTCACCTTTTTTGATAACTTGCCATTTATTTCTTGCTGACAGCAGCCATTGGTCTCCACTGCAATTTGAGTGGCAATAAACCTCCCTAAATTCACAGTTCTCTTCGCACTTGTCCAGTGGATGTCTGGTTAGCACCTTCTGCTTGGTCTTTCCATCATCCTTGACCCTTCTCGACTATTTGACATCACTTTCTTTTTCTTTTGTGGGGGGGGGATGACATAATGGGAGGGGGTAGCGAACTTATATGCAGCTTCAATGTTCTTTATTCCATGTAAATCTTCATGTTTTGTCTTTGTAGCAGTTTGTCTGGCTCACGCATATGGTTCATGTGTATTAGTTTCCGCATTCAAGGGTTTTCCTTAATATTTCAAATAAATGTTTTCATTATCTTATTCGTTTTATCTTTCGAGCAATTCGTCTGATTCCAATTTCTCCCATTCTTTTTTCAAAGTTTTTCAGAATTGTTCCTAGTGCTCCTACTATTATACTTATTATCTTGATTTTATTCATCCATATTCCTTTCAGTTTTTTAGCTAGCTCTGTGTATTTGCTCCATTTCTCCTTTTCTTTGATATTCACCTTGTGATCAGCTGGAACAGTAAAGTCTACGATTTGGCAGGACTTTTCTTTCTTGTTAATTATTACGACATTCGGTCTTCTTGCTTGGATGGATTTTTCGTCCATGTCCCATAGGATTTTCTGATTCTCGTTTTTAAGTACAGTAATCATTGTTATTGTGATTATTATCATCATTATTATGATTATTATTAATAATTATAATAATAATAATAAATGTGGTAAAATCGTAGTATAAAATTTCTGTCACCCTCATCAGATTTTATTTGATTTTAACAATATTTCATCTTCATTGAATAACTAAGAGAAATATGTAATATAAGAACCATTGGACTGGTAGAATTAGACTAATCAATCGTTTTTGGAGGCTGAATTGATATCCGGACCCTCAAAAACAAGACTTGGTCTAATTTGACACTACAATAGTTTGCAAAAACTGCAGTTTGGAAGCCAACACATAATGAATTGATTTGAAATTTCACCATGTCATATTTTTAGGGTAAGGATTCCAAAATATGATGCTTAAGATGAACAGAAAGGAAAAAGTCGATCTTAGTACCACGTTAAGTTTTTTTTTTTTTTTTACTTAACCTCATATTGCAAATGTTATTTTAAGCTTTTCTTTTAAGGCAAAATTATAAACATGACTATATTTTAAATTATTTTTCCTAGGAAACTTTCAAACCAGCAGTGTATCTCTGTGCGGGCACAATGCCAGATAGATATAGCTAGTGACCTATAAAATGCCAATCTCAATCCAAAATGGAGAAGTCTGTGGCATTCAATTCTATTAAAAAACAGAGAAATGAAATGTTATTAATCACTCATGAGTTGACATTCATGCAAAAGAATATTTTTTGTATTTTCGATAAATCCTTTTGTTCAATGATTCTTTTGTTATTCATTTCTTTTGTTAAGAAAATCTGTTTTTAAAATGGTGGACAAAATGTAAGAAGAAACAACATTCATGCACATCTGTGGTGTCCAGTTTTATGTTACATAAAAGAAAACACAGATTTTGTTAAAAATCTATATAATCAAATTAACAAAAAAAAAAAAAAAAGCAATTATGGCTTATTATCTGTGACAAATGTAATTTTTGGAATTAACTTTTAAAATCAACTTTCATTTGTAATTTTATCTTATTTTCACACACACACACACACACACACACACATATATATACATATATATATATATATATATATATATATATATGTGTGTATGAAAATAAGATAATAAAATTACAAATGAAAGTTGATTTTATATATATATATATATATATATATATGCAATAGTTGTGTCGATTTTAACACTAATTAGAGTGATTTAATAAAGAACAATAAATTGTGTTTGTTAGGATAGTCGACAGATCGATTTTTTAAAAATATGTTCTTTTAAGCAAAAACAATATTACATACTTAATTGTCATGCCAAAAATTACGAAAAATCGAGTAGAAATTTATTTCTAGTTAAAAGTAATTTTTATGGAAAATTGGGTAAAATCGCATTTTTTATTTAGCTGTTATAAAGTAAGCAGGAGGAGACTATACACAGGGGACATAACTCTGAGAAGAATATTTTAGATTACTTGTGTCATGGCTGCAATATTTGTTGTCTATATCGATAGACTTTTTCTTACTAAAAACACAATAGCAGTTGTTCTACTCAATGAATTTTCGTAATTTTTTAATGTATTATTATTTTCAATATGGCAATTAAGTATGTAATATTGTTTTTGCTTAAAACGATATATTTAAAAAATCGATTTGTTGATTATAGTTTAACAAACCAATAAATTACCAAAACCTATCTTAAATTATTATGGTCATTAATTTTCAAGGGAGGTAATTTAAATGCAAACTAATGTATCATAGTCAGGTATAAAGAAGCATAAGAAGAGTTCAGAGGGAGGGGATAATTGTGCTTTCTTTTTCTCCCTCTCTCTGATTGCCATTACATTTTTTTTATTTGAAATCAAAGCAGAATAGTAGTAGTAGTAGTAGTAGTTGTTCTAACTGAAAAGATCAGTCTTGTAATATATGATCATTAAATTAATTTCTTTTGTGCAGGTATCCACTTTGCCTGAGGGACTCGCTGAATGTCCGAGACTGAAAGTATTACGCCTTGAAGAGAACTGCCTGGATATAAGTGCATTTACACCAAATATCATGAAAAATTCTCAAGTTGCGCTTTTTGCTATTGAAGGAAACGTTTTTGACATGAAACAGTTTTACAATGTATCTGGCTACGAAGAATATATGCAAAGATACACAGCAACCAAAAAGAAGTTCAATTGAAGACTAAAGTAATAATTTTTTTTTTATGAAAATAAAGTATTTTCTAATTTATGAAGTTGTATTCAAATGAAAGTGAAGAGGATATTGTAAACAATTTTGTAAAAAGAAAAAATTCAAAAATGTCTGATCCACATTCCTGTTATATGTGACCTATTTCTTTTTTTTTTTTTTTTTTTTAATTACTCTACTCTGTATTGATAAAGATTTTCACATTTTCGTGATTTTGTTTCCTTAATTCTTGAATCCTTTGTTTTACAAATCAGTGAATCTTTTTATATAGAATTTTCTCTAGGAAAGGTTAAAGAAAAAAGTTAAATATACCTTAACCGAAATATAGTTAACTAGCAGGCCGCCCAGCGTTGCCCAATCATAAAATACACATAAATATTGTCTTCGAATTAATGCAGAATTCTTATTTATTTTAAGCAGAGATATCATAGATATTAAATGTAACGGTAAATTCCTCTAAAAAAGATGAAGTAAAAAAACAAAACAAAAAAAATTAGAAAGAAACTGAGATGTGCAAGTATTATGTTTTTTTTTCTAAACAGTTCAGTTCTTGTAAGTAAAAAAAAATACTCTACCTTAAATCTAAACCAAAACCTAAAGATGATGAGTTAAGTACGATAACCATTAGGATAGCTTAATGTGATCTTTAAAAAATGTTTTCAAACCTACTTATTCTTAACATAAGTAATTTTTCATGTGAACAATGCATGCATGTGCATTCGTGAAACAGTTGACAGATAAAAATCCCATAACCACCCCACGTACCAATTTTTCAATTTTGACCCCTTAACACTCCTTTTTTCCGAATGTAAAACCGATTAAAAAGCTTTCCACACATCTGAATACCCTATATACTGAATTTCAAGTGTGTAGATAAAAAATTTGAGTATATAGGTTAAGAAGTATCCTCACACATACACCCTCACTTTTATAGATATATAGACTAGTGATATTCACCTGAAAATAGATTGCTGCTAGCGAAAAAAAAGATATATGTGTGTATATATATATATATATATATATATATATATATATATATATATGATGTTGGGCATTGGGGTATTAAAAAAAAAGCTTCCTAAATTATGACTGTATTGAATTGCTGATTAAGGATCGTCTATAGACTTTGGTCTTTATGCACTTTTTCCATGCTGAGGAGTTTTTTTGTTTTTTTTCACCCCAAACAAGGCACAGTGCCACTTTGAAGTAGGGGGCTACTATCATGAACATAAGTTGCAGGGGTATTATGAAGGGAGATAAGCAGCAAGATGTCTGTTCACATTGCACTTAAACTTCTGCATGTCGGTACAGTTGGGAAAGCAGAATCCTGGAAGGTAGCAGTTCTAGGGAAGAAACTATCAGAGTAGAAGGCTTTCTTACACCTAGAGATTTCTACTGTGTAAGGGGTAGGATTTAGCTGCTTGTCAGGTTTGTCTGAGGTATTTATGTCAAGGAAGTACAAGTGCTTGTAGTTCGTCAGAGCATTCACCATTAAAATACTTGTAGAACAGGCAGAGAGATGCAACATTTTGTCGATGGAACAGAGGCTGAAGCTTATGACAGTTCAGGACCTATCAAGTTGGCGACTCTCTTTTGAACCCTGTCCAGGAGTGAGTAACTAACAGCAGATGCACCAACCCAAATGTGACAACAATATTCCATACATGGGTGAATGATGGTCTTGTAGAGGTACAGGATACTTTCAGGTACAAGTAGCTTTCTAGCACGGTAGAGAGAGCCCACCTTCTTCGCAGCGGCATTGGCAATGCCCAGCTGGTATAATTATAATTGAAAACTATTATATACTTAAATACCAGCGAGAGAGAGAGATGATTATTCATTATCAAGATGGTATGTGTAGATATCAGGGTAGTGTATAGTTTTTGTAAAGTACACTTGCCTTTGGTGTTTCTAATATCGCTTTACATTGCTGGTACAATCATCTTTTTATATGTTTATTTCAGTTTTCACTATGCTGTATTTCCTCCAACACACAACTTTATAGATAGTACATTAATGTTAATGTTAGTTCAGCAGTAGCTTATTTTCTATAATAAAATGTATAAGTAATGTATAAATGTATAAGTAATATATAAATGTATAAATAATAGTACAGTGGTTAATGTTAGTTCAGCAGTAGCTTATTTTATTGTTCACTTTCAAGCCTAAATTCGTCAATTATTTTTATGAATTAAATTCAAGTATTATTATTTCTTAATTAAAACCTAATAATTTCAAATATATATCTATGTTTAATCCGTATCATAGAATATGAGAGAGAGAGAGAAGATAAATCCGACATAACCTGAGATTCATTAATCTCATTTTAACTTAGATTTAAAAAATATTGTATTCTTCCGTTTGATGTGATGCACTTAAAGATGGTTGGAGATTATACTGGCTAAAACATTGTGTGAATTACAATAAAACCTAACTTTACATTAGATATGTTAAAAAAAAATAGAAATTTAATGCCTATACGGATGCAATCTTGTTTTAATTTCAAAGTTACGTTTCAATTTTGTGTCACAGATGAAAGTTCCCAAACATAATTTGTTAGCCATTCGTTCGTGCATGTGTCTCTTACTGTGATCCTGCAGACTGAGGAAATACTGTCTGCAACTGATGAAGACCATTAGACCAACTAATCAAATGAGCTGAAACAAAGGAAGCAGGAAATAGATCAGACAATTCTGAAGAACACATGCCATAATCTATCTACTATTATATAAAAGGAACTTTGTTGTGTGTGTGCGAGTTCCCTATGGATTTGAAAATGGCTGGGCCGATTTTTATGAAATTTCAAACAAAGGTACTTTACGTGCCTGGCAGTGTTCTTAGATAGGCTTTATATTAGAATGTCTTTGATATGTATCGATAATCGATTATCAAACAAATCTGATGAAAGAAAGAACAGGCAGTTTTAACCAAAATTAACACCTTACACATCCTAACATCACAAGTGCATTTGACAAGTTTTATTACCAAAATTGTGCCATGATACTAAACTTTTTCATTTTGAACTTAAATTCAAGCTATTCTCACCACACAAGCTCAGGCATATAAAATTAACAGTAGAGCACAATTGAAGCAGTATAGTTGATTTTTGCATTTTAAACTTTAATACAAGCCATTTAATTCAAGCCATATAAAAATAATTTTAAAAATTAACAGTAGGTTCTCTACAGTGCAATGTAGACCATTCCTCCCAGTGCACCACGATGGGTTTCCAAATAGAGCAGGTAATCGATCAATTTGATTGAAAAATGTGCAATTCCACCGATTTCAATGAAATATTGAAGTGTGTAACAGTCGTTGATCATCATTCAATCCTGGCCAACGTTGGGTATCCTTGCTAGTAGTAATTATGGACAAGACTCAGATTAGCAACATCACGTTTGTGCGAGAGAGATTGCAGAGAAAAAGAAATATGTTTCTGCACGTTATCAAAAACCTTTAAATGGGACATGCATTTACCAACAGTAATCCATGTCATGATCTGATATCAGATTTGAAGACGGACAGAATAGCCTAAAGTGTAAGAAAGTTTTGGAGTAAGACATAAAAATACCCTCATTTTGAATAAGAAAGGTTAAAATTGCAATATCTTTAACAAATTCTTTCCTATGATTTATTAATATTGATGGAGTTGAAAAAAAAAAGAGTTGTGAAAAAATAATTATATATATACTATTTCATGTGTTCACATAAAATGTTATGAAGAGATATTTTATGTATAATTTTTCATAATTTATTCAATAGTGCTCAATACATGAGTAGAGTTAGATAGTAAGTTATGAACAGATATTATATGGCAATTAAGCTACACAGACTCTGTAAGGAAGCATTGGGCTAAAAAGATTTTAGTTTGAGGGTTCCCTATGATGATAGAACGTGAAAGATTCTGTGTAGCTTAATTGCCATATATTTTCATAACTTGTATATATATCCTGATTGTCGTTTGTCCTAATCTGAAATGTATGTATGCACACTTCAAAATGTCTTAATTTTTCTCTGTATTTTTTTTTGTTAAAAAAAAAAATGAAGTATATTTTAATGTATTTTGTTCTCTTTGAAGATGATTAGAAAAAAAATAAATACTTATTTTGAATTTTTGTTTTCCCTTAAAACCGAAACATTAAACTGACCAAGAAAATGCAATAGATCAAACGAAATTCTGATTGTCAAGTAAACCTCAACACCACCAATTTCTTTTGGATTTCCTTTGGTGATTCTTTCAACCTTTTATTTTTTCACTTTGTACAAAAGAGAAAAATTGGTTTTCTGAAAAAAAAAATATATATATTATAAGAACCCAAATGTCGACAGACTATAAGACATTGTAAAATGAAGGACTTTTTCATGTATTTTTCTTACAGTAGGGCATCTTTATTTTTCATGACCAAAATATCTTTAAAAAATCAAAATTGTGATTGGATGTATTTTATGATGATATAATTTTATGATGATATAAGTTTATGATGATATAAGTGCATTAATTTGTCAGGCTTTGACACCGCATCATGGTGGCGTGAGAAAATTTGTTGAATTTCGTGAATTCAAATTTTCAACTGAATTAAGTGCCGTGCCAAATAAGGTTATTCTCAAAAATAAATATACTTGTTTTCTAAAAGAAATGCCTTTTTTTTTTTTTTTTTTTTTCCCCACATTTATTGATGTGTTTTGTGGTGTGTGTGTGTGTGTATGTGTATATATATATATATATATATATATATATATACTTCGGAATAGCTTTTTTTATTTAACAATCAGTGGTTATGTAAACGTGAGATTGTTGGTTTACAAAATATTACTGGCAGTAATATTCTATAAGTTATCCCATCTAAACAAGAATTGCTCGATATGCAAGATAGAGCAAATAAATTAAATTGTAATTCAATGAATTTCAAAAAACTCTCATTGAAATGAAATGAATTGGTTGAGTTTCATATCAAAGAATTTTTATTATTCTAAGCAAGACAAAGAATGTTTTAGAAAGTTTATCTCCTTAACCTATAGGGTTTCGATGTCTACCATCTCATCAGAGGAGTGAAAATATTAGCAAATAGTTATAAAGGTATGCACCCTATTTGCTAAAGTCAGTGAGACATGGAAAGTCAAAGTGAAAATAATACATTTATCAGAAGTCCTGTAGCAGGAGTATTTGTAGACTTTCCATGTCTCACTGACTTTAGCAAATAGGGTGCATACCTTTATAACTATTTGCTAATATTTTCACTCCTCTGATGAGATGGTAGACATCGAAACCCTATAGGTTAAGGAGATAAACTTTCTAAAACATTCTTTGTCTTGCTTAGAATAATAAAAATTCTTTGATATGAAACTCAACCAATTCATTTCATTTCAATGAGAGTTTTTTGAAATTCATTGAATTACAATTTAAATATATATATATATATATATATATATATATATATATACACACTAGCAGTTCAGCCTGGCTTTGCTTGGGCCCTATGTACTGTTCATAACTTGCCCTATGTGTGAATACACTTTATGTAAGATTTCAGATCAAATTTGTTTGAGTAATTTCGTAGAAACCGTAGAGGTCAATTTTTTTTTTTTAATTTTGACCCCTTAACATTTTGGGGGGTTCAAATCAAATTAAAAAGTTAGAGCCATGTTCAAGTAACCTACATTTAAAATTTCAAGTGTTTAGACCCAAAATTGGCAGAGAAGTTTTCAAAGGTCAAATCGTTGAACAGCCAAATTTCTGGCCGAAAACCGATTAAAAAGATTTTCCCAAATCTCAATACTCCTTATGTCAAATCTCGAGTCTCTAGACCAAAAATTAACAGAGTTATTTGGTAGGGAAATGTATACAAACACACACACAGACATTTTCACTTGCATATATATATATATATATATATATATATATATATATATATATATATACACTAACATTTCAGCCCGGCGTTGCCCGGGTATTTGGAGGTGTATGTTGAGTAAAAAAAAAAAAGCGGTCAATTTTTTAAACTTTGACCCCTTAAGATTTATTGTTTTGGGCCCAAATCTAGTTATTAAGTTAGATCCATGTTCAAGGAACCTATATCTAAAATTTCAAGTGTTTAGACCCAAAATTGTCGGAGGAGTTTGGTAGAGTTCTCAAAGGTCAAATCGTTGAACTTTGACCCCTAAACAGCCAAATTTTTGGCCGAAAACCCATCAAATAGATTTTCCCAAATCTCAGTACCCTGTATATCAAATTTCGAGTCTGTAGACTTAAAATTGACAGAGTTATTGCGTCGGGAAATTAACATAGACAGATACACAGACACGTTCACTTTTATATATATATAGCATTTCAGCTGGGCGTTGCCCGGGTGTTTGGATGTGTATGTTGAGCAAAAAAAAAAAAAAAAAGTGGTAGTAGGAAGGCAGGCTCGAACCCATACCGCAGAGGAGGAAAAAAACGGGGAAAAAACCTGACGTCTATGCTGTTACGATCACCGCCAAATCAGAAGGGACATTTTTTAAAATTAAGGCTAGACAATCGAAAGGAGACGATGACTCTCAAAAATATCGGCGAAAAAAGCGACCTCCCCCTGTATAAAAGTGCCCAGTTGAAGGTGAAGATATTAATGATTTTAGCCAATTTTTCGATATTTGTCGTCTCAAAAGTCGAATTTCAAAATGATACTGATCTTGTAAAAATCCGTCACCTCTGTCGGAAGTTTTAGGCAGACATGCAAACATACATACATTTATATATTATTGCTAAAACATTTTGACCCAAACAGATGAAAAAGCTTGTCCTATCTCTGAATACCCTTTATGTAAAATTTCAAATTTTTAGACCAGAAATTGTCTGAGTAATTTGGTATAGACCGCAGAGGTCAAATTTTTTGAAACTTTGACCCATATTATGACCCCTTTACATTTATTGTTTGGGGCTCAAATCATGTTATTAAGTTAGATCCATGTCCAAGAAACCTATATCTAAAATTTCAAGTGTTTAGACCCAAAATTGTCGGAGGAGTTTGGTAGAGTTCTCAACGGTCAAATTGTTGAACTTTGACCCCTTAACAGCTAAATTTCTGGCCAAAAACAGATTACAAAGATTTTCCCAAATCTCAGTACCCTGTATATCAAATTTCGAGTCTGTAGACTTAAAATTGACAGAGTTATTGCGTAGGGAAATGTATATGCACAGACAGACAGATACACAGACACGTTCACTTTTATAGGGGGGGGGTCGCTTTTTTCACCGATATTTTCGAAAGTCATCCTCTCTTTTCGATTGTCTAGCTTTAATTTAAACCTACATCACTTCTGGTTTGGCGGTGGTCATAACAGCAAAAACGTCAGGTTTTTTTCCCCGTTCTTTTCCTCCTTTGTGGTACGGGTTCGAGCCTGCCTTCCTACTACCACTTTTTTTTTTTTTCTTTTTTGTTCAACATACACCCCCAAACACTCGAGCAACGCCGGGCTGAAATGCTAGTATATATATATATATATATATAGTTGAGTTTTTGCTTCCTCTGACATTAATATTAAAAGCCTACTTTTTCTATTGGTATTTAATTGCTTCCTTACGAGAGCAATATGTGACACAAAGTAGTTTTTAATTTTGGGGTAATCCAGCTCCTCAAAAAGGGGCACTCTGGAAGTACGCAAAAATAAAAATTGCCTTAATATACAAGGGTTTCCTCTACATTAACTAAGGACAAATTAACTTGAGTGTAGCATCAGAACAGATGCTACACTTGGATCTTAGTCTGAAGGCCAGAACCTACTGTTTCTATTTAAAAATTAGTAAAACCAACCTTTTAATATACTCAGTCATGTATATGTGAGCGATTACATGAAAGTTAATTAATTTGCATATTCCTTTGAAAAAAAGGTGTTAATTAATTAATTATTCAATTTTTTTATGATTTCTTAGATGATTGGTTTCATTTCACCATTACGTTGAATTCTATTTATGCATAGTTTCTACTTTCTGCATAATTGCGTAGAATTTATGATAAAAACATTCTAGCACATGGAAATATTTATTTATATATACATATATATATATATATATTTCATTATTCGGAAAAATTTTTTATATATATATATATATATGAAGGCTTCCATCAGTCTTGACAGACTATGGATACCCACTGTAAGGGTGCCTGCGCGTGAAATTTGTGTGGCAAGACTTGCGCAACCTCTAACCACGCCTCTCCTGAGTCAACATTGTTGCATACCAGTGGCAAGTTGAGGTACAAGACGACTGGAAACAATGCCGAGATAAGCGGAGAGCACATACAGCGCCTAGAATTCCCAAATGGTCACCCATCTGGTATTAGCCAGGCTCAACGTTGCTTAACTTCGGTGATCTGACGAGAACCGGTGTGTCAATGTGATTATGCCGTGTATATATATATATATATATATATATATATATATATATATATATATATATATATATATATATATATATATATATATATATATATATACATATATATATATATATACATATATATATATATATATATATATATATATATATATATATATATATATATATATATATACATATATATATAAGTGACCTTGTCAGTGTGTGTGTGCAAAAGTCTCCATCAAACTCCTCTCTGAATACTTGGTCTACAGAGTTGAAATTTTATAGAGTATTTGGTATTTAGCCAGTAAATAAGTGCTAAGGGGTCAAAATTGAAAAAACATTGACCTTGGCCTGCTATAAGTCGTTGGTTTTTTTTCTATGCATGTGCTAATTCAAAGTTTATAGGTTAAACAGCAGTATTTTTTCCAGTTTTTGTATACGCACTGGAGAGTTATATGCTTTTGTTTCGATTCTAAATGATGACATGCGTCAGTTTTTTTTGTTTTTTTTTTAACTTTTGAAATCACTACAATTGACTCTATAATAATAGATACAAAATCTGCATGAATTAAAATACCATATTTAAGCATAGTTTATGACCGAGCAATGCTGGGTGACCTGCTAGTAATTTATTTATATATATTTATTTATATATATATATATATTACTAACAGTAAAGTGTCTTGAAAGTTTTTCAGCCTGTATGAAAAAAAAATGCAAAACTTTTAATCCCAGGTCCTTCTTTGTTTGTAATTCAATCGTTTGCCAACACTGAATCAGTTTGCCTCCAGAAATTAACACTAGTTCTAATATTGTTGTAGGGATCATCAGTTGTCTATCATGAAAAACTGTTTCATGAAGTATAAAAGAACTCTTTTTCTGATCTTCATTAATCATCTTCCAAGTCATATATTTTGAGGTCATTTGTTGACATCTATGAAGAAGATACAACTGTCTATGGCAACACTTTGATGTGCATTGGTGATAATCTCTTTTCTAATCTGAAGTACATGTGTTGAGAAGGAAGCAGGAGTGGTTTATTACTTTTACCACCAACATTCAGGTTTTTATTTTACCTCAGTCGAAATGAATGGGTCGTCCCTTGTTTTGAGAAGCTTTTATGACTGATTTTCATTTCAGATCTAGAATAGACAACTGATATCCAATCTGTTGCTAAAGTTGTTGGAAAAATGGTTATTCTACCGGACTCTTAATGCAATCGTCTACCCATATAAGAGTCAGAGACGTCCTAAAATATATCATTGCCGCATCTTAGAATGTGCTGCTCTGAACACTGTTTCTTGCCTTGACTGACACAAAATAAACTTCGCCATGTAGTGGGGGAGAGATTTCTGTTTTCTACCACTTCTTTCTCACATAGAAGACATTGCTTTCTCTACTCTATCGTTATTTCCATATAGTGCTGGATTGAGCTCCAATCCCTTCATGCTTATAAGACATTCACAGCAGGAACTCTCTTCCTGAAAACAACTTTGCTTTGTGTGCCTTGCGTCAGGTAGAATTTCCATAAACAGAGTTTCTTACCAAGAACATGATCGTCTTTTATTCCAATATATCAACAAATATTTACCACTAGCTCTACCCAGCCATGTGTTGCTGTGGCTCAGCTTGTTTAAATAGAAATACAATAAAAAAAATGAAAACCTGCTGTAAATTTACTGAGAATTTTTATTTATTTCACGAAAAGTTGCATTCTATAATGTTTATATATATACTTATTTTTTACAATTGTTTTATTCTATTGAACACACACAAACACACCTGCACAGACTATAATAAGAACCATTAGCCACACGTTTTTCTATTCATGTTTATGTTTTCAATATTTGTGGATACACAATATTTTGAGACTTGTTAATGTTTATAGCAAATGCCCAGCAAATTGTGAAATGTAACACAAAGGCAGTAATGGTTTAAACATGAAACGAACTTGATGCTGTGCGAAGTAATATGTCTCTTAGTGGCGCCATATTGCAATTTTAGTAACTGTCTATTTATGAAGCATAGAATTGAATTCCAGAAAATGAGAATTATCAGAGCACAGCCAATCACAATGGACGGAGTTTGGCGAGGGAGCCATTATTATTTATGAATTGGAAACTATGAAGATTATGTTAGGTTTATGTAATTTCTAGCCAGTTATGGGCGGTGAGAGCACAGAATCTGTGGAAAGTGTAGAATTTGTTCCAGTGGCAACTGGGAGTAGTGGTATAGATTTAGAGAGAAAAATAGGGATTTCTTCCTCTAAAGATGTTGTGATTGTGATGATGTTGCTCATAGGATGCAATGTAGCATTTTAATATCACAACTGCAATATTGTTCAAAAGCTACATAAGATAGTGGCTATTAGCATAGATATATTGAATTTGTATGTGGCATCTGTTGTTGCAAACCTACAATACTTTGGTCCAGAGGGGAATTTCTGCTGTCATCTATTATATAAATCTCACCTGTCTGTTTAAATGTATGCATGTTTGTATATCTCGCAAAAACTTTTGACAGAGACAATGGATCCTGACAAAATCAGTATAATTTTGAAGCTCAACATCTCAGATGACAAATATCGGAAAATTGGCCAAAAGCATTCATTTCTTCACTCTAAACTTGCCCATTTTGTACAAAGAGGGGTTAATTTTTTTCATCAACATTTTAGCAAGTCATCTTCATCGTAGTATTGACTTTGGTTGATTTCAGTGCTTTTGACTTCTGGTCGCATCATGGAGACATTGGCCAAGATGTCAGATTTTCTTTTACTTTCTTTTCTGCCTTCGTATCACAGGTTCAAGCCTGCCTGCCTACTACCACTTTTTTTTTTATTCCCTCTCCCCGCTACTACCACTTTTTTTTTTTTTAAACACCTCTTCTTCACCCTGGCTGCCTACTATTTTATTTTTGATTTCCTCTCCCCGCTACTACCATTTTTTTTTTTAACACCTCTTTCCCCATTCACAGGTTTTAGTCTGCCTGCCTTCTATCACTTTTTTTTTTTCTTGCTCAACACACACCTACAAAAACCCAGGCAACGCCGGGCACTCAGGTTAGTCTATTATATAAAATGCAAAATAGGCGCGAGTGTTTGTGTATGTCCGAGAAAGGCTTTTTGCGTTGGAGTTCTCGCGTTGGTTAGATTCCGGGAGAAGTTTTCTTATATTTCCTAGATGGTAATATCTCAGATTCACAAACAAATATTGTTTCTACCTTTTTTTTTTTTTTTTGATTGAGTTTTAAAAAAAATTCACGCTGTCTCGTCATGGTGTTTGTTTGTTTGTCTTTTTCATATAAATAAAGCAAAACTATTCGAATGCCAACTCCTGGCTTTCTTTTAGAACTTTTAATTTGTGTATTCATTTTTTTGCAAACTATTATCCTCATCTTCTTTTGCAAACTATTATCCTCATCTATGGGCAGATGTTGAGTCTCTATGGTTCCAGGTGAGCATTGTCTGAAGATAGCGGTTTCAATCCTACCCAAAGCAGGCCAGAGAATTAGTTGGCCAAAACGTGGTGAAACAACAACCACTATGAAAATGAGGATAACAGTCCACAAAAAAGAATGAATGCACAAAATATATGCCACAATACATGCTCATAATAACCAAACTTTGTTTATTCTATTTATCTTACTAGCGGGACCTGTGGAAATTCCACAGCAGACTCTTTCATACGTAATATATTGATGTTGGCATTTTGTAGATGTTCAGTGTAAATGGAGATGCTCTGATATTATTGTAGCTTTTTTGTTAAAACTGCAAAAATATTAAACTAAGCTAGTAGGGATGCCCGGTATAACCCGGTTGTAAAATATGCTTAAATATGATATTTTAATTTATGCAGATTTTGTATATATATTTAGAAAGCCAATTTTCTAGTGATTTTTATATATTATCAAATTGTGATTTCAAAAATAAAAAATACATATTTATATGACTTGGGTGCATCAGCTTGAATCAAATCGAAGCCAAAATTTATGAAGAATTCTTGGTAAAATTATTTATTACAAGAAATGGAAGAAATTAAATGGGAGTTACTTGAAAGAAAAAAGATGTAAGCGTGACACAAAATATCGTATTAATATATAAATATCATTATTCATCATTCAACTGACAATTCATTCATCTCATTAACCTTTATCTTCAAGTGGATTTTGGCCTTCATAAGTATTAACTCATTAATAAAATGCTAGCATCACACGATATCATACAACTGAAGCTACTAATAAACTTCCACATTTTTATGAAGTTAACAATTTAGAACATTAAATCAACTAGAATTGACACAATACCATTTTTGGAGAGCTAGATTTTCTCCATATTAAAAACCGACCTGGTGTCCAACAATGCCTTCATGGGGAGGTATGTAAATAGGTAGTTGTCTGCAAGGAGCCGTGGCGCAGTTGTTAAAGTACAATTGTAAAAGTTATATTCTCCTCAAGGTCCAAGGTTCAAGTCTCAGTGTGGGCAACCAAAAAATACAATTGTGAATTACTTAAGACCTTTATCCAGTCATGGCTGATGGAACAAGAGCATGCTACCCTCGTGAAGTAAATAAAGAGTTCCATTCGAAATTCCGTCCAAATTCCTATGTTCGACAGAAATACATTTGAAGAAGGTCGGAGGTTACATCAACCGAAACATTGTGCTCTCTCCTCTGACCTTGAGCACAAAAAGAAGTGACTGGTTAATTTTAATGCATCAAAAACCAAGTTTCTATCTTTACATCATCAACGCTCTGATCTCCATCTGACATTAATTGAAATGAATGACTCTCGTCTTGGAGAGGCTTCATGTTTTGACAAACTTCGGGGTCTGACCATTACACGTACATCAAATCCATTGCCAAGATCGCTGGAAAAATGGTGGGATCATCTACTGATATCTCATTGCTGATGCAATTCTCTCCCTGTAAAAGAGCCAAATATGTCCAAGGATAGAGTTGTTAAAAGCACCTTACCCTGCCTTGACAGAGTTCAAAATAGACTTTATAGCCTAGTAGTTGGGAATGCCCTTTGCTTTTCCATGAAACCTCTTTCCCACAGAAGGGACGTTGCAAGCCTGTCTCTGCTTTATCGTTATTTTCATGGCAAGTGCTTGTCTGAGCTCCAACTTATGGTCCCCTCCCCCCACCAAACTTTCATGAAAAACACTCGTCTAGCTGAAATCACTATCAATAATTTCCCCCACTCTTTATCTGTATCTAAACCTAAATGTACATTCCATAAACAAAACTTCTTTCTCAGAACTGCACGCCTGTGGAACTCTCTTCCGTTTCCCTGTTTTCCAGCTGACTACAATATGGTCATCTTCAAATCCAAGGTAGAAAAGTTCTTGATGAGTCATCCCCTTAATCCAATTTTACCAAATTTCCACTAATGATTATTACATCATTACGATATTGTCCCATTGACTACTCATTAATCCTTATCCTCGAGTGGCCTTCAGACCTTAATAAGCAGTGATTCCTTTGTAAAAAAAAGAAAAAAAAAAAAAAGATACTCAAGATGAGAACAGTAGTCCGATGAATCCAAATAATATGAATAGGTAACTGAATTTAGAAAAAAAATATTTATGAACGGTTCAAACTATTACATAAAATATTATAGGGATAATTCATATCATTTTAGCTTTATGCATTAAAGCAGGCAAGTTCTTTTTATCAGACTAGAAAAATGCTGACACCTGCCAGTAATCTTATCTCTCTACAAAACCACCATTTTCCCATACATGGAGTATTGTGGCTATGCGTGGTCTGGTGCACCAGTCACTAATCTCTCTCATCTTGACAGGGTGCAAAAAGGAATTCCTAAACGCATAAGTCCCATACTGTCTACTAAGCTTCAACCCCTGTCCTATCACTGCAATGTTGCATTCCTGTACCCGTTTTACAAGCACTTCAACAGAATGCACTCTGACAAAGTTGCCGTACTTGTGACCCCCTCAACATAAATACTCCCTACCAACTCAACAAGCAACAAAATCATTCTCCTTCAATACAGAGGTTTGCAGTTGCAAAGAAAGCTTTCTACTCTAATGGCTTCTTTCCTTGCATCGCTTGCGTTTGGAATTCTTTCCCTGCTCCTTGTTTCTTCGACTGTATCAGTATGCAACAATTTAAATGTCAAGTGCTCAGACAAAAAAAGTCTGGAAATTGGAAAAATCAGAAGTTTTTTTTGATATTGGAATCAGAAAAATTAGTGCCCATTTTCCGATGCAAAAAATGATTCCTTTAATTGCTTAGTGTGTTGGTGCCACTTGCCCTCCTATCTCACTTGCAGACATCTTGTAGCATATGACAGGTTTTTCCGCTGGTCTGGATCCTCCCTGATCCTCCCATTATCCATTTGTGTAGCATTGGGCATCATTAAGTGAGCAGAGAAAATACTCTTGGGATGTCCCCCCGATTAAGGTGATTCCCAGGATTCTCTTGAAGTTGCGCAGGTGGAAGGTGTTGGGTCTGTTTTCTTGCCATGAACAGACGGCCCTGATCTGAAACAAGTGCTTTGCTTTCACTATCCCCAACTGCCAATATTCTATATTTTCAAATTATCTGATTTGTCTATAAATACAAATAAGCATGACTTGTAAAATCGAAAAATAAAAGTCAATTAATTCATGATTTATTTAAGCTAAGTGGCTGACTATATTCGAGAGTGATCTGAAGGCTCCATTTTCATAGGCTGGGGATAGAAGAGGACGTCATTCTATCCCCAGGATTACTCCACTTACCCTTGATCCTCCCCTTATAATGCTGAATGTTTAGCATTATAAGGATACAAATGTGGACTACATTTATTTTCATTTAGTTTTATGCAAAAGGGGCAAAAGGTGTAAAAATCCTATAGCTACACCCTATTTCTGTGAAATTTTAACTATACGTATTAAACATCAATTAATAAATATTCCCCAAATTTTAGTTTGGTCTTTGGGGTATTTTAAAGGCTCCCTAGGGAGAATGATATGTGCACAACGTCCCATGTGAAAACTTCAAATAGATCAGATTTACATTGAATCAGATAAATAAATATTACCTATTCTTACACAGTTGGGTCTCAATATTCATAATAATTGGTTAACCAGTTTAGGAATGAATCCTATATATACAAGTATATAAATATATGCACATACCTAACTTTTTATATAAAGAGATATAAAATATAAAACTCGTATTTCCTTTTTATGGATGCCAAATGCAGAGCAGACCCCCCCCCTTCCTCAGTATAATGTATCCTTTTTTATCAAAATGAAATATAATTATCCAAGTACCCTGTATAATGTAGATTCAGAGTATTTATGGTCATAGGAGTTAGGGTTAGAATTATAAACAAACAAACAAACAAACAAACAGATAAGAATGATAATTTTATATATATATTTATTGTTTTTAACTTTTCTCTCTTTTAAGTAGGAAAATAAGTTGGGTTTTTTTTTGTTTTTTTTTTTCTTGAAAATAAATTTGAAATTCAGAAAAATATTCTGGGGAATGTAAACAAAATATTTGTTTTACAAAAAAAAAAAAAATTCTAACACCAAATTCCACACAAAATAAAAAGGTTTTTATCTTCGAAGGTTGTCATTTTATTTCTTTTAGTTTTTGGATTATTCAGACTATTGTTCTCATTTTCAATGTTATTTTCACAATATTTCAGTGAATGTAACCTCTAACCTTTTTCAGGTATATCTTGTCAACAAGAGACATCTTAAGAAGGCCAAAGTTTACATCAAGCAAAACGTTGTAAGAATAACACTCAAAATGAGAACAGTAGTTTGATTAATCCAAATTCTTAATTCTCATCTTAATTCAGAAACAGAAACTTATTTATTTTCCTTTTTTTCCAATCCAAATCTCAAGATTAAAATTCAGAAATAATGCAAAGATCAGTTTGGAATTGAATTAGAAATTAATTTTCTTTATAATTCACAGCAAACCATTACCATGAAGGGCCAAATGATAAAAAGCTTTTAACAACCAGGAAAAAGGGGGCAATGCCTGTAGTGGGGTCCAAGTGGGCTTTTCTGTTGTGGGTGTAAGAGAGATATCATGATGATGGAGAAGAGAACAGAAGGTCAATCCCGGAAGGGCTTGGGGTCAGGCAACAAGGTCAATGGAAGTTGGGTAGGTGGTAGTGTTAAAGTGTGGCATTTTTTTGCTATGTGACAATAAGAAAGGGTCACTGACAATATAGAAGATTATTGACAAAAGATAAGAGTCACAAAAAAATGACACTGAATTAGGTTTGCTTATAATATAGAGTCACAAGAAAAAAATATTTTTAAGAGGCAAGACAGGAAAAAAAAAGGAGAGTTACAGTGAGAGAGAAAGAAAAGTGAGAGAGAGGAAGCATGAGGGAAAAAGAGAAGAGAGGAGGAGTGAAGGGAAGAAAAAAAGGTGATAAAATGACCCTGGTGTCTAACTCTGTCCTGTGGGGAGGCATAGTAAATAGGTACAATTAAAGGTAAAGAAAATACGGAAAGTTTGTATGACGTATGTACTTGTTATAGAATGAAGATGTCATATTTCAAAAATTACATAAATCGATTAAGTAGTTTTTTTTTTAAACAAAGAAAAGCAACCAACTATTCCTCTCACCTTCATCAGGCAGGAATAGTTGGCTGAAACGTGAAACAACAGCTATGAAGATGAGGATAACAGTCCGCAAATAAATAAATATACAAATTGCTCATCTCAAAGAATTCCAACAATTAATAAAGAAAATCAAAACTTATAATCTTTAGCAATTTTACTACTAAACTATTGAACATAAGGTTGATTTTCGACATCTCAAATTCGATTTGTGTTGACTCCCCTTATTTATTTCATCATGCGCAACAAAAACACTACAACTCGCTTAGTGGTAAAATTTGATTTTCCTTAATAAAAATAACTTGATCAAATTACATAATTTTTGGAATATGACATATTTGTTCTATAATGAGTATGTATACCATCCGGACTTTTCTATATTTTCTTCACTTTTAATTGCCACCATAAATGCCAATTTGAATAAACACTGGAAATGTTAAAGGGGATATCATGAAGTAGAATGAATGTTTGAAGGGGAAAAGAGGAAACAGAGATTTAGTACCAGTAAACAAATAGACAATTAAAATTTAATATCTAAAGAAAAAAAAGAAAGAAAGAGCCAACTGAGGAGAAAAGAAGAAAAAAGAAGTTCAATCTGACAACAAATTGGAGATCAGGGGAGAAAATCTTGTACCTGGATTGACCTCTCACCTCTTCTCTAACCACTCATTTTGATTCTTGTCCAGAATTTAAACTATTTAAAAATACTAAAGTACTGATAAATATTGATGGTATAGGTACTGAACAAAACTGTCAGACTTCGAAAATCACTAAAAATTGATCAAGTAGTTTTATTTTTAACAAAGTAAATAAAATTTTATGCGTAAACAAAAAGGTACTGTCTCCTTCCACCACATCTAACAAACAAAAGCAGATAACTCCACAATAATTCAAACTTGCGAGATCAGCTTTGTAATACTAAAAATTTCACATTAATTGCTGAAACTCTTTTAACAATTATTTTCTTTATAAAAAAAAAACTACTTCATCAATGTATATGATTTTTGGAATATGACATTTTTATCCCATGACGGGTAAGGGTAAGTACATCATTAATATTTATCTGTATTTTTGTACATCAAAGATGTTTCCGGATTTAAAAATTTTTTTTTAATTAGGTTGAACTGTGGACTTACACCCTCCTTTTGTATTAGATCATATCAATCAGGGTCAGTAAGTAATGAGAGGGGAGGAGATGAGCATTTTGTCAGTTTTTAAAATGCAAACTTCTCTTTTTTCCCCCAAATTAGTTGCTCGCCTATTACTAAAGTATCTCGCTTGACTGTGATCTTTTCTTCAAACGAGCAATTGGCTGCATAATGACCAAGCAATTCCTCAATAGCTTTTTCTTCCATCTGAAAAGTAAAAACAAAAAATTCAAAGTGGAAAGAAAACATGAAAATATAAACATTTTTGTAAAAGACTATTTCAGATTTTTCTGTGGATATAATAATTGCAAGAAAATTACTATCTGGGGTAGTTAACACACCTATATCCATGATAGTATGGATTCATCTGGCACTATGTAAGCCAGACATTTCTGCCGTCGAATAAAGAGCATGCACAGAGTTTAACCGTTCGTAGTGAACACCAGGACTCTTTCACCTTAATATTGTGACCCAAACAGGACCACAACACTTATATATGGGAGAAGGCATACAGCAGGTTTAGATTGGCAAATAATGGTAATTTTTTTATGGAAACTGCTTCAGACTTGATGTAAAGGAGCTAACAAGAACAAAAGCTAATTATTGCAAAGACAGGAGATGCCTATTGACCTTAGTTTTGGAAAGACTTAAGCTTTAGGTAGGAGGAAAACAGCAGGAAGAGAGTTCCACAATGCAGTTTTTGGAAGGAAGTTACTGGAATAGAAAGCTGCATTGTAATGAGGTATCAAAACAATGAATTGATGATTTCGGCATAACTTTGGTAAAAATAATCAGATTTTAATGGTGTTTAACTCTTTGGAATGCTTTTGATAGCAGGAATACATTTAGATAAACATTGTTAACATCATTTTCATGTTTTTTGAGACCTGCCTGAAACTGACTATACATATTTGATCATCGTGGTTTTAAAATACTAAAAATACAATGTCTTTGTTTTGAGATAAGATAAAGCGATCAAATAGGGTTTGTTGGGAAGCTTTTCATAACAGGTATACAATCAAATACTGAATACAAAGATTTTTCATTTTATGGAAGTCTAGAGTTGAATTTCGTTATTTGAGTATAGTGGCCCCAAAATATTAAAAATAATAATTATCCAACACAAGGATTAATGGGAAATCCAAATCAAGAATTTGTAAATACCGTTAAATAAAATTATTTTGTTTTCAATAATTTCATTTGTTATTTTGATTTCAATAATTTTATTTTCATACTTTCATAAACATATATTTATGACGTTTCTAAATTTTTGAGATGAGGATTGGTTATTTGTAATGCTATTCATCAGACTAATGTTGACTCACTTGAGTGTGATTTTCACAATGTTTCAGTCGGTATAATCTCCGACCTTCTTCAGATGTATCTTGTCGAACTCGGGAATTTTCCATCCTCAGTGTGGGCAACCAAAAATACATTTGCGAATTACTTAGGACCTCTATCCAGTCATGGCTGAGGGAACAAGAGCACGCTACCCCCGTGAAGTAAATAAAGGGTTCTGTTTGAAATTCCGTCCAAATTCCCGAGTTCAACAGAAACATTCCTGAGTTTGACAAGATACACCTGAAGAAGGTCGGAGGTTATATCGACCAAAACGTTGTGAAAATCACACTCAAAATGAGAACAGTAGTCCGATAATAAAAACTTTTTTTTAAATTAAAAAAAAAAAATTGCTTATTTTTATAATTTTATAAACATATATTTATTATAAAATTTAAAATAAAATAAAAACTTTCCTTTTTTATTAATTTTGTTATTAAAAATGCAAATAAAAACTAATTGTGTTATTTTTATCTTTTCATAATTTTGTTAATTTTTATTGTATACTTTTCAATAATGTCCTTTTCTTATATTTTATTTCAATAAATCGCCTGGGGGTAGAGGGGAGCTTTTATGTGCATGTGTGTGTTTGGGGAGGGGGATCATTCTTCTATCTTGTCATACTCATATCATGAATTTTTTTGAAGTATGACGCAAATAAAAATTAAACTGAAACAGACAGAAGAAAAGAGAAAGAATAGAAAGAAAGAGAAAGAAAAATAAAGAGGAAGAAAAAAGAGGGAGGAAGAAAAAAGAGAGAGGAAGAAAAAAGAAATAAAATAAGCCAAATGGCAAAAAATAGGACATGATTTCATAGAAATAATTTTTTGCTTAAAAAATATTGTTTTCTGAATTTCAAGCAAAAGCAGAATTCTGATTTACAAAAGAGAGATATTTAACTAAAAATCGACGGCCTCACATCCCTGTAGCATGTAAAACAAATTGATGATGATGATGATGACTTAAAAATTTGTTTAAGAATTATATTTCATTCTCTTATGTTTTTCAAAATGTTCCTAAAAAGAAAATTCACTATTATTTTTTAATGACATCATTGCGATCCTAATTTAATGCTTGCCATCATTTAAAAGTCGTCATATTACAAAATTACTTTTGCTTTTGCATTTCAGTTTTTTTTATTTTGAAAAAGATTAAAAATTAAATCAAAAGAGAAATGGCTAAAGAAATAAAACAAAAAAAAGTTACCTGAATATATTTAAGCGGCTTTTTCTGTATTTTGTTGCTAGTTTTCATTTTATTCAACTCATCTTGCATGATGTTGGAAAAATTAGGTTGGATGGAAATATTTTCCTGTTTCATATTCGTTTTCAGCCAAGGATTCTGTGAAGATGATAACGTCGCTGTTGGAGATTTGTTTTCAGAAACTGAAGGTGTTTTCGGGATGGATTTTTTTGCAGTTTTTTTGTATTGGAAATTACTGTAATGAAATCAAACGAATGGGGAGAAACGATTTTTAGAAAACCTATGTAAATGATTTGCAAAAAAAAAATTTTTTTTAATTTGAAAAAAAAGTGCATTTTAAAGAACTGTTATTGAAAAAATTGCAAGAAAAAACGTATGCAAAAATGCATTAAAAACTCTTATGGAAAAATTGCAATTAAAAAAATTATGGAAGAAAATTAAAAATAAAAAATATGGAAAAATTTTAAAAACTTAATGGAAAAGAACTAAAATATAAAAAAAAATTCTTGAGAACAATTGCAATTTTATTCAGAAAACTTATGGAAAATTTTCTCTTATTGGTTCTGTTGGTTGGAAATAAATCTAATAGAGTGCTTGATTATTCTTTAAGAGCGTTATATCTATTTATGATTTTACAAAAGTTTTGATTTTATGGTAGGTTTCATAATGAAACTGGAGCCTGAAGATATTGCTGTATAATCTGTTCCGTTGCTTGTCAGCAATTTCAAACTCTAATTTAGTTGTGAAATTTTTTGTACTATGAAATCTAAATTTTTCTAAAATCACACACACACACACACACACACACACATATGATGGACCCTCCCATCAATTTTGACATATGAGCTCTGCCACAACAACTAAGTGTATCAACATGGTTATTATGCTATATATATATATATATATATATATATATATATGTGTATATAAAATGGTTGTATAATTTGGTTTCCTAGATGTAGATTCATTAAGAAATTGATTATTAAAGAGTGCTCAATGGAGGACAGAGTAGGTATATAGTATGTTTATTATACAAACATTATTAGTAGGGCTAGGACAACAGCATATTCTTTTCATTGTTTTGACTCTCGAGTGTGTATCCATTAATATCTTATATGCTTATTTATAGAGTGATGTAGTTCTTGGTTGATTAACTGTGCCTTACTGTGTCGGATATATACTCGAGAGTCAAAGCAATGAAAAGAATATGCTGTTGTCATAGCACTAATTATCAGTTACATATGTGCATATATGTTTCAATGGAATCTCAGTTTAGAGAGACCCACCTCATCAGAATGAAAAAAGGAAAATCAAGGTTCATTCATTTTGTATATAAAAAAGATAACTGGGTGTGACTAAAACCCTGGAAAAAAAGGAGGGTGTTTAGTTCATGAGGTCAGGTAGGTAAGTGGGATTAGGGGAAAAAGGTGCAGCAAAGAAAGGGGGATAGGGAGGGGGGGATACAATCCAGCCTAGTCAAGGTGTCTCAGTGTGTAGTAGAGGGGGATACGGTTATATTCTATTTTTAGGACTTAAAGTGTCTATAACTTTAATCTGAAGTAGTCAACATCCCTAGATGTAAGAAAGCCTTCTACTCTAATAGCTTCTTCCCCAAAACTTTGGAATTCTCTTCCGGTTTCCTGCTTCCCCAACTGTACTGACATGCAGAAATTCAAGTGTAATGTGAACAGACATCTTGCTGCTAAACTCCCTACATAGTACCCTTGTAACTTATATTCCTGATAGTAGCCCCCTACATCAAAGTGGCAATGTACCTTGTTTGGGGTGAAAATGTAAAAAAAAATGTTTAAAAAATCATACATTCTTTATTTATTAATGTGTATATATTTTTTAATTTCATTTATTGCAGACTATCATCCTCATCTTTTATTAGTTGTTTCACAATGTTTCGGCCAATTATTCCTTTGGCCTTCGTCAGGTGGTAACCACGACAGAATAGAAACTCCGAATCTCCTAACTGCATTCTCAGCAATTACTGCCATCCATAGTTGGTGTCGTCTCACCATGTTTTGGACAAGCAAACCTCTGGTCATCTTTGGGTAGGATTGAAACCACTATGGATGGCAGTAATTGCTGAGAATACAATTAGGAGATTCGGAGTTCCTATCCTACTATCCTATCGCAGTTACCACCTAGTCTGCTATAAATAAATAAATAAATAATACTCATCTCAATAATGAATTCCAATTAAATAATATATATATATGTATATAGTAATTACAGCTAAAATGAAGGTTCATTCATTTTGTATATAAAAAAAGATATCTGGGTGTGACTTAAATCCGGGGAAGGGGGTTAGTTCATGAGGACGGGTAGGTGGGGTTAGGAGGTGATGATGTAGCAAAGAAAGGAACAGAGAGTGAGAGGGGAGGAGGGGAGAAAGAGAAATACATTCCATTCTGGTCAATGTAAGTGCCTATACTTTGATTTGAAGTTGTTCCAGTGTTTTTTTTTTATTATTCTCATTGGGGCTGTTTCTTAATTGTAGACTTTCTGTCTATTTCATGTGTTAATACAATTACTTCGATGCATTATTTATTTCCTTATTTTACTGATAAACTTAATTTATTCTTTTACAACATACGTCTATATAAAATCAACAGCATGTAACATGCATACAATTATTTTTTATATGATTTAAATGAGGGTTGCATTCTTTATATTAATGTGCATATAGTAATTAAACCTTAAAACATAGATGTAAACATTTAAGCGTATGCATAGGTTTTTATATCTATATATAAACTTTATTTCAATGGTTGTCATTCTTTCATTTGAGCCGAATTTGGGTTTAAAGAGGTTCGTAATTTATTCTAGGAATCTATAGGTTTATGCACCAGTCGTTTTTATTTAATTTTCTGCTATTTTATTTATCCCTTCCTCAATACTATATTTTTAATTGTTATAATTTACGATGCTTTATTTTCATAAAAAAAAGCAACATTTAGTTCTTTTTTTTTATTTACTACTGAAAACCATAACTTTAGTAAAAGTATTTTTTGTTTAAACAAAATAATAAATTTCCACTAAGATTTAAATAAAAATAATTAGTTCATTATATTCTGTGATCATTATTTGATAAATACTGAAAATTTCATTAAAATTGATTAATTTCCTGATTTTTGGTGAATTTTAAGTAAAGGGAAGGACCAAAATGTTTATTCATTTTGAGCATCGGCATTCATTTTCTGTCTATATATATATATATATATATATATATACTCGGGGTTTTTTATTCAAAAGTAATGGACTAATGAATTCAACGAGGTTGTTAGATAGTGCTCAATAAAAAGAGCTGATAATACTTGTTTATTGTTATATAAACATGGTCATATCCTGCTGCTACAAATAGCCACTTGTTTCAATCAAACAACAGATATCATCAGGCAGCGACTTGACTATTCAAAAGTTCAATGAATTCATTGAACTTTTGAATAGTCAAGTCGCTGCCTGATGATATCTGTTGTTTGATTGAAACAAGTGGCTATTTGTAGCAGCAGGATGTGACCATGTTTATATAACAATAAACAAGTATATATATATATATATATATATATATATATATATATATATATGATTAGTTTTTTTGGAAAAAGAAATCCAGCAGAGTGCTCAATTAAAAGGAAAATCCAAAAATAAGAGCGCATTTATATTTTGTGTACAGAAAGTTGTTAGATGAGACAAGTCATTGGTACCGTCGGTTTCAAGCCCAATAGTTAGGACCACTTAAGATATCCATATCAAACTCTCTTTAGCCAATACTCATCTACACGGAAACGAGTATTGGCTGAAGAGAGTTTGATATGGATATCTTAAATGGTCCTAACTATCAGGCTTGAAACCGACGGTACCAATGACTTGTCTCATCTAACAACTTTCTGTACACAATATATATATATTTTTTAAGCAAACATTGTTAAAGACAACAGGAGAGCTTTTGTTCAGTTATACCTTTTTGTGTTTTTTACAATTTTTCTGATGATGTTTTTTGTGTATAAATCAAAGGTATTAATAAATGTCCTATAGTTAGATCTGTCTCTCTGAAGTATGTCACGATTTTGTTAGTTTTCGTCTTTTGTCAAGACATCATCAGAATTGTGTAAGATTTGACAGGGCGAATGGTATTAAAAAAAAAAAAAGTTATGTCAGTTACACAACGACCACGTTATCCGATTGCCTTACCATGCATAATGTACAATCTATTGCTATATCACAATATTTACAGAAAAAAAAAACATAACTGCCCCCTCTCCGAAGTTAGAGAAATTTTAGTAGTCGGAAAACGGTTAATATGTGTGAAGCTGTTTGTGCCCAGTGGGGAGTGGAAGGAAGTGCCTAGTTTTGAGGTGAGGGCAGGTCAGAGAGAAGGAAGTTATGATATGCATTTTAAAATGTTTTGGTTGGATTGATAAGTAATCATATTTAGGACAGGTTTCTGAGTTCTTATATATATACTGCTTCCAAAATTTTAAATCTTTTCACGTTGGCTTCATGGTGTATTATTTGTGTGTTGCTGACTAAAATTTCTCTAACTTCAGAGAGGGGGCAGTTATGTTTTTTTTTTCTGTAAATATTGTAATATAGCACTAAATTCTACATCATGCATGGTAAGACAACGCGATAATGTGGTCGTTGTGTAACTGATGAAACCAACATAACTTTCTTTTTGTTATTATAGGAGTTACACTCTCTGACTGTACAAAAGTACCTTACACATTCTATCATCACTTATTCTGTCTACGTGTCCGGCCCAATGTAACTGACACTGTACAAATTTCAATTCCACTGATATCACACTTTTCAAAGAGATCAGCATTGGTCACCTTGTCCTTCAGAGTAAATCCACATATTGTGTGAAGGCAGCTGTTCGTGAAATATGTCTAACTGCATGATATGTGAGCAGTAGGGGCCCAAGCTTCAGCACCGGACAAGAGAGTTATCAGAACAACAGCTTTGTACACTCTGATTTTAATATATATATATATATATATATATATATATATATATATTAGATAAAAAAAAGAAATAGTTTGTGTAGAGCATTGTTCAAATTTCAAGAGCATGCCATAAAAATGAAATAAATACAAATATGCATTTGGGCGTGTTTTCTTCTTTGAAAAAAAGAGGTCTACTCTTGAAATTATTAAACACATTATACCATCCTGATTATATATTTTATCTTTTTATCTTTTAAAATATATGAAGATTTGTAATTAAAATGCTGCCTTTGGTTGTCTGTTTGTTTTTCATTTTCATATATCATGTCACTTCACAGACCTGGTTTCCTACATTGCTAACAGCCTTCTTAAACACTTATATATATTAGATAAAATGATGTGATAGTCAAAATTGATGTTTGACATCGAGTTCAAATTTTATTGTTCACCAACATATATAAAAGAAAGTTTTGGATGGAATTATTCTCCTTTTCAATATTTAAAACAAAATTAAATACCTTTGATGCTTTGGTGGTGTCAGTCGAGACAAATTATTCTGTTCTGTTGCCATGATGTCTGCTAAATTGACAATTTTCGAAGGTGAAAGGACATTGAATGATGATTGCGTTGAAACCATTGTGTCTTCAGTCTTTACAGGCAACATTCTATTCCATGGGTTGTTTTTATCGCGTTTCTTCGTTTGTGGAGAATTTACGCCCAAACAATATACCTAGTGAGAGATAGAAATAATAAACAAATGAATAAAAACTGCTAAGTATTGAGACGGTGGTGAAGAATCAGTGCAGTTCCGATCTTGAGTGTTAAGTAATTCCTAGTAACAAAGATGGCGGCGAAGAATCAAATGCAGGTTCGTGACAGAGACAACGGCGAACTGATTGAATCCAAAATTCGATAAATTTTATAGTAACTTTGAAAGCTTCTGATTGGTTGGTTATTATAACTTGTTTTTATAAAAACGATTGTCGAAATCATTGGTGTCATACCCCATTAGGAGTCAAAAACAGTTTTGCACACCCCTTTTTTGATATAATGGAAAAGTCCTTTCGAATTCAACTTGGTTTGACTTGAGAAAAGGAAAAAATAAATAAATAAATAAAATAAACAAATAAATGAACAAATAAATTTTTTTTGGGGGGGGGGGTTGTCATTATTCTCATTGGTCAAAAAAGAAATATCAATATATTGGTATAATGTGTGCAAAAAGAAGCCATTTTTTTTTATCACATTAAGTTTTTTTTTTTTAATATATATAAAAATAAACACTTTTCAAATATATATATATATATACATACATACATACAAATATAATCCTATTCAAATACATACATACATATGTATATATATATATATATATATATATATATATATATATATATATACTTTCTTTTTTTTTTGTTTAACAAAAACCGGAAACATTCTGTTATGTATTAGTTGGTTAATTTGATTAGTAAGATAAAAATGGTTGCAGTTTAACGTTGTGCCCGGGACAATTTACAATCTATTATTGTTATTTTTTTTCTTTCATGATTAGATTCCAAAAAGTTTGGCTATAAAATTAATTTTATCCTTTTTATAGGTTTAGTGAAAATGTCAGCTATATTATTCTTAGATGTTACATAACTAAGAGTAATAGATTTTTTACTTATTTCATCCCTTATGAAATGATATCTGATATCAATATGCTTCGACCTTTGATGAATCATAAAATTATTTGCTAATAAGATACTACTCTGGTTGTCACAATGAATTACTATAGGGTTTTTACTTAGATCTGGTTTTAAAATAGAGTTTAGAAGGGTGTTCAGAAAAATTGCCTCCTGCACGGAATGGGTGAGGGCCACAAATTCTGCTTCACAAGTAGAAAGGGCAATAATTTGTTGTTTTTTAGTTTTCTAGGAGATCATAGGTTCAGTCTTTGACAGTGTAATTATACTTTTTCTATCCTCAGAGTTACTTCAACCTGAATCTGAAAATTCTTCTAAATTTAGAGGATATGTTGACTTTTTAAATATTAAAGATTGTTCCTTGGTTTCTTTTAGATAATGAAGAATTTGTTTTGCATGATTAAGGTCCTTAATTGTCGGTTTCGATAAGTTTGGAGATAGCTTTGTTACAGTGTAACATATGTCAGGCCTAGTAACGATCATCAAATAGATGAGACTTCCAAGCATTTCTCTGTATAATTGATCGTCTATTAATTTTGTTTCAGTCTCTATATTTTTATTTATATCCATCTCAACAGGAGTTGTATGCGGTTTGCAATCTTGCATTCCGAACTTGAACAGAATTTTTTTAATGTACTGTGATTGGTTCATTGTTATAGTTTCATTTTCACAGGTAAATTTTATACCGAGGAACCATGACAGTCGTCCAAGATCGGCCATTTTAAATTTTTTATTTAATTTATTTTTAACATCTTTTAAAGTGTTGTCACAATTTGAGGCGAGTAATATATCGTCAACCCAAGAAACCAAAATCAACAATTTATTACCTATATTTTTGGTATACATGCATGTGTCCAAGGGACATTGCTTGAATTCTTGTTCTATTAAATAATTATGGAGTGTTAAATTCCAATTGTGAGCACTTTGTCTTAGTCCATATAACAATTTATTCAGTTTCCACACAAAATTTTTATTTTTCATTTTAAATCCCTCTGGGAAGTAAATATAGATTTCACAGTTAATCAGAGCATTTAAATAAGCATTTTTTTACATCCATTTCATGTATTTTTAAATTGTATTGAGCGGCAAATTGTAATAAAATTCTACTTGTCGTTAAATTTGTCATTGATAAAAATGTGGCAAAATATTTAATTCCAGAAATTTGTGAAAATCCTTTTGCAACAAATCTTGCTTGTAAAGTTTCACTGTCAGAAGCTGTGATTTTTTTTGGAGAAAACCCAGCAAGAAGAAATTATATTCTTATCTTTTGATTTTACCACTATTTCGTATCTAGAAGTGTAAGCCATTTGGAGTTTCAGATGGTTCGCTGTTACACACAAGTCCTGGGAGGTGACTTGTTTGTAGTAGACAGTTCCACAGAACAAAATATTCTTACCGTGTCAAAACCCGGGAAAAGAACATGTGAAATTGCTCCAGAAAAGGTTTAATATTTATGAAGCAATTCTGGTTTCTGATTGGTTGGTAGCAGAACGTGAATTAATTTGATTCGTCAGTTCTTAGCAGCATCGTTTATAAATAGAATTGTCCGACTGTGTGGGATCATACCCCATTACAACTCCAAAATATTGCAACATCGTATGTGTTATTTTCAGATAAAACTTTCAATTTGGATTTCATAGCCTTTTCCCATTCTTGGTGATTTTCTGAATTAATCGCCTCATTATAACTTTCTGGTGCACTTTTCAACAAGTAACAGTAATCCACTGCGTAGTCTTGTATCTTCTCAATTTGTAAGAAGTCTGGCCTTTTTCACTCCCTTATCGGGTATTGATATGTCTGTTCCATATTTAAATCAGTAGTTTTACTGTAGTCGTTGTCGTTATTAATATTTTCATTGTGATCGATTAAGATACTAGGTAATATTTCCTCACGTTTTTCATCCACTGGCTCGTCATTTTTTAAATTTAATGTATCATTGAATTTTACACATCTAACCCTTTTTATGGTATTTTGGTCTGGAAAATAGATTAAATATGCTGGACTGTTTTTATCATAACCTACAAAAATACCTTTTTCACTTTTAATATTTAGTTTACTGGTATTTTCTATAAATGCAAAGCAATCTGAACCAAATATATGCATTCAGTTCATTTTTGGTTTTACACGGCAAAACGCTTCATACAGTGTTTTGCCTAATCTTTTATTGAGCGATCTATTTCTGATATATGCTGCTGCTATTAAAGCGTACGTCCATAATGCGCTGATTTTGATTCAATAAATAGATATCTTGCCATCTCAAAAAGGGTCTGCCATGCTCTTTCAGTGGTGCCATTTTGAAATGAGGAATACGGCACTGATTTCTCGTGTTTAATACGATGGTTAATTAATAGAAGTTCAAAATCTTTACTAGTAAATTCAGTCCCATTGTCTGAGCGAATACATTTTATCGAGCTGTACAGGGCAATATCAGCTAAATATTTCTTAGTGGCAAGGATAGTGTTGAATTCTTTTTTTAAAAAATAAACTATAATTAAATCTGTATAATCATCAATAAAGTTCAGAACATGCCTTAGATTGTTTCTCCCCATTGGGCTGATGGGGCCTGCTAAGTCGCAGTACATAAGGGAGAGAATTCTTGTGGCCTTTTTGTCTGGCGTTTTGCTTATATATTTTGTCATTTTCCCCTGTGCACACACATCACAATTTGGGAGATCGTCTGAAGGTATTATTTTCATGCCTTCGACTACATTTGGTATTTTTTTTAATATCAGCTGTATTGTAGTGTCCTAGAATTTTATGCCAGGTTTCCAAGTCGTGACAGGCAGTTTTTGAGGGAACCATACTTTTTAAATAATGTAGTCGGCCATTTTCTTTAATGTCAATACAGTTCCATTAAAGTATATTAATTTTTACTTGTTTTGGCCAAATTTTATATTCGCGCCTTGTTTAATTGCAGCCTGCACGGAAAATATGTCTTGCTTAAATGTAGGTATGAAAAGAGCATTTTTTAGAAAACAGTTACAGATTTCGCCTTTATTATTTTTAGTGATATTTTAGCATCACCTCTTTTCAAGACAATATCATTTATTTGACTACCGTCGGCAAGTTCGACAAAATGATTCTGTTGATTAAAGTTTTAATCAAAATTAATAAAATCAGATTCCTTGGTGACACAGTCTACAAGAAGATTTTTACCATTTGTCGTATTGTCAAAGTTACATGTGAATAGAAATGCATGTTCTTCATGAAAGTTCTCAACTTTTTTTATGGAGTCCATTTTTGAGCTTTTATATCGACATTGGAAACTTTTGTGGTTGGGTCATCCACAATCAATAATAGATAATATATAATTTTATTCTTTTTCTTGGGAAAATTATTTTTGGGGAAAACATTGTGGTAAGATGTGTAATTTGGTTGTGTCGGTTTTCAAGAAGCATTTTTGAACTTCATGATATTGCTAGAATTATTGTCCACGATCATCCAATTCATCTTTTCGTAACTTCGCAATGCCACTTCAAATTCACTGAAATTTATGGATTTGTCTTTTTGCGTTATAACAGTTGTAAATGGTTTAAAATCGGCTGGAAGTCCCTTGAGGATCATTAATATCAACAAGCTATCACTTATTATTTCACCAGAGTTTTAAGGCAGTTGTTTCTGCCCTTATAACGAAGTCGGTAATAGTTTCATCCTCATTATGTTTTAGAGACGTTAGTTCTGTATATAGGGATAAAATTTTCGGTTTCCCTTTTGATAAATAATGCTCTCTTAGTATGTTCAATGCTTTCCGTCCATCACCCAACGCATCTCTTATAATCAGAGACAGACTTCTATTGTCTAAGTATTGAATCAGTTCTGCAAAAACAGTCGCGTTCTTTTCGAGAAATCCAGGGTCATTAGGATTCTTTGTTGGAGATTGTATAACTTTGTGTAGTTTCCGAATCCTTAGATACCCCAGAAATTTTACTTGCCACAATTTGAATTTAGATTCCGAACCGTCAAAGAAAAGACGATGGCTGGGTGCATAACCTGTTAAGTGTTGAGACATTATGTTGAACAAAGATAGCGGTGAAGGATCAGTGCAGTTCCGATCTTGAGTTTTAAGTAATTCCTAGTAACAAAGATGGCGGCAAAGAATCAAATGCAGGTTCGTGACAGAGACGACGGCGAATTGATTGAATCCAAAATTCGACAATTTTTATAGTAACTTTGGAAGTTCTGATTGGTTGGTTATTATAACTTGTGGTTATAAAAACGATCGTTGAAATCATTGGAGTCAAAAACATTTTAACAAAAATATAAAGAAATAATTACTTAATCAAATTTATTAAGTAATAATAGCAATAATTTCATATATTAGAAGCTTTATTGTACATCTTTTTTAGAGAATTGTCCATTAATTCAAAGATTCAGGACAGACAACCCTTAGATATTTCTGAATTATCTCCCATTACTGTTTTGCTTTAGTTTTGGTTAACTTTGAAAATTTAGTACTTGTACAGTTTAAGCAAAAAAAAGGTTATATTGTATATATCCGTTATGGAATGAAGTTTTCCGAAAATAAATTTCACTTAATTTCATTAAAAACTTACAAAAAAAAAACTTAAAAAAAAAAAACTTAAAAAAAAAACAATTTATGATACCGAGCAAAAGGTAGTCATGTTTTGATCTTTAGGAAGAAAAGTTAGTATTAAAGATGGGGAGGGAGTGTCAGCACTTTAAACGGAGTTATCTCCTCGTGACGTGTTCAAAAAATTCAAAGATGGCTACTTTCATTGTGCTCTGATAAAAACGTGTTTTTCCGCTGTAAAAAAAAAAAAAAAACTACTCGGTCAAATTAAGTGAAAAAAATTTTTTTTAGAGATATTCAGTCCAAAACGGATGCGTACAAAATAACCTTTTTTTTTTTATATTTCCATTTTTTAATGCCTTGATTAAACTGTACAAGTACCCAAAATTTAGTTTTTTTTCTTTTTATCTTATACCAATTACTAGATGATAAATCTATTGAAAAATATCTATAGAAACCTTGAAAAAATAACATCTCGTTAAGGGGAATTAGAAATAGCTATTCACAAGACCAACCTATGGTTTAACCTTTATGCTTTACCGGTAGCCTCTTATTTTCATAAATTACGTTTAAGAATTTACAATTGATTAATAAATCTAATTAAATTTAGCACTCCATTTTTGTTAAAAAAGAAAATAATTCAGAAATATTAACTCCCAGTGTTTTGTTTGATCATTTTTATTATTTTTATTTTTAACTAGAACTTAAATCTTTCCCAGCATCAAACATGGCGATTTATACACCTGAAGAAGGTTGGAAGTTACATTGATTGAAACATTGTGCAAATAACACTCAAGATGAGAACAGTAGTTTGATTAATTCAAATAATACAACCAAATTTATTAACAAAAAAAATAGCAACATGCAACAATCTATGATAATTAGAAGATCTTAAATCATGGCTTATCTAGTTTTACTTTAATATAAACAAATTGCTTGTAAAAAGAAAAAAATGGTACAATAAGTTCGTCTATTTATGTGTTAGGTTTAAAAAAACAGCACACACAAAATTACACAAATTCATTAAGTATTTTTTAAATAGGAAAAAACACATTTTAATAGTGAAATGTCTCATCAGCCATTTTCTGCTTACGTTGAGGTCAACGGTCAAGAGACATAATTCAGAATTTAAATATCATACAGTCATCATAATAATACTGGTTAGAATTCGTTTACCAATCAAATTTTATTTTATTTTATGAAAACAAAAAATACTGGATAAAGTTTCAGAATTTTGGTGTTCAGCCTTTTTTTTTTTTTTTTTTTTAACTTAACAGAAGATTGCCGAGTTCTGGTGATATCTGAGCTTCAAATTTTACATAAATTTAAATTGATAAAACACATTTTTTAATGAAAAAATTATATTTTTACAAAATTAATACATATATAACAAACTAAAAACAAAAGATCATTTTAAAGATAATGATCTATAGTAAAATAATAAAATAACTTCAGAAAGATTCAAAATAAAAACTTTTTCAACTTTTAATAGTTTTCCTTTTTGCTACTTCCTCATTTTATTTGTTTTTTTTTTGTTTTGTTTTTTTTGTACTAATTAGTTTAGTTGACATGGTGGATGTCTCTTTAATCACCAAATCTTCTGTTTTCTTTAGTTTCAATCTAAGATCCAAGAATTCTATGAAAGTCAGAAACAATGTTATCATTGATTATAATGTCAATAACATGGTACAAAAATAACAAATGACATTTGGTTATCTGGAATATTATTGTATCTTGTTGTGGCTGCATCAACAGACATATTTAGGGTTGGAACCTTATCATACTGGGCACAGTGCCACCAGTCTCTGGAGGCCATGATAGTCACATCCTGTTTCAAGCAGCAGCTGACCATTTGAGTCAAGTTCAATAGAGAAGAGCTTGACACCCTAATATCTGCATTGTGTGTGAACATTTCTGAACTAATACTGCACTACTTTGAAGTTCTTTTAAAACTCCTATACATTTTATGCACAGTGAGCACTGATACAGGTTTCTTTAGTGAGGATTTCCTTATTCAAGAACCCAGATTTGGATTACTTCTTCGGTACCTTTTCAGAGTCATTACAGACACTGAAATCTTTCTTCTATGTAACTTCACTCTTTATCTTCTCAACTTATTTTATTTATATATATATATATATATATATATATATATATATATATATATATATATATATATATATAGTAATAGGAGCAAAATTCGAAAGATAAGAAAAAAGTAATAGGAGGAAAATTCAAAAGATAAGAAAAGATTAATAAAAAAAAAAACTTTTCAAATTCGAAAGTGCAGAAATATAAATATTGAAGTATATATTTATAGAACAGCAACCTTATCCAGATTAAAAAGTTCAATATCAGTGATAGAGTCTAATATAGGTAGAAAAAGTTAAGATATTGTAGAATTAAATTTATATTTTATTCAAAACAAGGAATGAGAAAATGTTCATATTCCTTGTTTGGAATAAAATATTGTCAATTTAATTCTGCAAGTGTTTGTCTATGCTAACAGTAAAAGGTTGTTCATAAAAAAATCATCATCATCATTAACAGTGACTACTTGGTCAGTCCAACATGCCTTTCCAAAATCAGCAGCAGCCAGCAGCAGATGGGCAATCATGTTGATAACATAAACAGTAAAAAAAATCTTACCTTTTGTGTAATACTGTCATCTTTCTTTCTTTTGTGAACATCTTCAGCAGTTATGATCGGTTTTTTGTCTGCTTCGTCAACACAGTTTCCTACTGGACTGGATGTACTGTCCGTATGAATACAATCTTCTTCCGAGATACTTTTCGTTTTGACACGAGGACGACGCTTAGAGAATTTCTGTTTACACACAGAATCGGGCTTTAAATTCTTTTGCTTCTTGCTACGTAAATATGTCGTTAATGACTTTATGTAATTGTCTTCAGGACCCGAGGAAAACGGCGTCACTAGACGACGGGACATCTTGTCGACCTTGAAAAACAAAGGCAAAAACACTAATACAACAAGAAGCAATAAAAAACAAAGTCGAAACAGTAAAATAGGGTTTTTTATGAAAACAGATAAAAAATTTATTAAATTTTTAAATATTTAAAATGATAGCAGATGACGGAACATTGGGCTATTGAAGTTAAAGACTTTTAGGTATTTTCTTAATTTAACTAAGGTGGTGAACTTTAAATCAAGAACTAATTCCAGATTGGGCAACTATTGATTATCTTGAGTTCAGCTTGGTTTGGTAATTCATTGTGTTGTTTCAGCAGGATGAAGCCACATGTCATGCAGTGAATAATATGATCAATTTACTAAGAGAAACATTTATTAAATGGAGGATTTCACAAAATGAACCTGTCAACTCATTTGTGCAATTTAACCCCATTAGATTATTTTCTTTGGGGATATGTAAAGTTCCAGGTCTATGCTGATAAACCAGACACAATAGAACACTCGGAAGACAATATTTTTTCACATCTTTTTCTTCCTTAGTTTCCCTCTCTGGGTTACTCTAACCAAGTTTGTTGACCTATTCCACAAATCCTAAAACTCCATCATGAAAAATCTCCAAAAAAAATACATGATTAAACCCAGAATTCCAACTTCCAATATAGACACCCACTACCATGCCTCCTTCTCTAACATCAGGGGTCTACGTTCCAACCTTCCAGTGGTTGAAATCCAATTATGGGAGACCAAACCTGACCTATTCTTCCTAAGCAAAACTGGCCCAACTATTGGACAAACTATTTCTCTAGATGAGTTCATAATTAAAGGATATTCTAATTTAACATCCAAATCTGACCGCCCCACCCCAGATCGACATGAGCATGGAATATGTGCCTGCATTAAAGATGGCTTTCCATGTGGTAAAGACATCTCCAGAGAAGACCCTAAATTGCTCTATATGTGCTTTCGGATTGCACTTTCTCACACCACAGCGTTTATATTTGCCCTCTATCGCCCCTATAACAGTGGAGTTAGTATATTTAAGAGCATATTTGAGAATATTGACCACATCCTGCTTGCTCATCTTCCGACTAACATTCACATCTGTGGAAACCTCAATGTTCACAATGTGAAATGTTTAGCCCACTCAAACAAGACAGATGAGGGAAGGTTCTGTCACGATTTTCCCATTGCTTATGACCTAACTCAGACTGTACACGAACCCACCTGTGTGCCTGAGACTGATATGCAAGTCTTCTAGACCTTTTTCTAACAATTTGCCCTGAGCTATGTTCGTCTTCCATTGGGATCTTCAGATCACTCGGTTGTCTCCGTTAAGATAAAAACACAATGAAATAAGTCATCCGACATACCTCTTCATCGTACAGTATACTCTATACTCTATGGCTGACTAGAATAGCTTTCGTACATTTATATCAGATATACCTCTTCGATCCATGTTTAAAAAGAATGTGTCTTCCATAGTATCATGGTTGACTGAATAGTTAATTGTAGGTATAGACCGATTTATACTCTCCAAAAAATTCCAGCAAAAACTTAACAGCCAGTCATGAGCCATAGTTCTCTCCAGAATGTGCTGCAGCTCATTCTACTCCATGAGATCAGGGCCGCCAACCCCCTGTATTTTCTCCTGTGTCTGAAAACACGCTATGCGACATCTGTGCATGATGTTGCCAAGCTAATTAAAAACCTCGATTCCAGTAAATGGCATTCCTATTCTAGTGCTCCAAAAGCTTCAACCAGAACTAGCTGCCATACTTACAAAGTTTCCCAACACCCTGGAAAACCTCATCAATACAGATCAATCAGTCTCCTGTGTGTCATGAGTAAGTTACTAGAATCTGTGTTAAATAGAGAAGTAGTCAACCACCTCAGCAAAAATAACCTCCTCAGTGACATGCGATATACTTTCTGTTCTACTAAATCTACAGCTGATGTGTTAACAGTTATATCTCATAGGATTAGCAAATCTCTTGATGGAGGCTTCCTTTCTAAGGCAATTGCCCTTGACATATCAAAGGTTTTTTGATAGGTTGTGGCACAAAATCTCCAGCTACGGTATAGCTGGAAATGTCTTTTCAATTATTAAATCATTTCTCTCTGATAGGTTCATAAGAGTAGTGGTTGATGGGCAAAAATCTGAAGCTCACAGAATTAATGCTGGAGTTCCTCAGGGATCCACCCTGGGTTTAACTTTCTTTTTGATCTACATCAATGATCTCCCAAATTACATTCTAAGATCATTTGTAGATATTTGGTAGGATCGTTCTACCGTTCCAGTACATATCTCACTGTTGATGCAATTCTCTACATGTATAAGAGCCAAGTACATCCAAGGATGGAGTACTGTTGCCACATCTGAGCAGGACCTGCTAGAAGTAGCTTATCCTGCCTTGACAGAGTTCAAAATAGACTTTGTAGCCTAGTGGGGGATACCCTTTTCTCTTCCCTGGAACGTCTTTCCCACAGAAAAGACGTCGCAAGCCTGTCTCTGCTTTATCATTATTTTCATGGCAAGTGCTCGTCTGAGCTCCAATTTATGCTGCCTCCTGGCCTGACTTTCATGAAAAACACTTGTCTAGCTGAAATCACTATCAATAATTTTCCCCACTCTTTATCTGTGCCTAAACCTAAATACAGATTCCATGAACAAAGCTTCTTTCTTAGAACTGCATGCTTGTGGAACTCGGTTCTATTTTTCTGCTTTCCAACTGACTACAATATGGTTGTCTCCAAGTCCAATGTGAACAAATTCTTGATGAGCCATCTCCTTAAGTAATCCAATTTACAAAATTTCCACTACTAATGATGACTGACATTTCCCCTTGACCACTGTATACTCATTAACTCTTATCCTCGAGTGGCCTCCAGACCTTGATAAGTGGTGACTCCTTTGTAAAAAAAAAAAAAAACACGTTTGACATGTTGACAAAATACAGTATTATTTAATGTGTAAAGTTTGTGAAAATTTTACCTTTAGATTACGTCATATACACACAAGCCATCAGGCCATACGCACAAAATTGTATTTTAAATTATAAACACCAAAAATTAATCTTTGGAATAAACCACATATTTGTATAATAAAAATATTTTCTACGATTTACTTTAATTTAAAAAACATGCTTTATAATAGTACTAGCAGAGGTACCTGGCATTGATCGGGGTAATACAAATTTAAATGGAAGTGAAATTATGTGTAATATCTTTATATTAAAATTTCTACTTCTTACCCTTTCTCTCTCTCTCTCTCTCTCTCTCTCTCTCTCTCTCTCTCTCTCTCTAGCAGTCTCTATGTTTCTCTCTTTTCCTCTCCTCATTTTACGGCCTTTCTTTGTAACCTTTTAGGTATGTTTCATCTAACTCATTCCTCTCTCTTGTTATACTGTGCTGAAGCTAAATGTAATTCATATATTTGAGCAACTCTTTCCAAATGTAATACTGCATCATATTTATTGCTTTTAGGCAACTCAAAATAGAACAAAACAATGATATTCTTGATTAAATGTAATTCCGTTCCCTCCACCCGCTTTCACAATAAAATGCAGAGAAATTAAAAAGAAAAGATCTTAAAAATATATATATGCAATAAAGTAATTTTCAGATCATAAACTGCTTCAGCCATTTCTGGGACTGGCTCTATATACCCCCTCTTAGAAATATGTATGAAATAAATTGATTTTCAGATCGTAAATTGCTTCAGTTATTTCCGGGACAGACTCCATATATCCTCTTCTAAAAAATATATATGTAATAAAATAATTTTCAGATCATAGACTGCTTCAGTCATTATCAGGACTTACTCCATACAACTACCCTCTTAAAAATATGTATGAAATAAAGTAATTTTCAGATCAAAAACTGCTTAAGCCATTTCCAGGACTGCCTCTATATACACCCCTCCTAAAAATATGTGGGTGAGTGTCTGTGGAGCATTGCCTGTGCATTGACCCCCCACACACACACACACACATACACCTAAAAAAAAAAAAATAAAAAAAATCAAAACAACTTTTCTTTCAATCAGATTAGCAGGGAGTGGCCCGTGCAACTGAAAAAAAAAAAAAAAAAAATGAACCGTGATGGTGAAACGCGAAAAAGGGGAAGAAGGCAAAAGCCATATGGTCAAACACTTTTGCCCATATGGCCACGAGTGCTTTGTGATGTCATAACATTGCAAAATAAGCATTTTAAACATAGTTTTAGTTTAATGTGCATGCAGGACTTGCGAAAAGAGACATGAAAAACGGATCCCCTCCTCCAAAAAGTGGTTAAGTTGACCCCCACAGAACAAATTTTTGTTTTCAATTTTAACATATGAATTATTAGGCATGATAACAGTTTTGTGCCAGTCAGATGTGGATGACAAAAGTTTTTAATAGACATACAAACACACACAAACATCTCTCCTTTATATAATAGACTAGCATCAATACTCAGCATTGTCCGGGTTCACTTGAAGTTCGATTTGGACACCCCTGCTATACTAAAAATATTGAGCAGTTTTTCATTATAATATGTCAACTCGATCATGGGCAATGTCGATACCCCCAGTTAAAAACGCATAAAAACACAAAAATGTAATCGTCTCAAAAAAGAAGTATGTGACAACCTCCCCACCAGATATTTCGGCAGAAGGGATACGAAGAGAAGAAGCTATTCTTTGGATATTGAGCACTTTTTGTTGCCTGTGTGCTGACCCCCCCCCCCCCAAGATAAAAGAGTATATAAATCAAAACAACTTTTCTTTCAATCAAAATAGCATGGAGTGCCCGTGCCACCAAAAAAAATAAAATGAGCCGCGGTGTTCAGGCTTGAACATAAAAGGCAAAAGAGAGGAAGAGAAAAAATGAACTGCAATGGGTGAAACACGAAAAAGAGGACTAAGGCAAAAACTTATAAACAAACACTTTTACCCACACGACTACGAGTGTTTATGATGTCAAGATGTTGCAAAATGAGCATTTTAAACATAGTTTTAGTTTGATATGCATGCATCACTAGCAAAAAAAGCAACGCAACAAAAGATCTCCCCTTCCAAAAAGTGATCCAGTTGACCGCCACAGAATTAATCTTTTTTTCTAATTTTTACATATCTAGTTTAATAATAATTAATTGTAATTTTCTAATGTTACGATTTTGCAGCCTTCCATGAGATGCCTGAAATTTTTCACATGCAATATTTAAAAAAAATGCTTGGAGTGACAAGCTTCAATTTTCAGGGTTGCCTAGTTTTTATGATACCAACAATTGGGGAAAGTTTTAAGAAAATCTGAGATGTATTGGAGACATTATCTGGATGATTTGACTCTGCAGGAAGATGGGTAGATAAAGTGATTGAAGTTAAGCATGTAAGTGATTGAATCATACAGATTTTAATATGACCAAACCAACAAAGTCTCCTGTTCTGCACACATTTCCCTATGCTATTCGGATTTAATAGCCTGTCTTAAACACTCACATTTCTCTCCATGCAACAAATGTTCTCAGTCTTTAATTTTCCAGATTTTCCAAGTGCAAAGTAAACAAAGGTCGAGACAGCAAAATGAAAGCCATGAAGAAGATATGATCTACATGTCTAGAATCCAAGGTTTTTTTTTGTTTTTATGTAAATCGTTCCAGGCTAGGCATGAAGCTACTTGATGTAAGGAGCTAAAAATAAATAAGTAAATAAAAAATACTTGAAGGTTAAAAACTAGCCAATGATAAATGTTAGATGGATAGATTCAGACCCAAAAAACAGCAATTCTTCTCCCTTTATCAGAAACATCGTTCATGGAATGTGAGGACTAAAGGACAAAATAAGGGAAGCAGGAGTTATGAATGCTAATGCAATGGATAAAAGTGTTGTTGTACAATACAGCTCAGCTAATATGAAGAATTACTAGACTTTACTGAGGAGAAGAAATTGATACTAGCACAAATTGCATTAAGTACAACAGTTTTTTTTTTATTATTATTACATCATTTTTGGTTTGTAAATTTAAGATATGTTTGTTTTTAAAGGGATATAATTTTTTTTTGTACTTTGAAATTTTCTTCCTTGATACATTCTTTAAGCAGGATTATCTTCCTTGTTAAGAGACACTTAAAAGCAGAATTATATGCCCTTGGCGAGCGACACTAAGGAAGGGTTATCGGTCTTTGCTACACACATTACTATAGGGTAGAATTCAAAATGGATGTTACTGATCACAGTTTATCTACACATAATTTAACCTACATTGTTTTATGTTTCAAATAAATCATTTTCATTTGTTAATTTCTGCATCTCGCATCATTTAACCACCTACTAATTTCAAATAATAAAAAAAACACAAAACTCACCTTTTTCCGATAAAACTTCTCCAATTCTCTGATGACCTCATCACTGACCATATCCAGCATCCTAGACAAGAAGATAAATGATAATTCGAATCATGTAAATATGTAATCACCTATGTAACAATCACAGAGTCTGAAAGTATCGTGGCTGTTTTAAGTACAGAAGTTTTCATTGTGTTCGTAGAAATTGTGTTCGTGCCTTCCTCTGCCTTCTCCTCCTGTAAAATGCCACCAACCCATTGAAATCATTAATAAAATTCACAATGCTTTCTACAATCCAATCATATTTGGTACAAATAAACTTTAGTCTATACCTTACTTGTCCACCAAGTTTCCATCCAGAATGCCCGACAGTTTTTGTTTTATCAATGTGCAATTATTCACACTTTTACATTTCAGTCACACTTGGATACGACTGATTTAGGCTGTGATGGTCCTCTTCAGTTCAGAAATAGTCTGAGTATTGTTTTGATAGCTATTATCTTTAAGAGAATGACACAGATAAAAATCTGGAAGAAGCAGGGGCTTAAGGTCCAGTGAATGTCGTGCCCATATAGAATCTACTGATGAGACGACAACCAAAGTGTCCAACATATCATTGAATGCAATAAAACAAAGACTGTTGGCTACTTAAGATTGGAATTTTGTGGTCAAGTCAGGTTTAGACTTTATACGAAATACACGCCTGGGCGCCTGGCATTGCCCGGGTGTTTGGAGGTGTGTGTTGAGCAAAAAAAAAAAGTTGTAATAGGCAGACAGGCTCGATCCGTGGAAAAGAAAGTGGAGGTGTGTGTAGTAAGCAGGCTCGAACCTGTAACACGCCAGAGAAAAAAGAGGTGAAAAAAAAAAAAAAACGCTCTTATTGATAAGCCTACCGTGGTTGTGATGTCACATGCGGTTGACATAATGCCTTTTATGTGATGTCATTTAGCCGAGCTTTGAATGACTTGCAAAAAATGTCAGTGAAAAAACTGACCCTCCCTATAGAAAAGTGCCCAGTTGAGGGTGAAGGAATTAATGTTTTTGGCCAATTTTTCGATATTTGTTGTCCAAAGGGTCGAGCTTCAAAAGGATACTGATCTCGTGAAAATCCGTCGCCTCTGTCTAAAGTTTTAGGCAGGCAGACATACATACATTCATACATACATTTAAACAGACAGGTGAGATTTATATTATAGACTAGCGGGGCTACCCAGCATTGCTCTGGACCATATAAACAATGAGAAAATTGCATTTGATTTTGAATATATTTGTTATTCTTAGGAGAGAGGAATTTTTAATGTCTATGTATCATTTGCTATTTCAAGCAAAAGAATATTTTACCTAGCTAGGACGGGTATTACACATATGAAATAATTGTATCTTACCTAGGGTAGGTGATTTACAGCATGTATATGAAATAATTTTACATTTGCAAGGACGGGTAATATACAAGACATATTTAAAATATTTTACCTACACTAAGACAGGTAATTTAAATACATATATGAAACAATTTCACATACTTTTTTACCCCAAAATGGACATTACTCTCTCCAACCCAACCCCCAAAAGAGAACTCGAGCACATTTAAAATTAACATAATCATGCTTCTTTCTACCCACCACTAACACCATTTACATCATTCCCGGATGATAACATCAAAAATTTTTTTAAAAATATAGATCACCCCCAACAGAAACTGGTCAAGTAAACTTTCATAGAAAACCAACAATATATATGTATTAATCTAATTTTGAGATCGTAAACTGTTTCAGCCATATCCAGAATCGACTTCACAAATAAAGTAATTTTGAGACATAAAATTGTTTAAGCCATTTGCGATACAAACTTTATAGTCTACTACCCTCATTGAATTCAGAGTGACACTGGTTATTCTGCTATTTGCCCCTATCTCATTCAACCCCGGGCAACACCAGGAATTCTGCTAATATATATTTCCATAAATCTCCTTCAATCTCAGGCAACGCCAGGGATATTGCTAGTATATTTTCTCACCGACCTCATTCAATCTTGAGCAATGTTGGGTATTCTGCTAGTGTATATGTGCCGCTATCTAATACAATCCTGGGCAATGCCAAGTATTTGTCTATTCTGTATTTGTACCAATATCATTAAATCACAGGTGATGCCAGGTATTCTATTAGTATTTATTTACACCTGCCTCATTAAATCCCGGGCAATGCCTGGTATTCTACTTTTATATATTTTCACCTATCTCATTCAATTCCAAGCGACGCCAGGTATTTTGCTAGTATATATTCTCATTTATTTCATCCAATCTCGGGCAATGCCGGGTATTCTGCTAGTATATATCTCCATCAATCTCATTAAATCCTGGGCGATGCAAGGTATTCTGCCAGTATATATTTCGATTAATCTCATTCAATCCCAGGCAACGCCAGGTATTCTGCTAGTATATATTTGCATCTATCTCATTTGATCCCAGGCGCCCGTGCATTCTGCTAGCATACATTTGCATGTATCTCATTCAATCTCAGGTGACTCCGGTTATTCTGCTAGTATATATTTGGACCTATCTCATTGAATCCCATACTTCTTGGATATGTTACTAATTCGACAATCATTTTTTCTGATTTAACCAACAGTATGCTGCCCTCTTTTACTAAAATAATAACTTTGAGACATTGCCTGGGCTTTTTATTTCATTACAAACACATCAATCAAATAACTCACATTTCATCATGTTTCATAATTCTTGAACATATTATTAATTTCGACAATCATTTTTCATGATTGAACCCATATTATCACCATCCCCCTCTTATGAAAATAATAACTTTGATACATTGTCTGGGATGTTTATTTCATTACAAACACACTAATCAAATAACTCATATTTCATCATTTTTCATAATTCTTGGATAGGTTACTAATTTCGACCACCATTTTTCATAATTTACCCCACATTATCGCCCCCCCCCTTACTAAAATAATAACTTTGATACATTGTTTGGGCTGTTTATTTCATTACAAACATACAAATCATATAACTCACAGTGTTTCATAATTCTTGGACATGTTATTAATTTCGAGAATCATTTTTGATGATTTGATCCAGATTATCGCCTCCCTCCTATGACTAAAGTAATAACTTTGATGCATTGTCTGGGCTGATTTCATATCCCCCACTTCACTGTTAAAAATATACATGAAATAAAGTAATGTTTAAATCGTAATTGTTCGCAGCCATTTCCAGGACTGACTTCATATCCCCCACCCCACTGTTAAAAATTTACATGAAATAAAGTAATGTTTAATTCGTTAGCGGTTTCAGCCATTTTCAGGACTGATTTCATATCCCCCAGTCCACTCTTAAAAATATACTTGTTTTCAAAATTAATACATAAAAACATTAACACGGTTAGGGATTAGGCAACCATTACTTCAACATGAATTCCTTAGGGTAGTATCAGTCTCAGCATTCCAGTGACTTTAATCCCCCCTCACTTCTTTAACTCAGGATTACTTGATATATTTACATGATTTTTAGAATGTTACAACTAAGCCCCTAGCATGCACTTATTTATCTGATTTTTGGAATCAGCAGTTCAACCATGTAATTTTTGGAATATGACATCTTACGTCAATTTTTTGTCTCAAAAATTAGTATGCCACTCTGGATTATAATATCACGATAACCTTCGAAGGTGGTTAATGTAAGTATTAAAAGTCACCATGAGAGAGAGCTGATGTCACATTCGGTGACATGACTAAGCATTTTTTTCAAATATGTATAAACAAGAAAAAGACCCTTAAACTTAAAGTGGTCAAGTGGGTGATTTCTCTTGAACTTTGTTGGAGACGCCTCTCCATGGGATTAATGGACTATCTCATGATGTCACTTCCGGTATTGAGTACCGGTGCCCGGCAGTCTGAGTTTGGCATGCGACCAAGGCGGTCGGGTGCAAACACCCAACCGTTGAGGAAGGGTATTGCTCCACCTATTTTTGCCTGTAGTATATGTGAATACATGTTCGTTCTTAAAAGTCCTGCATTCCTTCGTTCTTATTACCATTTCACCCCATAACAGACTTTTGCAAAATTAAGCTTTGTATACTGTTGGAACAAGACTGAGAATAAATTTGCTTTCTTTCAGTTTTGCTTTTTTTTTATGTTGAAAAGCCAAAGAAACACACAGCGAGTGAAAAAAAAATCGCAAACATAGCGTTTAAAAATCGCCAAAATTAAAGGTACACTCAAGCTCATTTCGTAAATCTTAGATATTATAATATATGGAGCATATAAAAAGTTTTAAGAATAAGTGACCCCACCGAGCACCCCCCCTGAAAAAAGCCTTTGCCAGACATACACAAAAACTGCACACACACACACACACACACACATGTTTGCTTTTATATATATAGACTAGCGGGGGGTACCGGAGGGGGGGGGGTTAAATGATAATAAAAAAATGTTTTGGTAGGTGAGTATGAGAATCGAACCCGTACCCTTGAGTTGGAAATTAATGTGTGAAAAAAAAAAAGTGCGATGTTACCATTGGGCCACCGCGACATACAGCGTAGACATGTTTGAATTTATTTATCTAACTATAAAAACAGGCGTGCGTAATAAAAGTTAACTTTGCTGCTTCCATTTGAACTAATTAAGAAGGTCAAATAGAAGTCACGCAGCGTCTGAGTTTGTTTATCGAAATTTGACTGTCTGATATACAAGATCTGATATACAAGATTGATCAAAGCTGATTGCTTCTGGACGTTTTTCCCGGCGCAATGCCGCGAACACGTCCGTTTGAGTTTAGTTTCACTTTATTTATACTAAAAAACCCAATCAACACGCGAGAAGCCAAAATAGCAATAATTTTGTAAAAATCGACGTAAATAAATCTATACGCTACGCGCTTTCCTAATTCCTAGATATTATTATATAGGACCTATATACACAGTTTTAAGCGATAGTAACGACCCCGGGAGCGTGTGCGAGAAAAGCCTTTTGAAGACATACACGAAATGGTCACACACATTTTGCCTTTTATATATATAGACTAGCGGGGATACTCGGCGTTGCCTGGATGTTTGGAGGAGTGCGTGTAGGGGGGGGGGATAAAGAATAAGCGAAGTAATAACCCTGTTTAAACTTTCTTAAAAAATCGAAAAATATAAAATAAAAAAACAGCGAACGAACGTAAAACTTCTTTTAAAAAAATCAGATAAATAAAAACCAAAAAAAAAAAAATGAAAAAAAAAATGGACGAGTTCGGAAAAACAAAAACAAAAAAACACAGCGAAAAGCGAAAAAAAAATGGTATAAATAGCCTTGTTTCAATATTAAAAGTTTAAAAATTGAAAAAAAAATATATCTGATAACTGGGATTGAACCTGCAATCTTAAGATAATGGTATAAACGAATTCAAGGTACAACGTCTTTTGTGCGTGTTGACGCATGCATAGAAGCCATCGTGTCATGAAGATACAATTTTTTTTCCACCTTTTATGGTAGAAAAGTGTCTGGTTGAGGTTGAAGGAATTAATTTTTTTGGCCAATTTTTCGATATTTGTTGGATGAAGGTTTGAGCTTAAAAATGATACCTATCTTGTGAAAATCCGTCACCTCTGTAGGAAGATTTTGCAAGACATACAAACACACATACATACATACACACATTTTCGCTTTTATATATATAGATGGTTGGATTGTAGAAAGTATTTTGAATTTTATTAATTTCATGGCTAGCATTCTATAAATAAATCCATTTTAAAGTTTGTTTTATTTATCTTTTTTAATTTAAGTGTCACCACTTATCAAGGCTAAAAACCACTCAAGTATAAAGGTTAATGTAAGTTATGAATTTTCAATTGAATGATGAAGAATATTATGGGATGATTGAAAATTATGAATGGAATGAACAAAGTTTGAGTATTCATGAGGGCAACATTTGTTGACATTGGACTTGAAGACAGTCATCTTGTAGTTTGCAGAGAAGTAGTTCTGTTGTAATGTGCTCCACAGAAATTCTGTTTAATGTTAGACACATGGAGGAAGAAACAAAAGTTTGTTACAATTGTCGCAACAAGATGAGTTCGTTTGTTATGAAATTTTTACAAAGACTGAAGCTCAGCCGTGCACTTTCTATGAACATAGCAATAGAGTAGAGAAAGACTAGTGACGTTTCTAGGGAGATGGGGATGAAATATGTATCCATGAAAGGTGAATATTTATTTATTTAGGTTGTGGTCTTCATCCAACTCACCTTGATTCCAGTAAAAGCGCCAAATTATCGTAAATAATTTGCAGACACGTCTTTTTCAGTTGATTTGCATTATAGTCAAATGCAAATTCTAAAATTTCACACACATTTTTTAAATTGACTATAAAAAAGAAAATAGAATTTAAATTATTTTTTTACAAAAAACTGAGACAAATCATAACAATCATCATCTTTGGTTTAACATCGGTTTTACAGTGTGAAACGATAAAATTGTTGCACTAGAAAAGATGATATGATTCCATTTCCATTTGATGAAAACCAGTTTTCTTTTTTTGTTACAGACCATCTACTAGTTAGCCAGAGTGATAAGCGCCTTCTATCAATTCTGAAAGTGACACAATATTCAATGAGTGAGATCGGAGATGCACCGCTGTACAATTCATACTCTCCACCAATCCAAGGTATGACAGCAGGACCATTGCCAGCACCCTCAAAATGCAAATCCAGACAGTTCAACGCTTGAGGACAAATCTCAATGAAGTTTCCGGCCATTTTCCGGTCTTTGGTGTGGTTCCAAGTGAGGGCCACATCATGCCACTTTGCATCTTTGAAATCAGCTTAAAAGTCAACACCGAAGTATACCTGGATGTGCTGAAGAGCGTGGTGATCCCCTGGTGCAATCAGGTGGCTGCTGGCGACCCTGGCCCACAAGAACTCGGCGCTGGCCCACAAGTCCAAAAAAACCCAGGCTTGGCTTCAGAAAGAGTGCTACGACTTTGTACCTTTCTCTCATTTGCCCCCCTCCTCCCCCGATCTGAATCCGCTCTTTAGAACAACAAATTTATCATTTCACACTGGACATGCTGGCATGTTTAGCTGGCTTTAAGAAATTGACTTCCAAACTAATCTATCTCTGAACAGATCTTATTTATCCTTTTCAATATGATTAAACCAACAAACATTTCTGTTCTGCACATGTCTGGCCAAATTTATTCTTTCTCTGAGGTCATCAGATCTAGGCCTGTCTTTAAGATCCATATTAACCATCCATCATATTATTCTCTGTCATTAGCACTATGATAATGTACTTTTACTACAATTTATTCTTAAAATTATGTAGTGCCATCTGGACAACTAAGAAAATAGAAACATTTTTCAATCACAATCACAAAAGAATTAAAATTGTCAAAGGAAATAATTGATATTTTTGAGTGAAAAATATAAACACCAGAGTTCCTCTTACAACAAAAACTTTTTTTTTTCCTGCATATGTTTAATACATACGCAAACAAATAAAATTTAAAAACTAACATGATTTGACTGCAGTTCTGAATACAGCTAGTATGTATATATTAGTAATGGGACGATTCCAATATTTTTCCAAATTCCGATACAATTACCAATTCTGATTCCAATTCTTTAAAAATCTTGATGATTAAGCTAGCTTTGATGTTGTGGGAGGTCATTTTGGTGATGTTTTCGATGTATGACCAAATGAAGTAGTCCAGCGGGTTCAGGCTCCTGAAGCACTCCTGAAGTCAAACCTGGGTATCTTTGGATTTGTGGGCCAGCGCCGAGTCTTGCTGCCACACCCTACGTCTGCCAGTGGCCACCTGATTGCACCAGGGGATCACCGCACTCTTCAGCACATCCAGATACACTTTGGTGTTGACTTTCAAGCCGACTTCGAAGATGGGAGGTGGCATGATGTAACCCTCAATTGAAAACAAACCAAAGACCATAACCATGGGTTACCTAATGCATTGAGACGTGCCCTCAAGCACTGAACCGTCCGGATTTGCATTTTGAGATGTTAGCAATTGTCCTGTTTTGATAACTTGGATTGGTGGAGAGCATGAACTGTACAGCGGTGCATCTCTGATTTCACTCGTTGAACTTTGTGTCACTTTCAGACATGACAGAAGGCTGCTATCACTCTTGGAATTTGGACACAACTGACCAACTAATAGATGGTCTGCAACAAAAAAAAAATATAAAACGGTTTTCATCAAATGGAAATGGAATCATGTCTTTTCTAGGGCGACAATTTCATCATTCCGCCCTGTATTAATAAGCTTGTTAAATTCATTGGTTTTTATCTTTGGATACATTTAACCTGACCTGAAATTATGTGTGTGTGTGTGTGTGTGTGTGTGTGTGTTAGGGAGGGAAATGAAAAAGAAAACTAAAAACCATCTGTTTAACGGTATCACTTTTGCATTTTTTTGAGAAAAGGAAGGGCTCACTCTCAAAATTATCCCAGATATTTTTTTTTTATTAATGTTTAGCAGTAAGTCTAATATTCACAAATTTGATAGATTTTTAGAATAGTCTGTGATTGATTTTTGTTTATATTTTCTTTCACCATTGTATATTTTCTGCATTGCTATAGCCTTATATATGTGTGTGTGTGTGCGTGTGTAAAAATTAAATTTACATAGATAAAATGATTTTAGAAGAAATTGAATTTTCATTATAAAAGACATTATTTTCCCGAAAGTTTAGGGAAAACGCTGCAAGTTTCATGATTTTTTCTTTTTCTGTCCAATTTATTCCAATAAAAAAATATATTATTTCTGTTATTACAAAGATAATTCAATGAAAATAAATTGAAAAACAATGTTCTTTTTGTTGTTAAAAATGATACCATTAATAATTATTGGACAACTTTTACAAAACTTTAAGAAAATTAAAATTAAAATCAAGAAAAAAAAAAGACTGTTTTCCTCCTACTTATAGACTTGATCATTTTTAAGACTAAGATCTAAAGGCATCTCTTGTTGTCATATTCTTTGTCTTCCTTCGTCGTCGTCATCATGGCAATGAAGGACAAGAATAAACCCAAGACAATAATATTATACTATTTATGTCTACTGATGAAATAATCGACTCACGTTTACTTTCCTGTGTTTTTGTTTCAAACTCTGGTGACCCTTTTCTTATTCAAATCAAATGCGTGCGGGCAAAACGTTTTCGCACTCCCAACTACTTCACAATAAAAATACAAAATATTTTTACAATGCAAATATTGATTTTTAATAGCTTTCATAATAATTAATACTACAATTTTTTTACAGGCATTTAAAATTGTTGTAGACTCTTGAAAATTCAGTATGTTATTGCTATACATCTTATGAGATGACTGATGAATTTTTATGATTTCAGATTCAAAGGAACAGCTACAGCAGGAATTGGAATACTCTACTAAAGCCTGATTGTCACAGATGGTGAACTTCAAAAGTGCAATCTGGACGTGAAGACACTTTCAAAGAACAATATGCAATAAAATTCTGTATCAAACTTGGAAAAAATGCCACAGAAATGTATGGAATGCTTTAGACTGCTTTTAGACCATCTTACATGAATCGAGCATCAGTTTTTGAGTGGCATAAGAGATTCAAAGAAGGCAAGGAGTCTGTGAGAGATGATGAAAGGTGTGGGAGGAGTAAGGAAGTCAAAACACCAGAGTTGATTGGCCAAATAAAGAATTTCATGGATAAGGACCGTTGTGTATAGACAATAAGTGCCCAATTTGATGTCAGTGTGGGAACTGTACACACAATTATTCACGAGGAACTGAAGATGTGGAAGATTTGCGTAAATGCACCAGTTCCCAACTCTATCCTTGTCATAGACTATTTGACCAAGATGGGCATCAAGACAGTTCCTCACCCTCTCTTTAGTCCAGACCTTGCTCCCTGTGAATTTTGGTTATTCCTTAAGTTCAAGGAAAACCTTAGAGGCTGTTGTTATGAAACAATTGAGGAGATGAAAGAGGCTGTGACAAGAGTCACTGACACGCTCACACAAGATGATTTTCATGGCGCCTTCCAGAAGTTGTTGGAGCAGTACAACAAGTGCATTACAGCTGAAGGAGATTACTTTGAATGGGACTAGAGTTTAATGTGTGTAATATCAATAAAAGTGCCCATACAAAAAAGTCTGGAAACTTATTGAAGACACATATAAATACAGATACAAATGGTTGATAAGTCTTAGCAACTGCTTTTTTTAAGTGATAAAAAAATCAACACAGCATCAATAAGTAATAGCCATTTCATAAAAGAATAAAGGATATTTTCGTTCAACCTAATCAAAAAAACAAAACTGCAGAAAAATCTTTATGATGCGTGTCCCCAACACAAAACAAAAATGCTATATTCCAAAAATCGCATAAATTGATTAAGTAGGGTTTTTTAACCAAGGAAATCAAATTTTATGATTTTTTTAATGATTAATAATATTTTGAAGCCATTACAAGACCGATTAAAACAAAAAAAAAAAATCTCGGTAGTTGAATTGAGTTATTTCTCTTGATTTCTAAAACATTCTAAAATATGACAGATCTGTCTGATTCTTTATAAAATTTGATTTTCTTAGTAAAAGAAAACAAAAAGCTACTTGATCAATGTATATGATTTTTGGAACATGACATTTTCGTTCCATGATTGGTTTTTCTGCATTTTGTTTTTTTACTTAGGTTGAATTCTGAACAAGCACTGATATTTTTTAATGAGAAAAACTTACTCAAAGTTATGATTTCTTTTTCCACCATGTCTTTAAGTTCTGTCAAAAGTAACTGATCCGCCATGATGAGCACTTCACAAAAAAGAGCAAGTGTTTTATTTACTGGAAAAGAGAAAAAAAATAATTAAAAAAAAATATATATATATATATATATATATAAAAATGTAAATGTTGGTTCGTTCGGAGTTAATTGTCTAAAAAAACCACTGGACGGATGGCTTCCACGTTTTGGTATAATATGTTTACTATATCCATGTGTGTTTTTATATATTCCTTTTTAATTATAACATTATACTTAATTTTTCTATGATAAATAGGTGGATTTCTTTTTACCGAGAGGCGATTTTTTTATTTAGGGACAATTACCGCTTCCTGTCACGTGACCAGTGTTACAATTTAGCGGTTTTCCTACTAGATCTGGAGATTTCGTTTACAATCTAGCGGGAAATTCTAGAAAATCTGGAGGTATTTGGCACCCAGAGACACCCGCATTAGATTACTTGAAAATACTTTAAAACATAAAATAAACTCATTCATGTAAGTAAAAAAAAGTAGCATTTATTGCCTTTGGTAACAATTATTTATTGATTATTTGTTTTGTTTTTCACCTTTTTTTCGACTAACCATTCTTAAATCTCACTATAAAATCGATTTTTCCAAGTACATTTTAGGGGGGGGGGCATTCCAATCTCCCCGAAGGGGTTTGTATTACTGTACACGGGTTTGTATTACTGTACACATAGATTCGAAAAAGTTGTCAAAAAACAAATATATAACAAATAAATGTTATCAAAGGCAAGATAAGTTACTTTTCTGCCAAACTGGCTAGCGATTTTCTGGACATTTCTTTCTCCTGATCTCGCGGGTTTTTTTTAAATCTCAGTTGACAACATTGCATCACTAAAAAAACACCACAGGCTTAATGTAAACAGAATGTGTTTACAATATGGTAAATTTTCAATGGGTTTATTGATAATGTAACCATGTGATTGAACTTTAATTTAAATTAACCACACGTGGTCGAAAAATGAATGCCGACGCTCAAAGTGTATACACATTTTGATTCCTCCCTTTACTTAAAAATTCACCAAAAATCCGGAAATTAACGAATTTTAATGAAAATTGCAGTATTTTTCAAATAATGATCGCAGAATATAATGAACTAATTATTTTTACTTAACTCTTGGTGAAAATGTTTTATTTTGTTTAAACAAAAAATACCTTTACTAAAGTTATGGTTTTCAGTAGTAAATAAAAAACGCAAGAATTTATTTTTGCTTTTTTTAAAGCATCGTAATTTGTAACAATAAAAAATAATTTTTACAGTAACATTACGAAAAAAGCCCCTAAAGTCCGTATTAATGTATTCGATATAACTCGAAGAAAAATGAATTATCGGATACTATTCAGGAAATTAAAGATTCAATTAGATTCCTATTTCAGTCACCTAAATTATTTAAGGTGAAATGAGTTTAGGAATTTATAGCCAAACCTAAATATTTTTTTTTTGGTAAATATCCAGATACGCTACTACAGAACACCGACCACTCTAATTTGTTTGGGGGGGGGGGGATGTGATGTGATGTTGGGGCGCGCGCGCGCCAACATCACATCCACCCCAAGTTTGACTATCAGATTCGTTGTCAGCGACCTCAATTACCTATAAAAAAACAAATTAGAGTGGTCGGTGTTCTGTAGTAGCGTATCTGGATATTTACCTTTTTTTTTTCTTGCTTAAAAAAAATAGCATTAATACAGTAAGTTAGGTAAACTGACTTTTTCGTTTAAAAATGGAATTATTTCCCTTTCGCTATTAACTTTTTTTTTTAAATTTTTTTTTTTAATAAATATTTTGTGGGGTTTGTATTACTGTACACATAGATTCGAAAAAGTTGTCCAAAAAGAAATATATAACAAATAAATGTTATCAAAGGCAAGATAAGTTACTTTTCTACCAAACTGGATATATTTTTTGTGTTTTTATTCAATGTAACATGTTTATTCAGCTCAAAAACCATACAGTGTTTACCGATGTATTGGAACATTCAAGATGGCGTCTGATTCTCTCTTTAACACGGTAAGTGTGGGAAAAGATGTTATAAATAAAAAACCGGATAAAATACTGTTAAAAACTCGCTCAATATATTGACATATATTCGGTGGGTTTTTAATAGTATTTTGTATAGTTTTTTATTTATAACACCTTTTTCCATACTTACGGTGTTAAAGAGGGTGTGAGACGCCATCTTGAATTTTCGAATACATCGGTAAACACTGTATGTTTTTCGAGCTGAATAAATATGTTACATTGAATAAAAACACAAAAAATATATCCAGTTTGGCAGAAAAGTAACTTATCTTGCCTTTGATAACATTTATTTGTTATATATTTGTTTTTTGACAACTTTTTCGAATCTATGTGTACAGTAATACAAACACCCATTTTGTGTTTTATATACATAAAGTACAAATGTTGAATGTTACTGTTTTGATTATATTCGTTTGGGGGAGGCACAATTAAAAAATTAAGAAAGATTAAAATGAAGCGAAATTTAAGTTTCCGTTCCATTTTTACAACAACCGTAAAACAGTGCATACTCAGCAAGTTTTATCGTAATTTATAAGCATATTGAAACACTAAATCAACATTTTATTTATTTTTTTGCATAATTAATGATGGAAGTATTTTTCTGTTTATTTTCTTAACATCTGTTAAAAAAAATAAATAATTTGTACATTCTCTTGAAAAAAAGAATCAAACTTTTCTCTACTTTCACATGTGTTCCATTTTAACAAACTGAGCCACAGCAACGCGTGGCCGGGTACAGCTAGTATATATATATATATATAGCTTCTTCTTATTTATTTAGAATTCAATAAAGCTTCCTCCAATATTCTATAATTCCTTAATCTCTTTTGTTCCTAATGAACCTTACGTTAGATGCCGCATCTTCCCCATGCTACCTAGCACCTTCTCTACTCTTCTGATGAGAAGCATTAGGCTTCGAAATGCCCTGGCATAAAGAGTCCCTTCTATCCCCCAAATTTTGCCTGTATTCCATTATTAAATAAATGATCCATTCTATATCTATCAATATATAGTTTTGTGTCTTCATTTCATACTCTTGTTGTCCTATTGTATAAGCTCCAATAATTATTGTTGAGCTTGGCATTATCCGTCAAAATATTTTAATAGATTTGTGGAATTGAACTTTCTCTTTTCCTTTTAAATTAAGCTATATATATATATATATATATATATATATATATATATATATATATATATATATACACACACACAATAGGAAATCCACCATTTGAAAAAAGCATTTCTATTTATTAAAATAAAATTGAAATTTTTTTTTTTAAATTTCCAAATAATAAAATATTCTTCTTCAGGAAATACAGACAGTTTTTTCTTTTTTTTTTACGTGTCATGGTGGAGGTAACACCTGGCACGTAGAATTTGGCGATTGTTGATTCATTGAACCATGAGAAGTGAAGAGTAAGCTTGTACAATATTAGGAAACATTTGACCCCTTAATAAGGGAAAAGGGACGTCAAATAAATGAATGATGTAAAAGATGCTGCACGATTGCCAATAATCAATAGAAGATTACATTTTCTTGCATTTGGTAAAAATTATTTCTTGAAAATTAGTTTGTTATTTTTTCACACCTTTTTTATTGTTAACTATAGTACACAATTGCCAATAATTGCAATTTCATTGTTTAAACATAAAAAACATAAAAGAGAAGAATTTTATCTCTTACCAAACAAACTCGGAACTTCATTTTCATACAAATACTCCATGAGAAAACTTAATATATCTGCCGGGAATGCAAACTTTATAGGTTTTTTTGTGGATGCCTTGAAATTAATAAAAAAAAAAAAAGATTGTTACACATAAAAAAGTCAATGTTATAAAAGAAATTTTGAACATTATTCAGCAATTGACATAGTCAGTCAGTTGGAAGATATCAAAGGAGGAAGCAGAATGAATAAATAACAAATACGGTAGACACTCTCTTACACACACTGTAACACACGTTAACAAAAGTTTCATTGAAAAATCTGATGGGGCAGGTATTACTCTGTGTTAAAAACAATATTTTTTTAACTTTTGATTGAGTTCTTAAAATTTCATATTTAATCCTGATTAACATTTGCTTTTTTTTTGTTTTTCTTCATGAATAAAGGAAATGGAAAGACTCTTCACTCTATATTTTATATATACTCTCACTCAGTTGGCACTGGCAAAATCATTTAATTTAATCTATTAAATAATGTTTGTTGGATTTTAAAAGTTAGCTCTATTTAAGCTGATAAATTCAATTTTAGCCATACAACTTTCATTTGTTATTGTTTCCTAAAGTTATAACAGCTGTAATGTTTACTAATTTTATAGGCATGTCCATGGCTGTTAGATGAATGGAGATCAGAAAAGTGCTCAGGGTTGTTATTGGCAAGATTGTTAATAATTTTGTGGGTGTTTAAGAAATCAGTTGCAAGATGGAGCCTCAATGAATCCAAGTTCAGGGGAAAAAACGTGTTCAGAATATGGCAGGTGTCTGATAGAGGGTATTTACTTGGTTACACATCTCTGAACATTTTATAGGTGGTTAATGTCCTGAGAAAGATAGAGGTTTTAAATGTGAATACTAAACATGGTTGTACCATAGCTGTGTCACAATATTTAGATATAGGGGTGTATAAAAATTATGTTAAAAACAAACTTTTTACCTTAAGGTTAGAGTAAGGAGAAAAGTTAAAAGATTAGAGTCAGTGTTACATGTTAGGATAGTGCATAATAAACAGTAAGTAGCCAGAAATGTGCAGGAGATAAGCTGAAAAAATCTTTCTCATTTTTCAGGATTGCAATAGAGAACAGAGGATGAAGTGGGGGTATTATGCATGTATATACCATATACTGGAAAAGAAAAAGTTACTTTTAAACCCCCAAATGATTTTATGCTTTCATTAATTAATAACTTTTACAACCGCTGTTCAAAAGAAAAAGATGACGACAACGAAAAAGAAGAGGAAGAATGAACTGCTGTTATCTATTCTATCAAGATTATTAAGCTTTTTATATGATGAGCTGTAATTGATGTCATGATAATCTACTAAGATCAAAGAATTAGTTCACTGTGTAATGTGGCTGTTACACTTTAACCGTATTGTTATATTTCAACCACTCAGACCCACACGTCGTCTGGTACCATCGCAGGAACAAACAAATAACAAAGGACATAAAAATATGACTCAGCATATTTTTAAATTGCAAACGAAAAGCATTTATTTGTGATTCTTCCAACAATAATGCATTTCATTATCTTTCAAAAGTGTTTTCGCACACCCATGTGTTTTACAACACTCTGCCATATTAGAAGTTCGTTTTAAAAGTCTCTCTCCCCATCACCTGATGCTGGCCATTGTCAGCGCTTTCTCATCCCAGACATAACACGGCCATCTTCCCTGGGACACACTTTACTTCACACCTTGACCCCATACTGTCCTTTCTTCTTCCAATGACGTCAGCGCATGCACACTTACTGTTAAGTGTCGAGACATTATCTTGAACAAAGATGGCGGTGGAGAAACAGTGCAGTCCAGATACTGAGTGTAAAGTAATTGCCAGTAACAAAGATGGCGACCAAGAATCAAATGCAATCCATGATGTAGTTAACGGCAAACTGATTGAATCCAAAATTCGACAATTTTTATAGTAACTTTGGAAGATTTTCATTGGTTGGTTAGCACAGCCGGTGGTTATAAAAATGATCGTCAAAATCATTGGTGTCATGCCCCCATTAGGAGTCAAAAACATTTAACACTTACTTAATTTGCATATGTGTTAAGATGGCTGCTGCTGTTAATATTTTCGCTAGTCAAAGTAGCTATCCTATGGTTGCTGCTGATTTTCTCATACACGCTATGTGACAACTGTATGGTTTTTAATTTTTCCTGTTTTGAGAACATAATTTTCAGAGCATTCTAATTTTTATGATTTTAAGTTTTATTCTTTCTTTTTTCCGAAATTTTGAAAAGAAAGAATAAAACTTAAAATCATTTATTTCAAAATAAATTTGAAACTTATTTATTATTATCATTTACTTATTTCCAAAATTATGTAATTTTCCAAATTGTTATCTGAATGTATCAAGATTTCAAAATGTGTGGGGTTTTTCCTTAAGGAAAGTTCATTGTTTTCATAAGCTCCTTCAAAATAAATGGCTCTCTCCTTAAGAAAGCATTTTGTCTTTATAAGTTTCTTTGAAATGAATGGTTCTTTCCTTGAAGGAGACCCTTATTTTTATAAAAAAAAAAAATATGAATGGCTCTCTCCTTAGAAAAAAGCTCTTGTTTTACTAAGCTTCTTTGGAATAAATCTCTCTCTCTCTCTCTCTCTCTCTCTCTCTCTCTCTCTCTCTCTCTCTCTAAGGAAGCAACTTGTTTTGATAAGGTCATAGAATTGCTTTTCACTCTAAATCTGAAATGGAAGACTTATATCCAATTGGTTGCTATGGTTGCTTGGAAAATGGTTGGATCATTTTACTAGTAAATATCTGACTCTTTGTGCATTCCTCTCTATAAGAGTCAGATTTGCCTTGAGAAGATAACACTCAGAGCTCTCTTTTTTGCATTAACAACTACATCACTAATTTTGTAATCTCGTGGTGAGGGCGATGATCATTTTCTATTCTCTTTCTTATAGAAGAAATGCTGCTAGTCTTTTTCTCTTCCACCATTATTCTCTATGGAAGCTGTTCAACTGATCTTCAATCTCTGGTTTCTCTTATAAGATATTCACAGCAAGGAAATCATCTTTCTACCACAACAGAAAAGAGCTTTCCTTTGTTCCTCAATTAATATCAAATGGAATTTCTATGAAATCAAATTTCCTCTATTCGATTCATCATTTTCAATGGATGGTATCCGCTTGGTTGTACCTTTATGAATGATTCATTAATAAAAAAATTGAAAAATAAAAAAAGATTTTAGGAATTTTTTTACTCTTGTAGTATTCACCACCAAAACTGGACTAAAGAAAAAATAAAGACGCATTTTTTTTTCATAGGGAAGGGATTGTAAAGGAGTATAAAATGTTGTTTATAAAAACAGAATTGAAATGAACTTACTTCAAGCCAATCATTGGTTAACATACTAAAGAAATATTCTGAACGAATAATTAATATGCATCGATGACACTTAAATTCAGTTCCATCTTCAGCTTCCAGGGTAACATCAGAAAATTCACAGCTTCATGTATAAAACGAGAGAATAGGATAAAATGCAAAAGAAAAAATATGTAAAAAAATAAAATTACTCATGTAAAAAAATAAAAAATAAAAATCCAAATTACCCATGTAAGAAAAAAAATATAAAATAAAATTACCTATGTAAAACAAAATAATTAATGTTACCCATGTGAGAAAAAAATAAAAAAATAAATTACCTATGTAAAAAAAAAAAATAATCAAAATTACCCATGTGAGAAAAAAATAAAATATAAAATAACCTATGTAAAAAAAAAAAAAAATAATCAAAATACCCATGTGAGAAAAAATTTTAAAAAATAAAAATTAAGAGAAAATTGAACTTTCTGGATGAGAATAATTTAAATATTCAAACATTTATTCAGGGTGTTTGGTTTTGTTCAGTTGTTTTTTTGGGGGTTTTTTTTCAAGGAAAATTTTTGTTTTTGCTTTAGTCTTTGCAGGACATGATTGGTTTTTATAAAGAGAAAGGAAAATAAAACAGTACAGTATATCGATACTCTATGGCTGACTGGGATAGCTTCCGTACATTTATATCAGATCTACCTCTGCGTTCCATGTTTAAAAAGGATGTGTCCTTTATAGTATCAGACCTGACAGAATGGTTAATTGTAGGTATAGACCATTTCATACCATCAAAAAAGTTCCAGCAAAAACCTAACAGCAAGCCGTGGTTCTCTCCAGAATGTGCTGCTGCCAGTGCACACAGAAATCACCTTTTCCATTGCTTCCAACATAACAAATGTACTAAGACTAAAGCAGCTTTCAGAACTGCCAGCAACCACTGTAAAAAAAGTAATAAAGAACGCAAGAGAGTTGTATACTCAATCTGTTAAGTCCAAAGTAGCTGAGCAGCGGCTTGGTTCCCACCAGTTTTGGCAAATTGCAAACAGAATCCTGAACAGAAGCATGTGCTCTATCCTATCACAAATGGACCTGAGGTAATCTCGTCAGCATTAGACAAAGCCAAACTCTTTGCCTAGAACTTTGCAGCTAATTCTACCCTTTGCAACCGAGGCCACCAACCCCCAATATTTCCTCCTGTATCAGAAAACACGCTATGTGATATACAAATATTTGTATGCGATGTTGTCAAGCTAATCAAAAACCTTGATTCCAGTAAAGCAACCGGCCCTGATGGTATTCCAATTATAGTACTCAAAAAACTTCAACCAGAACTAGTCCCCATACTTTCAAAACTGTTTAAACGTTGTCTTAAGGAGAATTGCTTCCCATCACCCTGGAAAATCTCATCAGTATGCCCTGTATTTAAGAATTCAGGTGATCGCTCATTTCCCTCTCAGTACAGGCCAATAAGTCTCCTTTGCGTCATGAGTAAGTTGCTGGAATCTGTGTTAAATAGAGAAGGAATCAACCATCTCAGCAAAAATAACCTTAGTGACACACAATATGGTTTCCGTTCTGCTAGATCTACAGCAGATGTTCTTACAGTTATATCTTATAGGATTAGTGAATCTCTCAACAGAGGCAACCTTTCTAGGGCAATTGCTCTTGACAAAGGCCTTTGATAGAGTATGGCATAAAGGTTTACTTCACAAGATCTCCAGCTACAGTATAGCTGGAAATGTCTTCTCAATTATTAAATCATTTCTCTCTGATAGGTTCATAAGAGTAGTGGTTGATGGGCAGAAATCAGAAGCTCACAGTATTAATGCTGGAGTCCCTCAGGGGTCCATCCTGGGCCCAACTCTATTCCTGATCTACATTAATGATCTTCCAAATCACATCCTTACATCATTTGTAGACATTTATGCTGATGACACTACCATTTATGGTAGCACATCTAAGACAGTAAATGACCAAGTTCTCTTCAATTCTCTCCCCTCTGATCTTGAGCATGTGGTACAATGGGGAAAGAGGTGGCTTGTTACTTTTAATGCATCTAAAACCAAGCTTTTATCTTTACATCATCAATGCTCTGATCCCCATCTGGCATCAACTGAAATGAATGGCTCTCATCTTGGGGAGGCCTCATGTTTTGACAAGCTTCTGGCCGCTTGAAAAATGGTGGGATCCTTCTATCAATCCAGTAGATATCTCACTGCTGATGCAATTCTCTATCTATATAAGAGCCAGGTACGTCCAAGGATGGAGTACTGTTGCCACATTTGGGCAGGAGCTGCTAAAAAGGACTTATCCTGCCTTGATAGAGTTCAAAATAGACTTTGTAGCTTCGTAGGGGATGTCTATTTCTCTTCCCTGCAACCTCTTTCTCACAGAAGAAATGTTGCGAGTTTGTTTTTGCTTTATCGTTATTTTCATGGCAAGTGCTCGACTGAGCTCAAATCTATGGTCTCCCCCTCGCCAAACTTTCACAAGAAACACCCATCTAGCAGAAAACACTTATCAATAATTTTCCCCACTCTTTATCTGTGCCTAAACCTTAACGTAGATTCCATGAGCAAAGCTTCTTTCTTAGAACTTCACAGCTATGGAATTGTCTTCTGTTTACCTGCTTTCCAGCTGACTACAATATGGCTGTCTTCAAGTCTAACGTAAACAATTTCTTGATGAGCCGTTCAATCCGTAAACAATTTCTTGATGAGCCGTTCCATATAAGTTAACAAATTTACCGAATTTCCATTACTAATGATTACTATATTGTCCAATTGTCTACTGTACACTCTTTAACCCTTATCCTCGGGTGGCCTTTTGGCCTTGATAAGTGGTGATGCCTGTGTAAAAAAAAAGTAACATCCATGTTGGGTGAATTTTTGATCAGGAAGTTAGTATCTTCAGACAGGCTGATCTGGTAGCAGCCATAAAATAGAACTAAATGAAAGACCGAATGGACAACTTTTGGTGCTCGTTTAGATGGGTGGTCTTTTAAACCAACACATTTCAGGTGAAAACTTACGTGGCATGGCAAAATTAGTATAAATTCAAAAAATTATGAAAAATGACCCAGCAGATATGCTAAATGTATTTTTAACAAAAAATCAACCATAATTACATTCTGAAATGTGGTTGTTTAAAAATGGTGGACCGTTAATTTGTTTGTCATACTGAATTGGTTGCACAACTCTTCCATATTAAAACATGCAATAAAACTAATTTCAACACGACATGTAAGTACATAATAATGTTTTCACCTGAATGTTGGCTTAAAAAATCACGAATGTAAACAAGCAACGAACTTTCTTCTTCTTATCGAGGAGAATTCACAGATTTTATTTTCATTGTTGATTTTTTACAGTCAATGTATAACATGTTTCGCTTGTTAAAAATGAGTTTAAAATTACTAATAATCTTCTGTTTGACTCTTTCCTAACCTTTTAACTTTCCTAAAACCTCATTAAAAATAAATTCTCCATCATCTCTTACATGTAATTCTTTTCTGTTTATTTTTTAAGTTCGGGAATGGTTGCTTGTGGGTGAAGGGAACCGTCAGTTGAGCAGATCCGATTCTGTTTCCACTGATGCCAGCTTCGTATAACACATAACGCTCAAACCAGATAGTTTAATTAAGATCAGAGCAAGATAATCATTTAGACATTCCCTTCTGACGACTCACAGTACAAAAAATAACTTAACAAATAAGCTAAAATTATCGCCCCCAAGAACTTATTTGTAAATGTCCAGTGTTATTAAGACCGGTGGATAGGTTGCCTTGGTAATGGCATTCGTTTCCATTTTATCTTAGTTTAAGAAAGAAAAAAAATCTAATATTTTGAGAATAAACCTACTTTTGGTGTTAAAAACAAATAAATTCAGCAAGTGAAGAATGGCATATTATGTAAATATAAATAGAAATGGATGACTTATTGTGTAAAAAAAAACATAAAATGAATGGTATATTGTGTAAAAAAAAACATAAAATGAATGGTTTATTGTGTAAATAAAACATAAAATGAATGGTATATTGTGTAAAAAAACATAAAATGAATGGTATATTGTGTAAAAAAAACATAAAATGAATGGTATATTGTGTAAAAAAAAACATAAAATGAATGGTATATTGTGTAAAAAAGAACATAAAATGAATGGTATATTGTGTAAAAAAAACATAAAATGAATGGTATACTGTATAAAAAACAACATAAAATTAATGGTATATTGTGTAAATAAAACATAAAAATGAATGGTATATTGTGTAAATAGAACATAAAAATGAATGGTATATTGTGTAAATAAAATATAAAAATGAATGGTATATTGTGTAAATAAAACATAAAAATGAATGGTATATTGTGTAAATAAAACATAAAAATTAATGGTATATTGTGTAAATAAAACATAAAAATGAATGGTATATTGTGTAAATAAAATATAAAAATGAATGGTATATTGTGTAAATAAAACATAAAAATGAATGGTATATTGTGTAAATAAAACATAAAAATGAATGGTATATTGTGTAAATAAAACATAAAAATGAATGGTATACTGTGTAAATAAAATATAAAAATGAATGGTATATTGTGTAAAAAAAACATAAAATGAATGGTATACTGTATAAAAAACAACATAAAAATGAATGGTATATTGTGTAAATAAAACATAAAAATGAATGGTATATTGTGTAAATAAAACATAAAAATGAATGGTATATTGTGTAAATAAAACATAAAAATGAATGGTATATTGTGTAAATAAAATAGAAAAATGAATGGTATATTGTGTAAATAAAACATAAAAATGAATGGTATATTGTGTAAATAAAACATAAAAATGAATGGTATATTGTGTAAATAAAACATAAAAATGAATGGTATATTGTGTGAATAAAACATAAAAATTAATGGTATATTGTGTAAATAAAACATAAAATGAATGGTATATTGTGTAAATAAAACATAAAAATGAATGGTATATTGTGTAAATAAAATATAAAAATGAATGGTATATTGTGTAAATAAAACATAAAAATGAATGGTATATTGTGTAAATAAAATAGAAAAATGAATGGTATATTGTGTAAATAAAACATAAAAATGAATGGTATATTGTGTAAATAAAACATAAAAATGAATGGTATATTGTGTAAATAAAATATAAAAATGAATGGTATATTGTGTAAATAAAATATAAAAATGAATGGTATATTGTGTAAATAAAACATAAAAATGAATGGTATATTGTGTAAATAAAATATAAAAATGAATGGTATATTGTGTAAATAAAATATAAAAATGAATGGTATATTGTGTAAATAAAACATAAAATGAATGGTATATTGTGTAAATAAAATAGAAAAATGAATGGTATATTGTGTAAATAAAACATAAAAATGAATGGTATATTGTGTAAATAAAACATAAAAATGAATGGTATATTGTGTAAATAAAATATAAAAATGAATGGTATATTGTGTAAATAAAACATAAAAATGAATGGTATACTGTGTAATTAAAATAGAAAAATGAATGGTATATTGTGTAAATAAAACATAAAAATGAATGGTATATTGTGTAAATAAAACATAAAAATGAATGGTATATTGTGTAAATAAAATATAAAAATGAATGGTATATTGTGTAAATAAAATATAAAAATGAATGGTATATTGTGTAAATAAAATATAAAAATGAATGGTATATTGTGTAAATAAAACATAAAAATGAATGGTATATTGTGTAAATAAAATATAAAAATGAATGGTATATTGTGTAAATAAAATATAAAAATTAATGGTATATTATGTAAATAAAATATAAAAATGAATGGTATATTGTGTAAATAAAACATAAAAATGAATGGAATATTGTGTAAATAAAACATAAAATGAATGGTATATTGTGTAAAAAAAACATAAAATGAATGGTATATTGTGCAAATAAAACATGAAAGCATTCATAAATTAACTCCAATAAATACTTACAGTTTTAATCGATCAAATTGCAATTTAGGAACAATAGTAAGTTGAATGGAGTGTTTCTTCATATCACGACTGGACTTCTTGTTTTTTAACCTAATAACAAAAATATCAAATTAAAAATGAAATTAATCAACATATAAGTAGATGTAGACATATAAGATGCAGATATAACAGATTTTGTGATTGAACATTTTATAAGCGAGGATTAATAATTCATTTTATTTGGATTAGCCAGACTATTATTCTCATTTTGGTTGGTATTTTTTTTTTTACAATGTTTCTATTAATGCAACCACGTACCTTCTTAGGGTGTAACTTTTTGAACTTGGGAATCCATACAGAATTTGGAAATGAACTCTTTGTTTAATAAATGGATGGAGATAGAGTGTTTCTGTTTTGTCAGGCATGACTGAGTAGATGCATTAATTTTATTTTATTATTTTTAGTTAGTACCTTGAAACTTTAACCCTTCTGAAAACTGTCACTTAGAATTATGACTCAATGTATTTATCCATTGTGTCATAGGTTCATGCAATAGATAAAGATGTTGGGTAAAAATTTTTTCTGGAGGTCGAAGTTTCAATCCTCACTGCAGATGATGATAAGAACAAAATAAAAAAAATCACTTAACAAAACAATCTATCCCAGTGAATTAAATCGAGGGTTTGGTTTGAAATTTCATATAGATTCCCGAGTTCAAAAAGGAAGCTCAAAATTTATACCAGTCGAAATGCTGTGAAAATAACAGCCAAACTGAAAATAGTAATCTAAATAATTCAAATAATACCTATTATTAGTTTTTGTATAGTGTATTAGACTCATATTACTGCTTAGACCTCGTTCAATAATTCTAATATCTCGGGTCTACAGACTCAGACAACCTATTTCTCAATGTAGAACTCAACAAGTGCATCGAAAAGGCATCCACCAGTGTTCCAAAACTGACGATTCGGATGTGGGAAAATATAAATCTCACCATCTCTACAAAAATGAATGTTTACATGGCCTGTGTTATCAGCACCCTTTTGCATGGCAGCAAAGCATGGACAACCTACAACCACCAAGAATGGAAACTGAGGACATTTCACATGTGTAGTCTGCAGAGAATTCTTGGAATCTCTTGAAGGGACAAAGTTACCAACAATACTGTGCTTGCAAGGGATGGTATCCATTCATGTTCACCCTCCTTTGCCAAAGATGCCTATGCTGGATAGGCCATGTGCACCGCATGAACAATGGGCAAATCCCAGAAAACATTCTCTACAGAGAACTCACTACTGGCAAAAAGAAAATAGTCATTCTCACTTCCGCTAAATCAATGTGTACTAACACGATATGAAAGCATGTGGCATTGATCCAAAGCTAAAGTCCACAACATCTGGAAACAAATGGTAGCCAAAGGCCTGACCACTGGGAAAGGTTCATTGTAGAACAGGCAGAGATCAAAAAGACTATTCAAAAAGGCCAGTCAAAAAAATTCAACAGACCTTCAACATGATGCACTGACCTTCACTTGCAACTTCTGCAACCGACAATGTAGTTTGAAGATAGGCTTATCCAGTCACAGAAGATGGTGTTCAACCACCTCTACAGGTGCTTGCTGTGCACATGTCAATCACATGTCTATTTATTTCTGATTTCTATCTTTCAAAGAAAATTAAGCCGCTGATAGAAAGCCCTAAGTAGGGGGCTGCATGGGTTTTAGACATTTAGAGAAGGGGTCACAAGTGCCAAAAGGTTGGGAGCCAATGCACTATACACATATTAGATAATACTGCAAGTAAATCTTGTGATGACAACCTTCTGTCTAATGAGACAATGACGTTCCGCATTTAGTCTGGTGTGGTGCAGCATTTGCTGTAGCAATAAAATCAAAGCTAGAGTTGCCTCTCTGGATGCAGGCCTGGGCAGGTGATGAGGAAACCTAGGTTTGCCTAGTTACCTCTCAGTGTTGCAGACAAAGTCCGATAGAAAGACAAGCCAATATAGCCAGAGCCAGCGCAAATGCAGGAGTTGCCGGAAAGGTGTTGAAGTGCTTCACCATCTGCCTATCGGGACTTCAAGCTGGATTTTTTGTTAGGATTTAATCCCTTAGCCTTTGCTTTTCCCAAAGCTTCCAGAAGACAGTGGAACTATTTGCTCATAGCTGGTGAAAATTTGAAAATATTTCATTTTGACAAAATTAACAGAGATCCTTATTGTAGTCACGATAGTATTAAAATAAAAGCGAAATCCTTAAGCAAGCAAAGTACATCACTTTATGTTTTTTGTTTATGCAGAATTCTCATGGATTTTAGATGTAAAACACCCACCATTTTATAAAGAGGTCTATGCATGAAGAAATGGATAATTGGTTGGTTGGTTGAAGGAATCAGGTGATAAGACAAATGTAAGATATAGATTTGATAGCAAGTTGTAGTTGGCGACTTCAACACAATGTAGCTAAGGTCCTGAATAGTTGCAGCTAGACACCCCCACCTTCAACAAATAGCCACAAGCAACTTTCTAGTTTTGTTTTTATGGAAATAGTGCCAGACAAAATGTGAAGCCACTTAATGTAAGTGTTATATGGTGACCCTTTAGCTATGATTACAGCATAGTGTCTGTGTTATGTTGTGGCAGACAGTGCCAAGGGTGAAAACAATTATCATGATTAATTATTAAATTATTTAGGATAAAAAAATATTCAGAAAAATGCTTTAAAAGAAAAGGAAGTTAGTTAAAATATTTATGTTAAATATTTAACTGGGGAATTTTGGCTCAAGGAAAAACCTTATGAATAGAGGAAACGCATAAACAAAGCTAGTTTGGAATTTGGTTTAGTAAACAACGTTGTGGCTTGCAGACAAACAAGATTATCTACTCTGGCTGATGTAAGGCAGGAAAAATGAGAATTAGGAGTCAGTCTGTAACAAGAATTCAAAGAGACAAGTGTGAGTTAGCTAGCCACTGGGTTAGTTAGCAGACCAGAGTTGTCTCTACGGTCTGATGGAAGCAACTATGGACCAATTAAGGAAAATGTAAGGGAGATTAAGAGCTACAAACTTCTAGACGTGGAACATTTGAAAATAAAGATCTAGAAATGATAATTCAGCATTTTGGGTGTTCCATTCGGAAGAAGATGTTTTCATTTCAGGTGCCTGCTCCAGATAAGAGGAACACTATGAATAAGGCATTTGTCAAACAGACAAGGATGTTATTCGTCATTGTTAAAAATTGTCCGTTTTATTGTTCTGTTTGTTATTGTCATGAATATGTGAAAACACGAACATAGAAAGACTATTAGATATACATGTAACAGATTGACACGTACAGACACGTACAGACACAAAGAAAAGTAACTGTACTTATAATTCTAATCACTAGATGATACACGAGCAATGATTACAGAAACACGTATACCTTATATACAGTAGACACAGTTATATAAACCCAACAACACAACATTTGTTCGATTTCGTGAACAAGAACAAAAGATGATTATCGCAAAGACAAGAGATGTCTATTGACCTTAGTCTCCAAAATCAAAAAGGTCAAAATTAGGGAGAAAACAGTCAATACAAAGAAAGTTCTACAAACTTGCAGCTCTTAGAAAGAAGCTAGTGGATAAGAAGTTGTATTACAAGGAGGCAAAAAAAAACAAAAAAACAGTGAACTGATGAAAACCAACAAGTGAAACAAGTTGGAACTAAGGAAGCAAGAAATAGATAAAAAAAATTCTGAAAAACGCATGCCATAATAGTATTTATAGTTAGAGAAATGATACTCTGGTTGGGTAAATAAACTGTTTGTTTTTTTTATTAATGAATCACAATCTATTCAGACCAAAAACCACCTGAGGATAAAAGTAAATGAGAATTGGATTGACGATGTGCATTTCTTCCAAATGTGACTGAGACTCTTGTAGATGATGCCCTTTTCTCCTCCTTGCATCTTCTTTCCCACAAAAGAGACATCATAAATCTATCTTTGCTCTATCTTTATTTTCAGGGCAAGTGCTCAACTGATCTTCAATCTATGCCACCTCCCTACAAAACATTCACAATAAACACCCGTCTAGCTACAACCACTATCAACAATTTGCCCTACTCTCTATTTGTGTCGAAAACTAAACACAAATTCCATGAACAAAGTTTCTCTCTAAGAACTGCCCGGCTGTAGCTGCCTACAACATGATCCTTTTAAAGTCCAACGTAAACAAACTATGATCCATCCTCTTAAATAATCAAATTCTACCCAATTTCCACCACCACTGATCATTACAATGTTGTCTCACTGACCACCATTAACCTTTATCCTTGAGTGGTCTTCAGGCTTTAATAAGTGGTGATTCCCATGTAAAAAAATAAATAAAATTGATATTTTTCATGAAAAATTTGCTTTGTTGATGCCTAAGAGCATTGCCAAACTAGCAAATAAGAAGAAAGGAAGAAATTTGTCAGTGTACAAACTGCTGCTCTCAGCAGACTCAACTGCAGCATTTCATGTGCGAGACTGATCAAAGTTCACTGGTTTGGTCATGAACTTTGGCATCGACGAGGTCAATTTACCACAAAAGAAGTGAGGGATAAACATCGGATGTTGTCGCAAGGAAAATGCTACACTGTACTCCTGAAAATACGAAAAATATGGAAACGTGCAAGAAAAGCAAAAATGAATCTTACATGTGTGAAAGTCTTACGATTTCCAACTTGTTTGCGATTAAAAGAAGAAGGGAAACTGGATCATTACACAGCGTAGAGTTTTCTATGGAATGTTCCTCGGAGGATGTAGAACTTTCAGATTTAATTACATTAGCAGAATCGTTGCCCGAAGACGTTTTGAAGAAATCAAAATCTATGTATCGTTTCTGTTGAGTCGTCCAAACAAATTCAGTTTGACGCCATAACAAGTCGCACGTGTCAGTGTAAAAAAATTGAAAAAGTTGTTTTACTATATCATCGTGAATGTAACCAATGGAAATGACCGGGTTGGGAGTTCTTTTTTTCTCGAGTAACATTTTTTTCAAATAGTTGGAATGAGAAGCAAGGACGTATTGATGAGCGGGAAACGTTTGTTCACCACACTGAAATAAGGAAATAAAAAATTTTTTTAAATTAAAATTTTCTTTAAAATAAAGCAAAATAAAAAATTTTTAAATCATGTTTAATCAATTAAATTTGACAGATAAAACAAAAGTTCTAAAAATAAGAAAAAAAAAAGAAAAGTTTTTTAAATAAAAAAAATTTTAAAAACAAGCATAAATAGTAAAAACAAAATACTTCTATAAACAAAAAAAGTAAAAACAAAAAATAATAAAACAAAAGACAATATTTGTAAAAAAAATTGAAATCCTCAATAAAAGTTAGAAAAAATAAAAATTTGATTTTAGTACATTTATTTTTTTTTAGTTTAAATTTCATATACACAAAATAAAAACAATCATATTTTTTTAAAAGTTTTTTTTACTCCCACCTAAACAAGGTACAGTGCTACTTTGATGTAGGGGGCTACTATCGGGACTATACATCGCAAGGATGCTATGTAGGGAGTTGAGCAGCAAGATGTCTGTTCACATTACACTTGAACTTCTGCATGTCAGTACAGTTAGGAAAACAGAAACCCAGAAGGGAGTTTCAGGGTTTAGCAGTTTTAGGGAAGAAACTATTAGAGTAGAAGGCCTTCTTACATCTAGGGATCTCGACTGTGTAGGGGTGGGATTTTGCTGATTGTCGGGTTTGTTGGGGGTATTTACATCGAGAGGATACAAGGGCTTGTAGTTTGTCAGAGCACTCAACATTAAAAGACTTGTAGAACATGCAGAGGGATGCAACATTTCATCAATAGGGCAGAGGTTGAAGTTGTGATGATAGGTTAGGATCTATCAGGTTGGTGACTCTCTTTTGAACCCCGTCCAGGAGCAAGAGACTAATAGCAGATGCATCAGCCAAAATGTAACAATACTCCATACATGGGCAAATGGTAGCCTTGTAGAGGTACAGGATACTTTCAGGCGTAAGTAATTTTCTAGCACAGTATATAGAGCCAACCTTCCTTGCAGCAGCCCTGGCAATGCTTTCAATGTATCTGTTCCAACTCATGTTCCCTGTGAACGTTAAGCCAAGGTGTTTGAAAGAAGTACTTTCAGGTAATGTATCTTTAGCCATAGCTATTAGTGGTTGAGAAGGTTTGTTGTAATTATTGAAGGAAACAAGCTTAGTCTTGGCAGCATTGAATGTTACGATCCATTTTTGTCCCGATTCCATTACAGATTGGTGATCTCCCTGTAGTGTTTCTGCCATTTCCTTAGATATGTGTTTTCCCATTGTGCCTGTTGTAGAGCATGGTGTCATCAGCAAATATACCCATCTCAGAGACAATTTTATCAGGGAGGTCATTTATGAATATTAAGAGTGTTATCAATGGACCAGAGGTCATCTCATTAGCATCAGACAAGGCCAAACTATTTGCAAAGAACTTTGCAACCAATTCTACCCTATGCGGCAAAGGCCATCAATTCCCCATATTTCCTCCTATAACACAGAACACACTAGGTAATATACAAATATCCGTGCATGACGTTGCCAAGCTAATCAAGAACCTTCATTCCAGTAAAGCAACTGGCCCTGACGGCATTCCAATTATAGTGTTAAAAAAGCTTCAACCAGAACTTGCTCCCATACTTACGAAACTGTTTAAGCACTGCCTTAAGGAGAAATGCTTTCCGACTCCATAGAAAACCTCATCAGTTTGCCCTGTATTTAAGAATTCAGGTGATAAATTATGTCCCTCTCTGTACAGACCAATAAGTCTCCTGTGTGTTATGAGTAAGTTGCTGGAATCCATATTAAATAGAGAAATAGTCAACCACCTCAACAGAAACAACCTTCTTAGTGACACACAATATGGTTTCCGTTCTGCAAGATCTACCGCAGATGTGCTAACGGTTATATCTCACAGGATTAGTGAATCTCTTGACAAAGGCTTCCTTTCTAGGGCAATTGCTCTTGACATATCAAATGCCTTTGACAAGGTATGGCATAAGGGTCTACTTCACAAGATTTCCAGCTACGATATAACTGGAAGTGTTTTCTCAATCATTAAATCATTTCTCTCCGATAGCCTCATAAGAGTTGTGGTCGATGGACAAAAATCAGAGGCCTGCAATATTAATGCTGGAGTACCTCAAGGGTCAATCCTGGGCCCAACTCTCTTCCTGATCTTCATCAATGACCTCCCTAAACACATACTTAAATCATTCGTTGACATCTATGCTGATGACACGACCATCTACGGCAACACCTCAAAGGCTGTAAATGACAAAGTTCTCTCTGATTCTCCCTCTTCTGATCTCGAGCGCGTGGTTCAGTGGGGAAAGAAGTGGCTGGTTACCTTAATGCATCTAAAACCAAACTCTTATCCTTACATCATCAATGCTCTGATCCCCATCTGGCATCAATTGAAATGGATGGCTCTCGTCTGGGAGAGGCCCCGTGTTTTGACAAGCTTCTGGGTTTGACCTTTACTCCTGATCTGAAATGGAACACGTACATCAAGTCTGTTGCCAAGGTCGCTGGAAAGATGGTGGGATCATTCTACCACTCCAGAAGATATCTCACTGCTGATGCAATTCTCTATCTGTATAAAAGCCAAGTACGTCCAAGGATGGAATACTGCTGCCATATCTGGGCAGGAGCTGCTAAAAACAACCTATCCTGCCTTGACAGAGTACAAAATAGTCTTCGTGGCTTAGTGGGGGATGCCTTTTTCTCCACCCTGCAACCTCTCTCCCACAGAAGAGATGTTGCGAGCCTATCCTTGTTTTATCGTTATTTCCATGGCAGGTGCTCATCTGAACTCCAATGTTTGGTCCCCCCTCGTCAATCTTTCATGAAAACACCCGTCTAGCTGAATCCACTGTGAAAAATTTCCCCCACTCTTTATCTGTACCTAAATCAAAATGTGGATTCCATGAACAAAGCTTCTTTCTTAGAACTGCACGCCTGTGGAACTCTGTTCCGTCTGCCTGCTTCCCACCTGACTACAACCTGGATGTCTTCAAGTCCAACGTTAACAAATTCCTAATGAACCGTCCTCTTAAGTAAACACTTCATCAAATCTCCACACTAACGTACTGTACTTGCAATAACCCTTATCCCTGAGTGGTTTCCTGGCCTTGATAAGTGGTGACCACCATGTAAAAAAGAAAAAAAAAAAAAAGTGTTTCCGGGAGAAGAAAAGGTTATGGAAATAAACTGAGGCACTCCTGCATCCGGTGATACAGGAGGCAGTCAAAGTATATGACAGTTTGGATCTGAAGCTAGATATACAGTGACTTTGTCAGAGTAAAATCTCAATTGTCTGCTTCCTATTCATTTTTGGTCGTCCTCTTATTCCATCAGGGGTCTATTGAATCACTTGGTTGGCAATTCTCTCTAGGGACAATCTAAGAGTATGTCTGACATTTACAGATTATTAACAATACTACCTGTTGGTTAGTGTGGTCATAACTACTATTTTGAAAGAGAAGTTTGGAGATAGGTCCCTCCTCTCATGGGGTTTGTGGTTTAGAGATTAACATTGACTAAATACGGATGCTTGCTATGACAGACTAACAAGATTTAAGCAGGAAGTTTTGGTCGTGAATTAATGCCGTTGAGTCATGGACCTTCCACTCACACCAAGAAAACAGACTCAAAATCCTTCCACCTGTGCAATCTCAGGAGAATCATAGCAATCACCAGGCAACATGACATCTCAAACAAGAGCATCCTTGATCAGGCATGTTCACTCTGCTTACTCAATAGTAATGGATGATTGAGAATCCCAAAGAATATTCTTTATAGTTCTACCATCTGCCTGCAGAAAGCAATTGGCTCCACCATCCATTTAAAGAAAGCAACTGTTTACATCTGTTCACATCTGTTCTAACAGTGAGTTGGTCTGCAAATATCAAAACATAATTCCTTCCTGAAAATATTTGAATTTATGTTAAATAATTTGCATAAAAAATCAATTGAGAAAAAAAAAATTACCTTAATTTGAACATCATACAAATGGCCATCCATTAATTCTTTGAAGTTGAGAGTCATTTGCGTTGTTTTTGTCTCCGGAGACATGTTGATACTGGAAAGGCAGAAAAAGTAGATTGAATGGATGACAACATTCGAAAAGTAATTTAATTTGGATTATTCGGACAATTGTTTTCATCTTGATTGTTATTTTCATAATGTTTCGGCCGATTTAGCCTCCAACCTTTTTCAAGTATATCCTGTCTAACTCGAGAATCTTTTGGTCAAACTCAAAAATTTGCACAGAATTTCGAACATAACCCTTTATTTGTAACGTGGTTGTTGCATTTTAACTCTAACGGACCCAACATATACGTAGATTCAATTGCAAAGAAAAATGATAACAGTACACAACTTTTCTTGGTGGAGGAAAAACGTATTTTGTCATTTATTTTGTCATTTCATGGAATTAAAACAGCTCTTGCTAGCAGTACAGAGCATCAATTTTACAAAGTTTGACTTTTATTATGAGTAGGGAGAGATGGTAGACTTTCATGTGCGCAAACAATTACTGATCAACCTGCCAATGGCAGTTCTCTTTTCCTTTTCTTTTCTCCTCTCTTTTGTCTCCTTGTTCCACCTCCTCTTTTTCTCAGTATTAATATCTTAATATATGTATTTGAACCTCTAACACCATGTTTATGTCATGCCCAAATGGTCAATATTTCATTTTTATTAAAAAAAAAAAGGAGTTATTTAATTGTAAAAGCATATCTATGTAAGGTTCTCTTATATTATTATGATCTGTTAATTTCTTAAAATTTCTAAAACACAGATTCAGTTTAAAAATAAGTCCAGTCGTAAAATATGCTTTAATAATTTTAATTCATGCAGATTTCATATCTACTATTACAGAGCCAATTTTCTACTAAATATTTTATTTTTATATATATATATATATATATAATAGAGAATTGGTTCTGTAATAATAGATATGAAATCTGTATGAATTAAAATTGTTTAAGCGTATTTTACGACTGGACACACACATATATATATATATATAAAAGTCAAAATGTGTGTGTGTGTGTGTGTGTGTGTGTGTGTGTGTGTGTGTGTGTGTGTGTGTGTACACACCCTACCAAATAACTCTGTCAATTTTCGGTATAGAGACTCGAAATTTGACACAAGGGGTATTGAGATTTGGGAAAATCTTTTTATATATATTGGCGACACTGATGTCTCTGTTTTCATATGATATAATCAATTTCATGTATTATTCAAGAAACAATTTTTTGCTAAGTAGCCATTATAGCCAGCTCACATTCACAAATATAAAACTACATAATAAAATAGGAAACCTCAAAATTAGCTTTATTCTTAATTTTCATTAATAGAGAGGTAACATGAATTCATTTTAAATCATATCATATTATATAACTATTGACTCCATTTATCTATTTTATCTTAACTGTATTTAATAAGAGAGTTAAACTAATATTAATTGCTTATTGCTTATCTAGTGAGATTATTATTAAATTAATGAGTACTATAAGTATCTCTTGTTTGTTTTAAATATATTGAAACGTTCAATGTCACTTTTATTGATGGCCAGAAAACTTGAACATGGAATGGTTATCATCTGTTGTTTAGCCTGCTTGAAAGCATCGACTGATAGACAACACTCAACAAATTGCCAGTCGGATTTGGTTGGATAGAATGCAATTTGATAGTATCTTTTAACACTCACATTCATCCCTATCAAGGCATATCACCACTTGGACGTAAGGCGTTACTATTTAAGACCATGTTTAGGAAAGATTAAGAAGATGTTGGTTTACATTACATTTAAATTTCTGCATATCAGTACAATCAGGGAAGCAGATAGCAGGAAGGGAATTCCAAAGTCTAGCTGTTTGAGGGAAGAAACTATTGGAGCTTTCTGGCATTTAGGGACCTTGACAATGAAAGGGTGCGATTTTGTTGCTAAGTGGGTTTATCAGGGATATGTATGTCGAGGGGGCACAAGTGCAACAAGTTCATCAGGGCATATTCCAATAAAATATTTGTAAAACGAGCACAGAGATACAACATTGTGGCGATGGGACACAGGTTGGAGCTTAGTTGACAAAGTGGGACCTATTAGATTGGAGACTCTTTTTTGGACTCTATCCAAGAGAGAGAGATTAATAGTAGATGCATCAGCCCAGATGTGGCAACAATACTCCACGCATGGGCGAATGGTAGCCTTGTAGAGATACAGGATACTCTCAGGTGTGAATAGTCTTCAAGCACGATAAAGGGAACCCATCTTCTTTGCAGAAGCCTTTGAAATTTCCTTAATGTACTTGTTTCAGTTCATATCAACCGTAAATGTTAGGCCGAGGAGTTTGAAGAAGGAATTCTCAGGTAGGGTGTTATTTGTCATGCATATCAATGGTTGGAGAGGCATCTTGTAATTGTTAAAGGAGAGCAGCTTAGTCTTACTAGCATTAAATGTTACTATCCATTTACAGCGTCATTCCACTATGGTCTGGAGGTAATTTCCTAATGATTCTGCCATTGTCTTAGATTTGTGTACCAAAAGGAATTCTAACAACATCTTTTGGGCCATTTGTTTATGATCTTTTTGTCTTTCTGATCATAAAATGGTAAAAGTGACATTAAATTTCTCAATATATTTAGAACAGAAGCCATCATGAACAAAAATGGTAGCAGTATCTCCAGATTCAGATTTCCATCTAATTCCATGGGGATTTTTTTTTTTTACATGGGGGCCACCACTTATCAAGGCCCAAAGGCCACTCAGGGATAAGGGTTATTGCGTGTACAGTAATCAATGAGATAGTATAGTAGTAATCATTAGTATTGGGGGTTTTGATAGAGTGTCTTACTTAAGGGGGCGGTTTGTCAGGAGTTTGTTTATGTTGGACTTGAAGACGTCCAAGTTGTAGTCAGGTGGGAAACAGGCAAGCGGCAGAGAGTTCCACAGGCGTGCAGTTCTAAGAAAGAAGCTTTGCTCATGGAATCTACGTTTGGATTTAGGCACAGATAAAGAGTGGGAAAAATTATTGACAGTAGTTTCAGCCAGACGGGTGTTTCTCGTGAAAGATTGACGAGGGGGGACAAGGGATTGGAGCCCTGCCATGGAAATAGCGATAAAACAAAGACAGGCTTGCAACATCTCTTCTGTGGGAGAGAGGTTGCAGGGAAGAAAAAAAGGCATCCCCCACTAAGCCACGAAGTCTATTTTGTACTCTGTCAAGGCAGGATAGGCTATTTTAGCAGCTTCTGCCCAGATGTGGCAGCAGTACTCCGTCCTTGGACGTACTTGGCTTTTATAAAGATAGAGAATTGCATCAGTAGTGAGATATCTTCTGGAGCATTTTCCCAGCGCCCCATTTGATGTACGTGTTCATTTTAGATCAGGAGTAAAGGTCAAACCCAGAAGCTTCTCAAAACATGGAGCCTCTCCAAGACAAGCCATCCATTTCAATTGATGCCAGATGGGGATCAGAGCGTTGATGATGTAAAGATAGGAGCTTGGTTTTAGATGCATTAAAAGTGACCAGCCACCTCTTCCCCCACTGTACCACGTGCTACAGGACTAGAGGAGAGAGAATTAGAGAGAACTTTGTCATTTACGGCCTTTGATGTGTCATGTCATCAGCATAGATGTCAATGAATGATTTAAGTATGTGTTTTGGGAGATCATTGATGTAGATCAGGAAGAGAGTTGGACCCAGGACGGACCCCTGAGGGACTCCAGCATTAATACTGTGGGCCTCTGATTTCTGCCCATCAACCACTACTCTTATGAGCCTATCGGAGAGAAATGATTTAATGATTGAGAAAACATTTCCAGTAATACCGTAGCTGGAAATCTTGTGAAGTAGGCCCTTATGCCATACCTTATCGAAGGCCTTCGATATGTCAAGACCAATTGCCCTGGAAAGGAAACCTTTGTCAAGAGATTCACTAATCTTGTGAGATATAACCGTTAGCACATCTGTGGTAGATGCAGAGCGGAAACCATATTGCGTGTCACTAAGAAGGTTGTTTCTGTTGAGGTGGTTGACTACTTCTTTATTCAATATGGATTCCAACAACTTACTCATGACACACAGGAGACTTATTGGTCTGTACTGAGAGGGAGATGACTTTTCACCTGAATTCTTAAATTCAGGGCATACTGATGAGGTTTTCCAGGGTGTTGGAAAGCACTTCTCCTTAAGCTAACGCTTAAACAGTTTTGTAAGTATGGAGGCAAGTTCTAGTTGGAGCTTTTTCAGCACTATAACTGGAATGCCATCAGGGCCAGTTGCTTTGCTGGAATCAAGGTTCTTGATTAGCTTGGCGACCTCACGCACAGATATTTGTATGTTGCATAGCGTGTTGTCTGTTATAGTAGGAAATACAGGAAGTTGATGGTCATTGTCACATAGGGTAGAATTAGCTGCAAAGTTCTTGGCAAATAGTCTGGCCTTGTCTGATGCTGACGAGATGACCTCAGCTCCATTGATGATGGTTGGGATAGAACGCACACTTCTGTTCAAGATCCTGTTTGCTATTTGCCAGAAATGGTGTGGACCAAGCCGCTGCTCAGCTACTTTGCATTTAACAGACTGAGCATATAGCTCTCTTGCATGTTTTATTACTCTTTTACAGTGGTTGCTGGCAGTCCTAAAAGCAGCTTTAGTCTCAGTACATCTATTACGTTGGTAGCTATGGAAAAAGTGATTTCTGTGCGCGATGGCAGCAGCACATTCAGGGGAGAACTATGGCTGGCTGTTAGGTTTTTGTTGGAATTTTTTGATGGTATGAATTGGTCTATGCCTATAATTAACCATTCGGTCAGGTCTGACGCTATAGAGGACACATCCTTTTTAAACATGGAATGCAGATGTAGGTCAGATATGAATATACGGAAGCTATCCCAGTCAGCCATAGAGTATCGATATACAGTACGGTGGAGAAGTACGTCTGAAGACTTATTACATTTCATTTTTATCTTAACTGCTACAACAGAGTGGTCAGAGGATCCCAGAGGAGATAGAATGGAACATGAACACAGCTCAGGGGAAGTTGTGAGGAAAAGGTCTAGAAGGCTTGCATATTGACTGGGTGTATCGGGCACACGGGTGAGTTCGTGAACAATCTGTTTTATTTGAGTGGGTCAGCCATTCCACATTATGGACATTGAAGTCACCGCAAATGTGAATGTTAGCCGAAGGATGAGCAGACAGGATGTGGTCAATTTTCTCAGATATGCTCTTAAAGATAGTAACTCCACTGTTGTGGGGGCGATAGAGGGCAAATATAAATGCAGTGGTGTAAGCTAGTGCAACCCGAAAACACATATAAGGTAAATTAGGGTCTTCTCTGGAGATATCCCTACCACATGGAAAGCCATCTTTGATGTAGGCACATATTCCATGCCCATGGCGATCTTGGGGGTCAGATTTAGATGTTAAGTTGGAGTATCCTTTAATTATGAATTTGTCTAGAGAAGTGGTTGGCCCTATGCCAGTTTCATTTAGAAAGAATATGTCCGGTTTCGTCTCCTGTAATTGTGTTTCAACCTCTGGAAGGTTGGAACATAGACCCCTGATGTTGGAGAAGGAGACCTGGTAGTAGGGGTCTACGTTGGTGGATGGGGCTCTAGGTTTATTCGTGTTTCTTTTTTGGATAAATGCTATTTACCTTTTCTGACTATCCTATCAAGTAAAGTAAATCTTTGAAAGTAATTTTTGCTCAAATATAATGTATTTACAAAAGAATTTTGGTAATAAATTAGAGTATAAATGGGACATTCAGGAATTAAGAAAAAAAAAATTGTGAGATGTGTGCAAATTTGACAGACCTAAAGACCTCAACCATTATTTTATTTTTTTATTTTAATCATTTTTTTCAATTTTTTCAGTGGATTTTTATTGAATGGATACTAATCTACCAGATTATCAAAAAAAAAGTTAAACTACAGCCTTTTTTGAATTTCACTTTTTAAAATCATCTCAAAACGGCTTAACTGCTTAAAAAAGGCTAAATTCACCAAATTTAACCTAAAAATGCAGAGTGGTTCTAAAATGGATGATCAATTTACTAGAATGTTGTATTAAAAACTGAGCACCCCCTACAAATATTTAAATATCGACATTTTTTTACATTTATAGTTTTGAACATGTGGTAGACTAGTGATAAGATGAAAATAAAAAAACTAGAGGGAGGGGGGCAAGATTCTTCAGCTCTGTCAAAAATTCTTTAACAGTTAATTAAATTTCAAATTTAAATTAATAATTAAAAAGAAATGTATTTTTTAATTTTACTATTGTTAAGGCCAAGAACTATTCAAAGATAAATAGTAATGAGACTGAAATAATTGTCAGACAAAAGATGAAGAACCCTATCAAAATACTAACATTGATCGATGGTATGAACTGATTATTTCCTATGGGACAAGAATTTGTTGATATTAGATTTGAAGATGACAAAGTAGTAATAAGTACTGAAGCAACTCTGTAGTAATGTGTTCCACATCCAGGAAGACCTTGCAAAGAAGCTTTGTTCATGGAAATTGCCCCTGCAGCTAGACACATGGAGAAAGAAAGAAAAGTCTTTTACTCATTCAAAAGATGTTTTTAGAAAGTAGTCCTAATAACCGACAACACTTATATATAGGATGTCAAAAAAATGTACTCACATTTCAACTGTTATCAGTTTTGTCTTCGATTTGAGCATTTGCGAATCTGAATATGTGATTATATCTGTTTCCTGCATTCAAACCTATTCCATTTCACTCTATGCTTATAAATAGTTTTATCACCATTCAAGGTGTGAGCACATGAGGCACTCTGTACACCCACGCACATATATATAGGAGCAAATAGTTAATATAACATGTTATAAAACACTTTGAAAAAGAGTTAAAAACATATTTAATCTGGAAAGGAAACACTTAATAAGTGGATAGTCCTTAATCCGCAGAGTTTCGAAGAAATACCTTCCTTCTCATCAGAGGATAGGAATTAGCAAAATGCAGGATCGGATTTTGCATACAAAAGTATTTGATGAAACTGCAAACAAGTCAAAGATCTTACTTGATAACAAAAAGTGAAGCAGAGGGAATATGGTGAAGAAAAAGGTGATTTCACGTGAATGTTCATTTTATTATATATATATATATATATATATATATATATATATATATATATATATATACATACACACATATATGGTGTCTGAAAAAATGTACTCACAATTTAACTGTTATCAGTGTTGTTTGGATAATAATGTTCATCAATTTGAATGTTTGCAAACATGATTCTTCAATTATATTTGTCTTCTCTATTCAAAGCCATTCCATTTTACTCTATGTTCAGAAAAAACCTTTTATTGTCATTCGAAGAGCGAGTACATGTGTGCCTTTTTTGAGATAACTTGCAGTACAAATGAATGCTCTAACTATAAAGACAAGTAAATCTTTGAAAGTAATTTATATTATAGTCAGAAAGATTTTTGGTGATAAATAAATGAATAAATGGGGAACTAATGGGTTGATTTAGATTATAAACGGTGTTTATTTGATTACCCTTGAAAAGGATTCCCTTGTGTAACAGCAAAGTTGTTGCCTTGTCTATTGATTGACATGCTTATCGCCCGATGGATGTAAGGGAGACGGTAAAGTTCGATTTCTTCTTTTTCAATTGTTCTTTTTTTTGAAAGAACGATAAAAGGATTTTCGTCATCTTTCGTAACATCTGCAAAACAACAAGGAAAACAAAAACAAACTGTATTATGTTCCTCTACTTAAACCAAAAACCTCATAAATATTATGTTCCCTTACTTATAAACATAATTATTTTCAGTAATATTATCTACTGAATTCATGTTTATTATGTAGTTTTATTAGATTTAGACAAATGCATATTATTTTTTAATTACGTTTATTTATTCAATTTATTGTGTGAAAAATTCATAATTTTTTAAACTGTATTAACATTCATTCAAATTCTTTTCCATTTATTTATTATCATATCTAAAAAGCTCTTTTACTTCCAATATTAATTGTTTCTGTAAAAATGTTTCCATATATAAACTTATTTTCTTTACAAATATATGTAAATAAAAATTTATTTTTAAAAAATCAGTCTACAGATATTCTTATTTACATCTAAAAAAATATTTTACTTTCAGAATTATTTCTGTAAGTATCAGTTTACAAATATTCTTATGTTTTAATCTACAATTTCACTGGGATCTTCAAATTAAATAACACTGTTTGATTCTGAATAGCTTCAAAGCTAGAAGTCATTTGTATCAGTAAATATACTAAATAGCCTTTTAACTTTTCTTTTCACTCACTGACCCGTTCTACTCCTCTGTCTTTTCGTTTAATGAATTTCATCTTAAGAAAATATTTCATTTTAATTATTTCTGTAAAAATGTTTCCGCATATAAACTTATTTTCTTTAAAATTATTTGTAAATAAACATTCATTTAAAAAAAAAATTAGTTTACAGATATTCTTATTTATTATATTTTTAAAAAATATTTCACTTTCAGTATTATTATTTCTATAAAAATATTTCTGTAAATAAACATATTTATTTTTAAAAAATCAGTTTATGAACTTTTGGTAATAGTCAGCTAATGTATTTCCTAATTTCCTGTGTGGCACTACCAGAACCAGTGGAAAGGCAAAACAGTACCTTCGCATTTTTTTGTTATTCAGTCGTAATTTAAAGTGATTTATTAAAATAAAATATAAAAAATAACATTGAAAATTAACAAATTTAGTTTTTATTTATTTGCACTTTTATTTTTTTTATTTTAAATCTATATATATAAAATGTAACTCTTGGTTCGTTCGCAATTAATAGTCTAAAAAACCACTGGACAGATGGCTTCCACATTTTGGTATAATATGTTTACTATATCCATGTGTTTTTATATATTTGTTTTTAATTATAACATTATACTTAATTTTTCTATGATAAATAGGTGGTTTTCTTTGTACCGATAGGCCATTTTTTTTATTTAGGGACAATTATTTATTACCGCTTCCTGTCACGTGACCAGTGTTTCCAATTTAGCGGTTTTCCTGCTAGATCTGGTGATTTCGTTTGCAATCTAGCGGGGAATTCTAGAAAATCTGGAGATATTTGGCACCCACACACCCGCAATTTTAGATTAAAAAATAAAGAAAAGCGCTTGAAAATACCTTAAAACATAAAATAAACTCATTCATGTAAGTAAAAAAAAGTAGCATTTATTGCCTTTGGTAACAATTATTTATTGATTATTTGTTTTGTTTTTCACCTTTATTTCGGTTAGCCATTCTTAAATCTCGCTATAAAATCGATTTTTCTAAGTACATTTTAGGTGGGTGGGGGACATTCCAACCTCCAAAGTTTAGTTTAAAATACGATCTAAGCAACCCCGCTTAATTTAGAAGTATTTAGTCGAAAATTGTAAAAAGCAAGAAACAACAGCAAAAAAAAAAAAAACTTTTACCAATACAGTAGAATTTAATTATCTACCAACCTAAATACTTTTAACATGCTAAAACAAAGTTTTTTTTGTTTTTTTATTTGTCTAATTTCAAAATATGTTGTACCATTATTGTGATGTTTAATTTGCAGTATATTTCAATTTAACTTTTATTATAAAAAGTTTGAGTTTATGATTTGTTTCTTGCAAAAAAAAAAAAAATACCCTCTCTGAAAAAACAGGTAAAACTAGCTGATAAAATATGTAAGCCTTCTAAGGAGCTAACCGCTTCAATATAATTCCAGAAACATATAGTGAGAAAACATGGAACATTTTATATATTGAATATACTATATTTATAATTTTTTTATGGTAGGAAGTTAAAATATGGAGTTTTTTTTTGTGGGAGGGCGTTGGGGGGGGGTGAATTAGCGCTTTTCTGTACATTTCTTTCTCCTGATCTTGCGGGTTTTTTTTAAATCTCAGTTGCCAACACTGCATCACGGAAAGGATATTTTTGTCTCAACACTACAGGCTTAATGTAAACAGAATGTGTTTACAATATCGGTAAATTTTCAATGGGTTTAATCACATGATTATTGATAATGTAACCATGTGATTGAAATTTAATTTAAATTAACCACACGTGGTCGCTTTTCTATCAAATATTCATCAAAAAATGGTAGGTACGATGAATGCCGATGCTCAAAGTGTATAAACATTTTGACCCCCTCCCTTTACTTAAAAATTCACCAAAAATCAGGAAATTAACCAATTTTAATGAAAATTTCAGTATTTATCAAATAATGATCGCAGAATATAATGAACTAATTATTTTTACTTAACTCTTAGTGAAAATGTTTTATTTTGTTTAAACAAAAAATACCTTTACTAAAGTTATGGTTTTCAGTAGTAAATAAAAAACGCAAGAATTTATTTTTGCTTTTTTATATAAATAAAGCATCATAATTTGTAACAATAAAAAATAATTTTTACAGGAACATTACGAAAAAAGCCCCTAAAGTCTGTATTAATGAATTCGATATAACTCGAAGAAAAATGAATTTCTCGCATTCTATTCAGGAAATTAAAGATTCGATTAGATTCCTATTTCAGTCACCTAAATTATTTAGGGTGAAATGAGTTTAGGAATTTATAGCCAAACCTAAATTTTTTTTTTTTTGCTTAAAAAAAATAGCATTAATACAGTAAGTTAGGTAAAATTTGCATAGAATGCTCTGCTTTACGGTTGTTGTAAAAATGGAACGGAAATTTGAATTTTGTTCCCTTTTAAATTTGGTACATTTTTACATTACGTCCAACTCATCGTTCACATTCGACACGTCAACTTTTATAGCTTTTCGGGTATGCAGGTGAGGTTAGCGGTGTCTATTCCGAAAGCCGTTCTTAACATGGGTAGATTGATAGGTGTGTCAGAAATTTTGTGAAAAATAGTGAATAATTCCACCCCATCTTTCCAAGCTTATAACTCCTCGAAAAATGTAACTCAAGCCCTAATTTTTTTTTTTCAATTAAAGGAGCAAGGACCAAGGTTTCATTAAAAAAAAACAAAAAAAACAAACAACATGGTTTTTTTTAAAAAAAGGTTTTAAACTTCGGACTTTACAGGTAAATTTCTAAAAAAACACTACTTTTTTTTGTTTTAAATTTGAATATATTATTTATTGACCTTTTCTCTTCAATTTGTGATATATAACACTTTGGTGAGTAAATTATTTACTTTTTAATAGACATTTCAAAATGGGAGGCGTGAATTATTCGACCCCCCTGTCTTTCCAAGCGAAAAATGTAATTCAAGCCCTAATTTTTTTTCAATTAAAGGAGCAAGGACCAAGGTTTCATAAAAAAAACAAAAGAAAAAACAAACAACGTTGTTTAAAAAAAAAAGATTTTAAACTTCGAACTTTACAGGTAAATTTCTAAAAAACACAACTTTTTTTTGTTTTAAATTTGAATATATTATTTATTGACCTTTTCTCTTCAATTTGTGATATATAAAACTTTGGTGAGTAAATTAATTATTTACACTTGACACTTGAAAATGGGGGGCGTGAATTTAAATTGGAAAGAGCATAAAATTTCACATTAACCCTGAAAATATCGTAAAAATAGAATCAATAGAAAAATTTTGATAGATTTTTAAAGTTTAAAAATTGAAAAATACTGAGTTCATAAATATCATTACTGTTTTTTTTAAAAAAAATATATATTTCTATAACTTTTAAAACAACTTTAATAGTTTATTTTGGAAGTATATAAAAAAAAAAGAAAATAAACAACCCACTTTTAAAAGAGAAATTACGAGTTTTTTATATTTTATTCGCAGTTTCGTGATAGGGGTGTCAAAAATTCCTACAAAAATTCTGATACATCTACTAGATTGGAGTGTTTATTCGTTGTAAACGTACCCGACAACCTATAAATGTTGACATTTCTAATGTGAATGGTAAGCTGGACTTATGTAAAAAAATAACAAAAAGATATACCAAACTGACTTTTTCATTTAAAAATGGAATTATTTCCCTTTCGTTATTAACTTTTTTTTTTTTTTTTTTTTCTTTTTAAATATTTTTTGTTTTATATACATAAAGTACAATTGTTGAATGTTACTGTTTTGATTATATTCGTTTGGGGGGGCACAATTAAAAAATTAAGAAAGATTAAAACGGAGTGAAATTTAAGTTTCCGTTCCATTTTTACAACAACCGTAAAACAGCGCATATTCAGCAAGTTTTATCGTAATTTATAAGCATAATGTTGAAACACTACATCAACATTTTATTTATTTTTTTGCATAATTAATGATGGAAGTATTTTTCTGTTTATTTTCTGAACATCTGTTAAAAAAAATAATTTGTACATTCTCTTGAAAAAAAGAATCAAACTTTTCTCTACTTTCACATAACTATTTACAGTGTTCATGTAAAGCATTCATCTGTTCTTTTTATAATAAAAATTCTGTTTTCAAAGAGAAACGTTTACTGCCAAATTTCTTTAAAAAAAAAAGTGCAAGTTTTCCTGAAAAAAAAACTTTCACCTAACAATTTATAGTAAAAAATTAATCTTTTTTTTTTGGGGGGGGGGGAAATAACAACTTTTATTGATTAAAAAAATTGCAAAAAATAATAAAAGTAAATGAACAAACAAAATGCAATTTTTCTTGAGGAATGTGTTCCATTTTAACAAACTGAGCCACAGCAATGCGTGGCCGGGTACAGCTAGTTTTATAATAAATATATGTTTATGAAATTATATACTTTTCAATAATGTCCTTTTTTATATTTTATTTCAATAAATCGCTTCAAATTAAAAATACTGAATAAAAAAAGTGAAGGTACTGTTTTGCCTTGTCACTGGTTCCAGAATTGTTTATTTATTACATCAAAAAAAAAAAAATCTACTTTTAGCATTAGTTATTTCTTTAAAAATTAGTTTACGAATATTCTTATATTTTGACTGAAATTTTTGCTGGGATCTTCAATTTAAGTAATACTGTTTACTTCTGAAGAGTTTCAAAACCGAATATTGCTTGCCTCAGTAAATATGCTATTTCATCAAGTTGGCTTCTCTTTCTGTTGAAATAACCCTAACACTGCCAATATACATTTACTTAATTAAAAGGAAATAACTCATCCAAACCAGATAAAGTTGTAGTATTATTAAAGAAAAATAAAAAGTACAATGTTTAATTTCAAAATCCATATAAACTTCTGTCAAATAGTTCTCGTTTACAACTGCTTCCATATGCATAGTTGAAATAAAGTGAACACACATCTGACGAAGGTAATGTTCCTGAAATATCATATCATATGTAACTTCCATCAGACTAAACTGACATATGATGTGATAAGAGTATGAAAAAGAAAACATATACATATAACTATAATATTTTTAAAATAAATATTAAGAAAATTTTTTGCTTATAGACACTAGTGTTTCATGCTTATGGTAGTTGGGAGATTTGAACCCAGTTATAAAGTCACCCTTAGCTTCATAGGCTAGTGTCTTTCCTTCAGGCAACCAGCAATTAACACATGAATGGAAGAAAATTAAATCCCTTTAAATGCCATTCCAGTTCGCAGTTGACAGTCAGGAAGTTGGAATGATGCATTTTCACAAAAGTTGACCATTTTTTTTCAATTCCTTAAATAGGGATCTACTTCAATTTCTTAAAGGGGGGTCTTTATAACTATAATATATATATAGTTATATTATATATATATATATAATATATAACTATAATATTTTTTAACACACACACACACATATATTGTACGAACAGGTTGCCCGGCATTGCTCAGTTATAAAATATGCATAAATATTATATTTTAATTCGTACAGAAGCTGAAACATATGCACGTGATTATTATATTTTTTTCTAAAAGTTCATTTTTGTAAGTAAAAATAATACTCGAACCGAGATTGAAACCAAAACCTAAAGACAGCAAGTCAAGTACGATAACCATTAAACCAACATGACACAAACTTTACAAAGTGTTTTCCAACCTACTTATTCTTAACATAAAGAAGCTGTCATGTTTCATGGCTGTGCACGTGCATATATGAAACAGTTAACAAAGAAATAACAATCCAATCACTCCCATATACCAATGTTTCAATTTTGACCCCGCAGCAACCCTTTTTTCCACGATAAAAATGGATTAAAAAGTTTTCCACATGTCTGAATATCCTATATACCAAATTTCAAGTCTGTCGATCAAAGATTTGTTGAGTATATTAGGATGAGAAGTGTCCTCACACACATATTCTCACTTTAATAAATTAATAAAAGATGAATCTACAAAACTCATTCCACCGTTATATGTCTTCATTTGCTTCGGTTTGTGTAAATCCGCTACACCTCTGCATTGTATCGCCTTCTACAAATTATCTTACACATTAAACAATACTTCAAGCAAACTACATTAACTTCTTTTACTAAACATAGTTAAAACTATAGTTGTAAAAAAATTATACATTAACTTCTTGAAAAGTAAATTAGTTTAATTACAAAAGCTAAGAAAGTTATTGATAAAAATTTGTTGAAGAAACACTTTTTTAAATCAATATCAACAGAGAGAAATACAGAGAGAGAGTCATGGAAGTGAGAGTAATAGAGTGTGTGCTTGTAGACGTGACAGACAGAAATTTTATAATAGATGGATCACTTGATGAGTTAATTTCAAACTACAGCTCATTAGAACAATTAAAACAGATTTTTTTTTTTCAAACATAACTCAAGCCCAAAACTAAAGAATTCTTTAACATGTATTTTGTGCAATTAAAATATATATAAAAAAAAACGTTAGTGCTTCTTGATTATTAGTCACAATTAGTATTTCAAGTGAATACACTTCAATGTCCTTACATGTCATGCTGAAATAAGTATCCTCACAAGAAATTAGAAAAAAATGTTGGAGTAGAAGATTGCCTAGAACTTTACATTAAAAATAAACATATTTTCTTGATCTGCCATTGGTAAGAGTATCAAAGTTGCCATAAAGTAGGAGAGGCAAGCCAGTCTTTCATTAATGCAAGTAAAAATGAACAATGTAATACCATAAAACTGTAATTCATTATAAAATTGATTTTTGCTTGACGCCTTTGTGAAAAAAAAAAAAAAAAAAAAAATTAATATTTTGTCCAATCATTTTTTTTTTTTCGTGACAAGTAAGGAAATCCAAGTGCTTTTTAATGTAAATGCGATTTTCGCCCGTGACTAACAGTAAAGAAGTATCAAACTCTCATTGAAACAAACGTTGGTTAACTCAGCTTTAGTTTAATAATAAATAAATATAAGATGAATTATAAGAGTTACATGTAACTTTATTATAACATCAGAACAATAAAGAAAAGTAAAAGAGAAAGAAAAAAAATGAAACTTCTTTAGGCCATGGCATTTCAAAGCAAAATGCTTCTCATCAGAAATTTATCTCTATTACTTTTCCTCATTCTTCTGATGTTATAATGAAGTTATCCATAACTTTTAATATTTATCTTTTATCTCTATATAAATAAAATGAACTCATTTTTTCCTGTCGGATTTTGACCTTAATAGGATTAAAAATCAAGATATTTCATGCAAATATAATATGCACAAACGGCAGAACAATATCTGAGGTGTGTTATAGGCTTATTATTTCTCAAATTCCTCGATAATCTTAGATTTCTATACTTTTTCTGCTGAGAAGTCACGGCCAAAATCGGTTAAGATCAATGGAAGTGGTAAAATATTTTCTCTCTAATAAATTCCTCCTCCCCCTGCCACCACTTAACACCGTTTGGGGATCGTTCACAAGGAACAGTTGAGAAGAGAACACCGGTTTGGCTTCGTAGTTCTTTCATGTGAAGTTATTTAAAATCACTAAACTAAGTTGCAGTGCTCTGTGGCGTAGTGGTTAGCGTGCTGGACAATTCACATTATATTTTCACGTTCGTGCCGACCTACCGTAGTCGTTTTTTTTTTTTTCCTAAACAACTGGAATGGACTTTTCTTGGTGGCCGAACTGTTAACGTTGCAGATGTTTTTTTTTTGTTTTTTTTCACACTTTATTTTCCTACTTTTACTCATGACTCCGGGTTTGATCCTTCCTACTTACCTACCATAACATTTTTAACCCCCCCCCCCCCGTCCCGGAAACAAACACTCGGGCAACGCCGGGTACCCCCGCTAGTTTAATATATAAGATAATATAAGTTTTTGCTAAAAATATACTCTTTGATAACCTAATTGCATAGATATATATATCTACAATTATATAGATGTGTGTGTGTGTGTGTGTGCATGTGAGAGTTTTTATCTTATCTTATAGACTCTGAAACAGAACAGATTTTCTTCAAAATTAACAGAACTTTAGTGTATAAGTTTGGGAGTGATCTTAAGTCTTGTTTCAGAATACCCCCAATAATTACCGATAATCGAAACCGTTAATTTATCTATCATCGGTAAAGCCATTTTTTCCATGTCGCTGTTTAGCAATAATGATAGAACAACAGGCCATGAAAATTCTACTGTGAGTAAGTTGATAGTGTGTTGCTTTTTTTTTTTTTTGGCATGACATGGCCTGTAGGTTCAAACCCCACAAGTAAATTTCTTAATGTTTTTTTTCGTTAACTAGAAAGAAGTTTATATAAAAAAATTTTATAAAAGAAACAGTAGGTTCCCTAGAATGCAATGTAGAACATATATTTTGGACGAACTTACTGCATAGAGGCATATGAAGCTTCCTCCCAGGCGATTTCATGGATTTCCATGACAATAAAAATATAGGAGTGTGAAATATTTGTTGATCATCATTCAATCCTGGGCAACGTCGAGTCTTCTTGCTAGTATATATAGATTTATTAGTGATGGGACAATTCCAAATTTTTTTCTTGATTTGATACAATTATTGATTCTGTCTTAAATTTCCAATTCCAACACATTACTAGTTGCTGTTCCAGATAGAAAATCAATATGGCTATAGGTTGCAAATTTCAGAGGTACAGGTTTGCCACTTAAAAGAAAGCCACTGGAAGACCTCAAAGGACTCGAACACCAGGCAGTTACTCAGTCTCCTACATGTTCAGCTTGCAAACATTTTTTGGCATTGGGATTGTCTAATCGACAATCAGAAGAATATGCAGTTCCATCCATACAAATTAATGATTGGTCAGATTTATTAGTTTAAAAATCAATTCTCAGAACAGAACAATTTTGCAGCATTTCTATGTCCTCTTATGAAGATTAAAAATCAAAGTATAATGGTACTAAACTTATGCTTAGAATCCTCATTCCAATTTTGATAAAAATCCATTACATGATTTTGATTCTAGCAAATATTTAAAACTTTAGGTTTGAATTTAAGAAGTCTTAAGGAGAAATTGAAATTTAGGAAATCTTGCTTGATTGGGACTTAATGACTGTGTACAAAATTCAATGCAAATCTAAAATATTGAAATTTTCAAATGGGAAGTTTTACTCATATAATGCCCCTTAAAACCCCGTTAAAAAGCCTTCAAAGAAACTGAAATTTGGTGAATATTTATTAATTGCTGTCTAATAGCGTTTGTTAAAGTTTCACACAAAAAAAGTAAAAATCAGAGAGATCTGAATTTTCCACCCCTTTTTCATGAAACAAAATAAAATATAGCCTACATTATCCACCTTTATACCTAACAGCGGTGTTCCAAAATTATAATTGGTTAATTAGTTTAGTCATGAATCTTATGCATACAAATATATAAACATATACACATATCTAACTTTACATAAAATAGAGATAAAAATAAATATTTAAAAAAAAATGACTGGGTTATGTTTATTCTTAGCAAATTTTAGCAAAATTAGAAAGATATAAAATAAGAACAAAAAAATCTTTATGAAATACAAAATTTTGTTTCAAATATGCAACCATGGAAAATTCGTTTTTTTTTTTTACTCTTCTGATATCCTAACGATGTGAAAAATCTATGGGTACATCTCAGAATGGCAAACCAGAAAGAACAGACTTACTCTTTTTTTTAATAATCTTTGTATTTTCCCAACTGCCAATGAAAGCACGTCCGTCACGAACAACCAAACCAAATTTTGCATCGCTCATGCAAATTTCAGTTACGTAAATATTTCGGATGTTAAAAAGGCAACATCGGAGAATAGGATCAAATGATCTCCAAATAGAGACCTAGCAAAAAAAAAAAAAAAAAAAAAAATTAAAAAATCATGTTAACTGCTTGCAAGCAACACTATTATTATTGGTACAAGTCCGTGACTCCTATATCCAAGAAAAAAACATCGATGCAACTATACTAATATAGGTAAAATTCGGGAAACCAAAAAAATTGATAAAAAAAAAATATCTATTGACTTTTTGTGTTAATTTCAACTAAAAAGCAATGATATCTACTTAATAGGCATGTCAGAAGTACTTAAATATTACCGCATTATTTTAAAAATATAATGAGTTTTCTTATCTATATCATAAAAAAACCCTTGCCATATTTCTTTTGGGAACACATGGCATAATAACAAAGAAAGTAACTCAGTTATACTAAAAACAATGCAAGTATTTATGATCGTTAATTTATTAAAAATTATCAGGAATTGGCGATAGTTACACGCTATTTATCTCCTCTTGGAACTCAGCAGTGTTTTTTTTTCTTTTTTTTTTGTGTTTATCCATCTCCCCAAGAAGCAGAGTTAGACACAATATCAGTTTTTAATGTGGGGGGAAATCAGCTCCCCAAAAAGGGGTACTCTGGTTAGTAACAAAAATAAAAAAAATGGTACTCTTGCATAATCTGACCCGGATTCTTGGAATTTCCCTAAAGTATGGATCGGGCGAGGCCGGCAATCATTGGTTTAAGCCAAGCAATTGTAACAGATGCAGACTAATTCAAAAAAAAAAAAATATAAATAATCAAAAATAGCGAACCTTTAAAGGACTGAAAATATTTTTATTTTATTTTATTTTTTTTTTTTTGCAAAATATTTATCAACAAAAAGTTTTTTTTTTTTTTCTTCAAGAAAAGATGAAAGTTTTACTTTTTTTTAAACCATAAATTGTTAGGTGTAAGTACAAGATTTTTTTTTTTTAAGACGTTTTGTTCAGTCAATTTGGGGGGGGGGGCCCACAGAATTTTTTTATATATATATTTTTTTAAAGAAAATATTTAAAAATATGTTTACGAAAAGCGTAAATTGTTAGATGAAAGTACAGGAAAAAATTTAGTTTAGAAAACTTAATATATATATATATATATATATATATATATATATAAATAAATATATATATTTTTTTTTACAGCTGTTGATTGCCGGGAGAAGAAATTTCACGAGATGAGGATATTTCCTTAGGAATCCTTTATTTCGATAAAAGGAAATGGAAGTGTTAGAGAATGGATAGAGAGAGAGAGAGAGGGGGGGGGGAAAGTGTGAGTTATAGTGTAGACACGTTGACCGGAAGTCAAGATCAGCTGATTTGATTGCGTGTGAGTCATGTGATCAGATTAGCTGAATCGAGGAGATTTGGTTGGGACTTAGAAGAGAGCGGACGGCTTCACCGTTGTCTCCTCCCCTTCGCTGGTGGGGGGGGGGATGAACGCTGACGTGGTAGAAATAAGACCTAGGAGAAGAAACAACACAGGCCAAATTCACTTTCCAATCTTCTGTGATCGAACTGGAAGGTGAATAGAAAAACTATAGAACCAATTTCTTGTCTTGGAGTGAAATAAATCTTCGTCCCCAAAAAAACAGGTACCAGTCTCCCTCCCAGACGAGATGTTCCAGATTGACCAACAAAATCGCAGAAGGTATGAAAATACATGACATGTCACACACATATTCACACTTAACAGCATATGAACATATGTAATAGAAAGACCACTGGACGATCACACACACAACGACATTAACTCTGATAAGATAATCAAACACTCAATCTTTTATAAATAGACAATACAACAGAAGGAAGCTCCCCAAGAACCAGGTAGCTTTTGGAAATGTGATTTATGATAGAGACAAAAGGATCATTTCCGAATTTTTGTCTCCACATAAATTTACATACCCAGAAGCTCTCGTTTGCTCCACATTCTTGCTTGTTTTACTGTTTTGCTTCCTTCCAACATCCTCTTGATTTGGTACGGTCACAAAAAAAAAAAAAAAGAAAAAAAAAAAGAAAGAAAATCCTTGATGTAAATAAAAAATAAAAACTTGATTTAGCGTTTCAACATTTGAACAACGCTTGGCTGAAACTGATGATTGCCGGTCTCACCTGATCCATGCTTGACAGGAATTCCCGAGAATCTGGGTCAAATTATGCAAGAGTATCTAAAAAATATATCAGTCATGAAGGATTTCTCCTCCACTCCACTGCAGTATTTCTTTAGCCAAACACTTTATTTTCGCTAATTTTCACCAAAAAAATGTTTTCTTTAATAATTTTTTTTCTACTTCATTGTTTTTCATAATTTTTGGATATGTTAATTACTGTGACATGACAAAGAAGTAGCGACCATTGGTTTGCCTTGAAATTTATTATAAAAAAAATTTCGAATTTTGCTATTATAGTGTAATTGCATCAAAATATCTTTATAATGTATGTTTCTATGACAGAGAGAAAATATTGTACACTAAAAATCACGTAAATTGATAAAGTAGTTTTATTTTAAAAGAAAGAATATCAAATTTTATGCTTCAATAATGATCACGCTCTCAATGCCATTTCCCAGGACAAGATAATTCCAAATAATTCAAACTTTCACAAGATTTTAGAAAGCCATTCATAACATTGGGAAAGGTGAGTATTGGAAAAACTCAAATTCACTTTAAAATAATTATTCTCATTTCTGGCAAATTTTTTATTTTTTAATTTGGTTGAATTATTATGTTCTGAAAATTGTTAATTGTTTACTTTGGTTGAATCTTTTTTAAATTTTTTATTTTGGTTGAATTATTATGTTCTGGCAAATTGATTTATTTTTTTACTTTAGTTGAATTATGTTCTGGCAATTTTTTTTTATTTTTTACTTTAGTGGAATTATTATAGTCTGGTCATTTTTATTTTTTTTTTATTTTGGTTGAATTATTATGTTCTGGCAGTTTTTTTTATTTTTTACTTTGGTTGAATTATTATGTTCTGGCAATTTTTTTTATTTTTTACTTTGGTTGAATTATTATGTTCTGGCAATTTTTTAAATTTTTTTACTTTGGTTGAATTATTATGTTCTGGCAATTTAAAATTTTTTTTTACTTTGGTTGAATTATTATGTTCTGGCAATTTTTAAAATTTTTTACTTTGGTTGAATTATTATGTTCTGGCAATTTTTTTTTATTTTTACTTTGGTTGAATTATTATGTTCTGGCAGTTTTTTTTATTTGTTTACTTTGATTGAATTATTATGTTTGGGGAAATTTTTCAATGAAAAACTGTTTTATATAGCGAAGTTGTTTAATGTTGTCTATCATGTCGAAAAAGTAACATTTATAGATGAAGAACAAATAAAAAAAACAACGCTCACTAACTTGACTAACTTACAAACCATGTGAATTTATTATGACTATTATTTATTATAACTGATACAATACATTCTTACAAGAAGGTCAGTAGGAGTGTGTTTTTAACACGTCCGTTCAGCTTATCATCCCAGGAGTGGGAGAGAGAGAAACGGAAGTCGATATCGCTGCCTCTGGGCTGAAACATGTAATTGTTCCAAATAAGGGGCGATAACTGTATTTGTCTCAAACTGAAAGTGTTTGGGATTGTGTTCATGTGTGTACTGCGTGTGAACTAGAGCTGCATAGCAGTTTGACGACACTCTATACATATGTAAAGCCATATGCATCTCCCTCAATAACAATCACCGACTGTGTGTCATAATTTTTCTCTGCTTCATCTTCCATTCTTCTTCTCATTCTGGCCGTATCATTATCTCTCATATTGGTGACTACCAAGGGCAAGCATCGGCTTACAAGTATAAAAATAAAACAGAACAACGCATATTCACAAGATATCAGTTGTACATGTGTGAGTGTGTGTGATACAATTGTGAAAAATGACCCTCCAAACGCTAATATACATACCTTGGTTATCTGTCGAGGTCATCATTGTCAGTCAATTGAAGTCAGTTCATCTTGGGTCGTCTAAAGCTCTTTCGATCTGTCATCAGCTGTACTAAACTGGAAACTGTTGACTTCTCAATTTATTTACTCTGGATTGTTTTCTTCGCAAAGTGATTGATGAGTGAAAATGACTCGGCCTATCAGTCATTTCCAACTGATTACCCATCCCATTTCTGATTGCCTTTGTGTTTCTTTGTGAATTACTTTCTTCTATTGTCCTAGATCATTTATTTCCAACAACTATTTTTTTAGAAGTCACTTGAACACTGCATTGGGGGGGGGGGGCATCCATAGTATCACACATATTTTTTTTTTTGCAAGATAATCACTGGGAGTCGCTACTTATCAAGGCCCGAAGGCCACTTGAAGGATTAATGAGTGATTGTCATTGAGACAACAGCACAATGTTACATTTTTAGTAAAAAAAATGTAATTAATAATTTTTTTATATGTTGTTCGAAATCGAGAGAAAATAAGAGTTTGTTTGGTTTTTTTTTATTTTCATCAATTTTGTTGTCGTCTGCGCTCAGTCAAAAAATAATCACAACGAGAGAGGATGTGAAGAGATATATAGAGAGTGGACAAAAGAAGAAAAGAAAGAGAATAGCTAACGAACGAGCGCTGACAGTAGAGGAGAAAGAAAGAAAAAAGAAAAACTAGCTAGCGAATGCTGGCAGGTTGTATAGAGAGGGGGAGGTGAAAATATATATATGGAGAGAGGGGGGGTTTTAACCTGCGCGCTTACGAAAGACAAAAAAAACAGAGTCTGCCCCTCGCTACCGAGCGAAGCAGTATTCAATGGCGACACTGTGAACAGTTGTAATATTAGTAGTAATATAGCATTGCGGTTGATAAAGCCGAGGACGACGTGCTTAATAAACATTGGAAAGGAGTCCACTTGATGTATTTGGAATAAGTTTTTGCAAAAGGAAGCTGGATAAGACGGAAAAGAATTCAATGAATATTGAAAAGGCGTCTACTTAAGATATTTTGGGGGCCAGTTTTTCGGAAGGAAATCGGATAAGAAGAAGAAAGAAGTAAAGACACTAAGACAGTGAGTGAAACAAAATCTCTCTCTTTCTCTCTCCCTTACTCTTTTTGTTTTGAACTGAGCAGACGATAATGACCAGTGCGAAAATGTTGTATTTAGGTCTGGCATTTAACTTGAACATTCTCTCTTGATAAAGACATTTTCTTTCATGCAATACATTTTAAACTATCAAAATAATGGCATTTTTTTTTTTTTTTACATATTTTTGTTTTTGTGTTGTTATAAATAAACTTTCATTCATAATTCCCATCAGCCTTTTGCTTGTTATTTTGATTGTGCTTTTCTGTCTTGTGTTTTACCGTTGTCTCTGAAGAATTTGGATAATTCCTTCCCGTATTTATTTCTTTTTTAATCCTGGGAAAAATTATTTTTTTATTATTGTTGTGATTCTATCATCTCTACAGTCCCCAGTGGAGATAGCCGAGTCATAACAACAGTAATTGTTAGTGGTGAAAATTTGGGTATAATTTGATTATTTAAGGTGATGGCTCAACAGGAACTTGTTTACATTGAACTTGAAGGTGACCATATAATAATCAGCTGAAAAGCAGGCTAGCAGAACAGAGTTACACAGGAGGGCAGTTCTAAAAAAGAAGCTTTGTTCATGGAATCTGCATTTAGACTTAGGCACAGATAGAGAGTGGGGGAAATAATTGATAGTGGTTGTTGTTAGAGGAGTGTGTTTTTGTTAAAGTTTGACAAGGGGGGAGCCATAGATTGAAGCTCAGAAAAGCACTTGCCATGAAAATAGCAATAGAACAGAGATAGGCTCGCAATGTCTCTTCTGTGAGAAAAAGGTTGCAGAGAAAATGGTATCATCCATCAGGTTTCTAAGCAAATCTTGCACTTTGTCAAGCTAGGACAGATTGCTCCAAGCAGCTCCTGCTCAGATTTGGCAACAGTACTCCATCCCAAGATGCACTTGACTCTTATACAGGCAGTAGATTGCACTGGCAGGCAAATATCTGCTGGAGTGGTAGAATGATCCAACCATTTTTCCAGCTATAGATATCTTTTATGGCACTGCATTTAAGGGACTTATAGTGCAATGCTAAACCTTTTCAACTACTAAACTATTTGGGGTGCTGAATCTATATTTGGTGCAAAGAAAATAAATAAAAGAAAAAGATTACATTATGCAAATAGAAATTTCCATATATTTAAATGTCCATCATGGTTACTCACCTCCCAATCTTCTGTCACAGCCATAATAACAAGTTGGGAGTAACTTCCTGCAGTGAAGCTAGACATCTTAGCAGATGTTGATGTTGGAGACGAACAAACCTCAGAACTGACGTCAAGATTGCCTCCTGTTACAGAAACTTGTTTAAACCAACACCTATAAATTTTTAAATTCAAAATCAAATCATTTTATCTTCAACTTTTAGGAAAAATTTGCAATAAGATTTAAGTTAAAATTATATAATTATGGCAAACCTTAAATTTTACAATTATGTTAAAAACAGAAGACACAAAATAGTACAAATTAAAAACAAATCACTGAAACAATTTGAGATTCATTTGCAAATCAAATAACATCTAACCATTTACTGAGAGTAAAACGGGGACCTAGAGTTCCCTTTCAGCAGTAACTTTAACCCTAACCCTGTTGTATTTTTGTGTATGGTAGCAAGAATTGGAAAACACAGGTGAAATATATTTAAATTTATTTATTTTCGAGAATAAATGGAAGATATTACTGGGGTATTCTGCGATACACTTGTTACATTTTTTACTTACCTCCTTGAACGCACGTGACAGCCGATATCTGAGGAGCCACCAGGAATGAAGGATACCTTAGACAACCTAACAGAGCCTGAAATACCGGGACAATGGTCCCCCATGTGTACGGATCAACACCAGCCCAAAATATCCGACATTCTACCAGAGCAGATGGAATTGGATGACACAGCATCCTCTGGGATGATGGAGATTGAGGAAGATCAACCGGTGTGTCATAGCAGAAGGGTGACACGACCACCCAGGAATCTATTTCCACAGACATGGGGCATGTCGCACGACTACTCCAGAGCCTCAAATCATTGGACCACAACGCGAGTATCTTGTGGCCTCGAAAGGGGGAGGGCATGTAGAGGTGGAATCAAACCCAAAACGCCCAGTTACAAGACCAGAGTGATCTTGGTGTCACACCCCCATAGAAGTAGACTCGCCCGCTTGCATGAAAGGTAAGAGCAGGCTACTTAAACAAGACATTCACAACAACCGGTGTGCTTTCAAATATATATTGTCTTGCCAGCACTTTACAACTATATAGGGAGTTGAGCAACAAGATGACTGTTTAAATTACATTGAGCTGCATGTCAGTACAGTCAGAAAAGCAGGGACCTGGGAGAGAATTCCAAAGTCTAGCAGTTTGAGGGAAGAAACTATTTGAGTAGAAACTTTCTTGTATCTAGAGATTTCTACAGTGTCGGGGTGGAATTTTGCTGCCCCATATTACATCTAGGTTCGAAATAATGAACAGATGACTCATCTCCAGTTACTAGACTGCAATGGAAATATTAATACTTTTTAGTTATGGCATCAGCATTCTTGAGAACCAACCATCTTGCGGATAGCCTGCTTGTCTATGATATCTCAGTGAAAACAGTATAGATCAAACCAGAACGAATGCTAGAGATTATCTCTCTGCTGGACAGTAAGATGTCCATCATGAAAAACATGGTGGAGGAAATTAACAATGAATGCACGAAGAACAGACTTGAAACATTGCCTGGTGTTGTCAACCATGCAGTGTGATATACTAACAGCACTCTCAATCTCAAAACTGGATGAAGAAGAGAAAAAGATTTCTTCACAGTTGGGAAAGAGAATCATCAAAAATGATCTGTACCTCATTCCTTTCTTTTGTAGATATTTTATGCTAGCTCAGTTCTATTGCGTCCATTTTCTTTTTTTTAGATTTTTGCAAATCTGCATAAAAATTAAGACAGAAATCTGAATTAGCTTTTCTAGTTTTCTAATAAACTAGTGGGGGTGGCCAGTGTTGCCTGCGTGTTTAGGTGGTGTAGTAAGGACTCTCAGGTGGGAGGGTGGGTGGGTGGATAAAAACAACAGTAGCGGGGATGCCTGGGTGTATGTAGGTGGTTTAGTAAGGAACCCCGGAGTGGTGTAAAAAAAAAAAAATGGTAGTAGCAGGGAGGGGAGAATCAAAACAACAGTAGGCATAGGTGTTAAAAAAAAAGTTATAGTAGGCAGGCTCGCACCCAGAAGTTCGGAACGTTCTAATTAAGCAAAGTCAATCCAACCGATACGATGACTTGGAAAAATGGCGATGCAAAAAAAAACAGACCCCCCCCCCTCCTTGTAGAAAATATCCAGTTTAGGATGAAGGAATTAATGTTTTTGGCCAATTTCTTTTATATTTATCTTCTGAAGGGTCAAGCTTTAAAATGATACCGATCTCGTGAGGATCCATCGCTTGTCAAAAGTTTTTGTCGGACATACAGACACACACACATTTTCGCTTTTATATATTAGACTAATGGGGGTATCCAGCGTTGCCCGAGTGTGGAGATGTGTCGATGAGTTAAAGTAACAGTAAGAAGTCTGGGTGGAGAGAAGTGTTAAAAAAGTGGTAGTAGTGGGGGTCAAAACAACAGTAGGCGGATCGGGTGTGGTGAGGTGTGTGTGTGTGGGTGGGGGGTAAAGCAAAACAATAATAAAAGGGAAAATAAAGAACAAGTGAACAAAAAAAAATGGCATAAATAACCCTGTTTAAATGTTAAAACTTCTTAAAAAAAATCGGAAAAACAAAAAGAAAAGAAAAAAAACAGCTTACATGATGGAAAAATTTTAAAAAAGGAAAAATAAAGAATAAATGAATGAAAAATAAAGAATAAACGAATGAAAAATAAAGAATAAATGAATGAAAAAATAAAGAATAAATGAATGAAAAAATAAAGAATAAATGAATGAAAAAATAAAGAATAAATGAATGAAAAAATAAAGAATAAATGAATGAAAAAATAAAGCGAATGAAAAAAAAGAATAAACGAATGAAAAATGGCATAAATAATCGTTTAAATATTTACACTTTAAAAATAAAAAAAAACAAAATGTCCGATATGTCAGCGTGAACATGCAACATTAAGTCAACGATGCTATCACTATAACCGGTACTCTACAATCGTGTCAGCGAAGTAACATTGTTTTTTTTCTATTTAAACTAATTCAAGAAATAACGTTCAACCAAGTGTATTGTCATGAAGGAACGATTTTTTGCTACCCTCTCTCATCACGAACGTCTATTTCTATAGGAAATAATTGACCGTTTTTTCCAATCTTAACATATTATTCGACCAAGACATCGCCCTTTCAAATGGTACTGGTTTCGACCCGATTCGATGCCGTTGAGAAAAGTTTTAGGCAGACATACAAACATACATACATTTAAACAGACACTTAAGATTTATATAATAGACTAGTGTGGGTGCCCAGCGTTGCCGGAGTGTTTGTAGGTGCGTGTGTAGAGAAAAAAAAAAGTGGTAAACATGAAAAAAAAAACAGTGTTAGTAGACAGGCAGGCTCGAACCTGTAGCCTTGAGGAGGTGAAAAACAAAGTGAAAAAAAGTGAGATTTTACCACTGTGCCAAGAGCGGAGAGGAAGTGAAAAACATTAAAATTTAGCAATGTTAATCTAAATGCGGTAAGAAGCAGAAAGCAGACATAAAATCACGCACTTAAGTTTGGCTGTAGGCCAGTTAAGTTTTCAGCTTTCAACCTGCCGTATTTATTTCACCATGATGTTGGGGAAAACCAGCGCCCTAGAAAAAGGGAGTGTCCAAATGAATAGCAATTGTTTGATATGAGGGGTTTTCCCCACAGTAATCAAAGCTAATTGCTTTCTGGACGTCCCCGGTATGAAAGCCAGAAAGCTGCTTTCACATTTGATTAATTTTGAAAGCCGGGAAGGGTGCCTTCACTTTCGTTAGTTTCACTTTTATACGAAAAAGCCGAACAAACACAAGAGAAGATGGAATAGCAAGAATTTTGTAAAAGTCGATGTAAATAGATGTAGAGATGACCTCCTTCACAAATCATAGATATTATAATCTAGAGAGCATATAAAAAGTTGTAAAAAATAGTACCCCCTCCCCTGAGACCGCCTTTGTCTTTTATCTATATAGATGATTGTGCTATTACAGCAAAAATGTTCAGCTATGGCTTCTCTTTCTTTGTGAGATACTAAACTTTGTAAATGACCTTCATACTTGCATAGTTCCTGCCTTGCATAGTTCCAGGTTACCCTTGGGCAAGGTGCTAGTCTCCCTTTCAAGTTCTGAAGGATTACTATATTGTGAGAAATATATATATATATGTGCATATTTGCTTGCCTGTGTGTATGTGTGTGTATATGTCCAGCTGCTGGAGAGGTTAAACTCCATGATAATAAAACATGCACACCCTGCCGCTGCTCAGTCATATTTCGGTTTGTCACTGTGCAACCAGTGCTAGGGTTCGAGAGGGTAGAATATGTATAGCACAAGCATGTTGTGTTGCGATCATCATGTGCAGATATATTTCTAAAAGTCCTACGACAATAGATGAGTGGCAACGTACATAGGCTTAGTGGGCTGGAAGTGCACAGCTGCAAATCTGCACATTGGCAGCCAGTGATTTATCTAACATCGTCAACTAAATCACTTATAGGGTGGAAGCAACTTCATTGTATGATCTGGTGTTTGAGCAGTCTTTTCTAAGGATACACTGCTCACCTATGAATTTGAAAGGTGACCTAAACATTGTCTACCTTTTTATTAGCTGGTCGGCTTCCTGCAGTTGGTGACTGCTGCATATTTGCAGGAGAAACAAGAAAAAATTGAAAAATATGAAACTCAAGAAAATCAAAATTTCATCTAGAGAAGAATAACTTAACTGTTGCTATGTGGAATGGGAGAAATTTGCTAGATGTTCTAGATAGTAAAAGAACTAAGTGCAGAACAGTTATTGTTGCAAGAGAGCTCGCTAGGTACAACATAGACATTACGGCATTGTCTGAAACATGCCTGAGTGACGAATATCAATTGATGGAAATGGGTTTGAGATACGCTTTTTTCTGGAAAGGAAAGCCATCAGACCTAAAGTGAGAAGGTGGGATTGGCTTTGCAGTGCAATTTGATTTGGTGTAACAGCCAAGCTATGACAGAATCATGATAATGCACCTCCCTCTTGCACACACACAGTAGGTATATGACAATTTTATCTGTGTTTGTCCCTATCATGGATCATGACGAAGACACCATCACAGCATTTTACCAAGATCTCAGCCATATTGTTTCTTCTATTCCCTTATCTAAAAAAAATCTTAATCATGTGCGATTTAAATGCGAGGGTGGGTAAAGATTACCATACTTGAGACTCTGTTAGCGAGTTTGGTGTGGGCAAGGTCAACAGTAATGGTCTACATCTTCTTCATCTATGCACTCAGTTTGACTTTGCTATCCGTCATACTTTCTCCAGCCACAAAGAAGTCCATAAGTATACTTCAACCCACCCTCATTCAAAGCAAGGTCACTTGATTGATTACATTATTTCCAGGAGGGCAGTAGTGCACATGCATGGAACTGAATGCAGCACAGATCACTTTTTGAAATGCTGGAAGCTGAAAATCTGTATAAGGAGGAAGTATAGTCAGGTGGTGTTAAGATTCCCAGGCGAATTGATGTAACCAAACTGGATGATACAAGTGTATATGAAAAACTTCGATCCGTAGTTAATTCTACTGATTTTGATGGATCATGGGCGCATTTTAAAAATACACTCTATGATAGAAGTGTAGAGGTTCTTGGCTTCCGCAAATCTAAACATCAGGATTGGTTTGATCATAATGATTCTGAAATAACTCAACTCTGAAGTGCTAAAAGTGGGTTGCATCATAAAATGTTTTCTACCTTTCATGAAAATCGGGAATCCCTCCAAAAGTCACTTAAAGCAAACAAAGGTCTTCTCCAAAGGCGACTTTGCCAAATTAAAAATCAGTGGTGGGCTAAACTTTCCTATCAAATTGAAATGTCTTTCAATCATAAAGACTCCATGTGCATGTATCATTTGTTAAAAGCCTTTGGTCCTCAAACATTGTCAGTATCTCCCTTACTCTTGTAGATGAAGACGTCATCAATGGATTTTTACCACAACAGAAGCTTATCCATGAAATGTCTGAGTCCTTTTCTGAGAACGAAATTAGAGATGCAATCAAGGAAGTAAATATTGGGAAGGCCTCAGGGCTTGATGGTATTCCTGCGGAAGTCCTCTTACATGGGGGTGATAAGCTTGTTCATGAAATTCTTCATTTTATTACTGATGTCTGGAAGGGTGTTTCCGTCCATCAGGACTGGGTTGATGCAATTCTTATATCATTGTACAAGGGAAAAACAGATTATGAGAGTTATTGCGGGATAAGTTTGTTGAAAGCAATTGGAAAAGTATTTTCCAAAGTTTTACTCAATAGATTGTTAAAGTATATCTGTCTGTCTTTCATCCAAAAAAAGTCAAAGTGGCTTTTGTTCGGGCAGAGGAACCATGGGCATGATCTTTTCTACCCGGTAGTTACAGGAGAAATGTACTGAATACCATATTCCGCTTATCAAGTTTTTATTGATTTGACCAAGGCATTTGATATGGTGAACAGAAATAGCCTATGGACAATTATAGGAAAGTTGGGATGCCCACCTCAATTTTTACGATTACTCAGGAAGCTCCACTTTTTTCTATTTATTTGCAACTATGCTTTTCTATGCATTTAAAGATTGTTTTCTGGGTGTTTATTTGCATTTCAGAACCACAAGTAAAGTCTTTGATCTTTGTTTTTTTCATGCTTCTATGGGGGTCTTTCAGCACTTGGTTTGTGAATTGCTCTATGCAGATGATGCTGATCTTGTGGCTCATAGCGATGGAGGTTATGCAGAGTATCATGGATTGGTTTTCAGGTGTCTGTAGATCTTTTCGACTTACTATTAGCTTTAAGGTCATGTTCACACCTCCACTTGGTAGCTTGCATGTGGAACCAAATATTTTTGTCAACAACCAGAGGCTTGCTGTAGTTGACGTCTTTGTGCATTTGGGTAGCACTCTTGCCAGAGACAGAACCCTGGATACTGAGATCAATTACAGAATACAGCATGCCACTAAGGTTTTGGTAGCTTAGAGAGGTGAATATGATCTGACAGAGGTATAACCCTTCGTACAAAGATTAGTATCTTTCAATTTTGTATTTTAGCATACTTACTTTACTCTTTTGAAGCCTGGACAACTTATGGTAGCCACATAAAGGTTATGGAGAGAGTACACCAATTTCTGAGACACACTGTGGGCATAAAGTGGAACTCTGTTACTCCTGATACAGATGCCCTCATGCGAGCTGGACATCTAACAAGGATGGATGATGAGAAATTACATAAGTGCCTGTTTTATGGTGAAATTATACAAAGCACAAACCAAAGAAATACTTCAAGGACAACATCAAGGATAATCTGAAAGCACTCAGTATTGATGTATCGAGCTGGGAGAGTACTTCCAGTGATTGTGAAAAGTGGCATGCCATGGTTTATCACAGCTGTGATAGGTTTGAGAAGAAAAAATATGATTATGCAAACATTAAGCATGATATCCAGAAGAAAATCGAGAGGGAGATCTCTCAGATGCTGTTGTGTTGAACCACATTTGTTATTTATGCGGTTAAGATGACTTTATCTGGAGCCGGTTTAGCTAGTCACATGAAAATCTGTCTTTCTTGGACGGGGAAAACACTGCAGAGCATAGATGTCTTATTTACTCTAGGGACTGCAAATCAAACAGGGGTCTGAAGTATCATCTGAATGTCCACAGTGAAGTATTACCAGCATCCCTCCATCTCAGCATGAGTGTGACTTCTGCAACAAACTGTAAGAGCAAGGCTAGTCTTAAGGGTGACTTTCCTGCTCACAGAAGATAGCAACTGCATCTTGATCACATCTCCACATGTATATATGTATATGTGTATAAATAAAAATAAATAAATTTAAAAAAATAAAATAAATAAATATAATTAAATAAAAATAAACTATAAAATGAATAAAATAAAATAAATAAAAAAATATAATAAAAAAAGTACCTGGAAACTGATTAATAATCTACAATAAAGGGAAAGAAGTGACAATCATCGTATATATATATATATTAGTCTTGGAAGTTTTTTAACTTTTAAGATTATAAGAAAAAATTCTAATCCCAAGTTCTTTGCTAGAAAATTGCTTTGTTTGTAAGTCAATTAATCACTTTCAATCACTTAAAAACAAAACAGTATTTTATATCATGGCACCCCAGCAGTGTTGATCAAACACCACCTCCCTTACATATATCACAACAAGACTCATGTCTGTATCACATGTATTATTTACACAAGCGACTTCATTTGACCCATAAGAAAAGAAGAGACTATTTTTTATTTATTTTGAATTTTTACTTACCCTGATGTTATTTTTCTGCATTGAAATTCATGAAGAACAAGTATATAACCATTTTTTGTCAAGCACACGGTTGCTGCATCCGAACAGGTGACTTGCTTAATAAGATACGAGTGTTTCGAAGCAATTTTATCAAATAATGGCGCAGGACGGAGTTGTACTTGGTATTTTTCGTGTTTTGGGAAACCTGTAAAGATTTGCAACAGTGCAATAATAGTTGAACAGCAGAATTTAAGTATGTTTGTTGCAGGGACCAATGACGGTGACTGGTCATACAGCTTGTTAGAGATATAAGACAAAAATGATAATGGCCAAGAATGATGACAAACACAGCAGTTAAATTTCTAAGTAAATGACGAGGTGTCTTAAATAACTTTCCAGACTTTTTTTCATATGGACACTTTTATTGATAGTATATACATGAAGCTCTAGTCCCCTTCGAAACAATCTCCTCCTGCTGCAATGCACCTGTTGGACAGTTCCAACAACTTCTGGAAGACCCCATGGAAGTCCTCTTGTGTTAGCATGTCAATGACCTTTGTCACAGCCTCTGTCATCTCCTCAATTGTCTCATAACAACCACCTCTAAGGTTTTCTTTGAGCTTAAGAAATAACCAAAAGTCACAAGGAGAAAGGTCTGAACTATAGGGAGGGTGAGGAAGTGTCTTAATGCCCATCTTGGTCAAATAGTTTATGACAAGAATGAAGTTGTGGACTGGTGCGTTGGGATAAACTTTACACAAATCTTCAGTTCCTTGTGAATAATTGTGTGTACAGTTCCCACACTGACATCAAACTGTGCACTTATTGCCTCTATAGACACACGACAGTCCTTATCCATGAAATTCTTTATTTGGCCAATCAACTCCGGTGTTCTGACTTCCTTACTCCACCCACACCGCTCATCATGCCTCCCGTCTTCATTGAATCTCTTATGCCACTCAAAAACTGATGCTTGATTCATACAAGATGTTCCAAAAGCAGTCTGAAGTATTCCATATGTTTCTGTGAGATTTTTTTTCCAAATTTAAAACAGAATTTTATTGCATATCGTTCTTTTAAAGTGTCCTCATATTCAGATTGCATTTTTGAAATTCACTAGCGGTGACAATCAGGCTTTAGTAGGGTGTATTCCAATTTCTGGTGTAGCTGTTCATTTTAACCTGAAATCATAAAAATTGGTCAGTCATCTCATAAGATGTATAGCAATAACATACTGAACTTTTAAAAGTCTACAACAATTTTAAATGTCTGTACAAAATGTCTGGAAACTTATTGAAGGCACCTCAAAACTGGCTCATTGTTAAGCTTAATGGTAGTAGTAACTAAAGTAAAAAAAGAGAGTTGCTTCAGTCACAAGAATAGTTGGTGAGGAGTGTATAGTCGAGTTGATCTTTAATGTTGAGCGTGAACATCAAGTTTGGAGACATAGGTTGGTAGGTTTGGTCAACTGCTAGGAAGACTTCAGCAGAAGTCATTCTTGGAAGGACAAGTTCAATCATACAAAAGTATAGACAGTGAGTTGCTCTGTAAAGGGCAGGTTTGTCCTCAAATGGAATGCTAAAATGAGGGCTGTTAGTTGCTGAACAAGTTATGTTTACAGCTAGAAAGGCAGCTGAACAGTACCACTGGAGCTAGTCATTCGTTTTAAAATCAGACAGGGAAGATAGGCTAATCAAAGATAACACATTGTATTAATTAATTTTAATCAACAATAATGTAAACCGACACATTAAATACAAAGGACATTCGAAAAAGTAATGCCTCTTATTTTTTTATTTTGCCTGAATGGATCTGAGAGGATTGCAAATTGCATTGTTATGCTGACTGAACTTATGCATTCATGACTTGAAATTTCACCTCTGTTGCACATATTGAAACTAAAAAAGCAAGCCCTGTTATGAACGTGTGTCAGAAGCAGATACGAGTCATTGAATTCCTGGCAAAAGTTCATTGAGAATGGTAGTGACAATGTAGGAAAATAAATTCTGGAGCACAAAAGGTTGCTTGTTTTAATGGTACTTTTATATATATATATATATATATATATATATATATATATATATATATATATATATATGTATATTGCAATGTTATATTTTCCTTCATTTAACTTTTTCTTCACTGCATGTTGCTTTGATTTCAAAATGTGTTAAAAGGCATTAATTAATAATTAGTTTTAAGTGGCAATCTTCTAGAGATTAAAGGTTTAATTCTTACTACAGTCGATAATAACTAAGAATAACAGAATAATAATTAACACCAGGTCATAGGTGACTGAACAAGAATAATCTACTCCCTTGAATCAAACAATGGGTCCAATTCAAAATTCTGTATAGATTCCCGAGTCTAACATAAAAAAAACCCAAGGTTGAAAACATGCACCTGAAGTTGATCAGAGGTTACATCGGCTGGATTTATGTATGATAAATTAAGGCACAATTAATGGCTCCTGCTGATATTCTATTCGTCTGACATTTAGGCAAACTCTCATGTTCTTTTTTTTTTTGTTTAAAAGTCTTTGTAAAAATAAACAAGGTTAATTTTTTTTCAGACAGATGGTAAATATTTTAAATGAAAACAAGTCAAAGATAAAAAGAAAAATATGTTCCTTTAAGTTTAAACAAAATATTTGTTTACTTTTTTATAATTGTACATTTCTTTATAGTATTTTTTTTAGTAAATGTTTACCAAAAAAAAAAGTGCTGACTTGTATTTTTTTAAAATATTATTCAAAGTCTGAAATTTAAAAAGTGTTGACTTGTATTATTTTTTTAATATAACTCAAAGTTTGAAATTAAAAAAAAAAAAGTGTTGACTTGTATTTTTTTTTAAAATATTATTCAAAGTTTGAAATTAAAAAAAAAAGTGTTGACTTGTATTTTTTTTTAAATATTATTCAAAGTCTGAAATTAAAAAAAAAGCTTGTTTGTTTTTACAAAAATTTTTAACAAAAGAAAAAAAGAAAACACACAGCTTGATAGTCTGCTTAAATTAAAATCAGTTGCTTCATTTTGTCCTTGGCATAATAATTCCAACTTGCTTGAATGATGTTCCAAAACATCACATGAACAGAGATAAGTGCTTTTATCGTGCCTTAATTCATCAAATATAAATAGTAAAACAGTTACATTGTTGTTATTTTCATAATTTTTCAGCCAAAGATGAGAACAGTCGTCCAAATAATCCAAATAATACAATCCTCATCTCAAGAATATCAGAAACATAAAATTTAACAGAAATTAAAATAAAAAATTATTGGATTCTTATCGAGAATTCACCTTATATTAAAAAACAAAAATAAAGAAAAATCCATATGATGTACATACACGGGACAAAATGAAAATATCATATTCCAAAACACATAAATTAATAAAGTAGTTTTATTTTTTATAAAGAAAATACATTTTTAAACGATTAATGGGAATTTGTAGGCATTACAACATAAATCCCACAAGTTTGAATTATTGAATTATTGCCTTTTGCTTGTTTTTTTTTTTTTTAAATTTTTTCAAAATGGCAGACAAGACAGCCACTCTTCTGTTACTCATATAATTTTATTTTCTTATTTAAAAATAAAACTACCTGATCAATTTACATGATTTTTGGAATATGATATTTTCATTTCATCACAGGTACATACATCATACAGATTTTTCTTTATTTTTGTTTTTTTTTTTTAACAGAGAGTGAATTCTGAACAAGCCCAAAGATTAAAACTCACCAAGTTGTCCGCCATTGAAACCAAATGCAAAGAGGATTTTTTCTGAATAGATGACCGTGTGATATCGACTTACACAGATTCCTTTTATTTGTTTCAAATTTTTCAGGGAAATTGATTTTGGAGTGAGGCATTGTGTAGGCGATGGAAACTGGACCAATTGTTGGTGATCATTCAGGCCACACGTATACACCGTTCCTCTAGATTAAATAATAAAATTATCTGTCAAAATCACATAGTTAACAATGTCGATTTTAAGTTTATGTTGTTTTATATATATATATATATATATATATATATATTTATATTATTACATTTTCACACCAAACAAGGCACATCAACATTTTGGTGTAGGGGGCTACTATCAGGGGCAACAGCTACTGTGGTACTATGTAGGGAGTTGGGCAGCAAGATGTCGGTTCACGCTACACTTGAACTTCTGCATGTCAGTACAGTTGGGGAAGCAGGGACCCGGAAGGGAATTCCAAAGTCTAGCGGTTCTGGGGAAGAAATTACTGGAGTAGAAAGCTCTTTTACATCTAGGGATCTCTACTGTGTGGGGATGGGATTTAGCTGCCTGTCAGGTTTGTCGAGGTTGTTTACGTCGTGAGGGCACAAGTGCTTGCAGTTCGTCAGAGCATTCACCATTAAAGTACTTGTAGAACAGGCAGAGAGACACAACATTTCGTCGATGGGACAGAGGCTGAAGCTTAGATGACAGTTCAGGACCTATCAGGTTGGCGACTCCCTTTTTAACCTTGTCTAGGAGCGAGAGACTAGTAGCAGATGCACCAGCCCAAACATGACAACAATACTCCATACATGGGCGAATGGTGGCCTTATAGAGATACAGGATACTTTCTTTTATTATTGTGATGCATTACATCTTAGAAGACTTCAATAGATCAACACTGATGTAAACCATGATAAATAATCCTTGGCTCCAGTGGACAACACTCAACCACCTAATACAAGAGTTGGTCGACCAAAAGTTATGACCAGATGAGGCTACAAAACTGACTGAAATATCTATGAATGTGGAGAGGATGATCATATGATACAAGAGTGTCTTGTCTGCCCTCTACTGCTCAACCAGTGCAGTTTGAAAGATTTTGCAGCATACAACAATAATACAAAGGACAGCATAAAAAAAAGTGGGAAATTGTTGTCTGATCACATTGCTTCAAACTCACACTATAAGGAAGTAGAAAGAGGAGGAAAAAGTATTAAATCGTGGCAATGATGGCAAAGCCCTTGAATGATAAACAAAATACTAAAGCATAGGGGATGAAGAGTTGAGGAGGAATATAGTATTTATGCACGTGCTTCAACACATCAGTTTTCGCCATTTAATCTTCTAATAAAACCAGGTGAAGCTTCCTCAACCATGTTGAATCCCTAACAACATCTCAGGAAGAGAAGTTTACAGCTGTGGATCAGACAGCTAGAGAATGCCTCCCCACTCTCCTACTGACATGGGAATCTCTTTTTCCGAGGTTCTCCCTCTCGATTTAGAAGCATCCTGGCTCTAGTAGAAAACACTCGACTTGAAAACAGGAATGGGTTGACCAAACGTTGCTATGACCGGATGAGACTACAAAACTGACCCAATAATCTGTGAAGAGGAGGACCATATGATACAACAGTGTTTTGTCTGCCCTCTATTGCTCAACCTGCACAGCTTGAAAGATCTTGCAGAATACAACAATCATACAAAGGACTGCATAAAAATGTGTGAATGTTTTATGACCGTGTTGCTTCAAAGTCATGTGTGAAAATCAAGTTATATTTCTCTAAATAGCAATACATATGAAAAAATTGAAATAGCTTAAAATATTTCAATATTGGTATCTATAAAAAGAGCTTGATGAGCTAAGAAAGAATCTTTTTAAATTTTTTAAATCTGATTAAAATTAAGGAAGTTATGACTATTTTTGTGCCTCTCACATTTGGATATTTTTCCCTCTTTAAGACCATATGCGTTTTGTCACATTTTTTACACTACTTTTTCAGTAAAAATGCTATATCTTTGGTAAAATATGATTAAGCAATGAAATTTACCATATAAGTGTATTTTTGTGCTAGGAATTAGAATATGCTATTGACAATCTCCAAAAATTAATGATTTCCAAATAATCTGCAGTAAATTCACATAAATATGCTGCAATTCCTTAAAAATGCCATGTATTCATTAAAAGAAAAGAAGTTAAAGAACTCAAAGCTGAATTGTAATGCATTATATGTACAAATAACTGAAATCTAAATCTAGGATTGTTTAAAAATGAATATATTGCAATATTTCTTTGATATTATTGTAAATTAATACCTTCCGTTAACTCCCACCCTCACTCCATCTGACCATCTCTCCAAAATATGCGATTTTACCTTTGTAGGCAATTATGTGTGAATACCTTAAAAAACTTTAAAAAGATAAAGTATTATTTTAGAATTTAATGTAAAATGATTCCCCATTTTGAGCCATTCTAGCATTTTAGGGCAGTTAACCATTTTTTTCCTATCGGAGATAAATCCTCTGCGCCTTTTTTTTTTTCTAAAGACGATTATGTGTGGTTTTAAGAGGGTCTTTGTGAAATTATGAGAGGGTGGGGAGGTGAACACTCTGACTTTGGATTAATGATAGAGTTAAGAAAAATCATGTGTGAACACCCTGAAGGCTTGATAGAAACAAAACAAAAACAATTTTAGAATTTAGAGTGGGGGTTAGTTTCACATGAATTTAATGTAAAATAATTCACCATTTCTAGCGTTTTAGGACAGTTGACTATTTTTTTATGGTTGATAAATGGTGCCCTTTTCTTTAAGGAAGGATTTTTTTTTTAGACTCTTATATTTAGCTTACCAAGAAATTTTGTTTGGTGAGGAGCTTGCCACTTAGACTTAGCATTATTGTTAGGGCTAAAGAAGGTTTTAAGAGGAGGAGGCTTGCCACTCATACCTAGAGTTAGAGGTAGAATTAAGGGAGTTTATTCTTTTTATTTTTAAGAAGGCATTTGACCCCCATATTTACGCTTAGTGGGTCATAACTATTGGTTTTTTAAAATGTTATGCATTAGATTTTGGACATCAAATTACTTTTAAATATGAAATTTATTTTTGTGTATTTGTCGTAATTTTTAAGGGGTGCGAAACTTAACAAGAATTACAACAAATTAACAAAAATGAATTTCATTTAAAACAATAACCCTTATCCCTGAGTGGCTTCCGGGCCTTGATAAGTGGTGATCACTGTGTAAAAAAAAAAAAAAAAAAAAAAGTGACATCACTAACAGAAACCGTGATGTTTGGAAAACTTATTAAGTATTTTAATATCTAAAAACATTTTTTGCTAAAGCTAACAAATTGTTTGCAAATTTTTGATAGATTTAGTTTTTATTTTCAATTACATTTCTTGTCCGAGTGACACATTATTTCATTAAATTTTCCAGTTTAAGACATTTTTTTTATTTCTTTACCTGGACTTCGGACCAAGATCACAGTGTAGTACTCTGATGCTACACTTTGCCTTTTCTGTCCTGTCAGTGAAGGAGAAATACTTCATGACTGAGGCAATTTTAATGTTTGTTTCTATCCAGATTGACACTTTTTGGGAAGCTGGATTTTCCTCACATTAACTGACCTTGTGTCTAACTGTCCTCGTGGGGAGGCAAGTAAATAGGAACTTAACTAGAAACTGAGCACCTCCTCCAAATATTTAAATACTGATTTTGTATTTTTTTTATATATATATATATATATATATATATATATATATATATAATTGGGTATATTCGATTATAATAAAAAAAATCTTATCATAAATTTTCCTAATTTCTGTGTGTGTGTGTGTGTGTGTGTGTGTGTGTGTGTGTGTGTGACACACAGTTGATCTCAGCCTACAGGCAATGCACCCAGGCAAGTAAGGTACCGAAATGAAGCTTATAACCCAGCGGATGTTTTAGTGATATTTATAGCCATGTTTGGTATATAGAAATGCAAAAAAATGCCAAAGAATAATGATTTTTTTTTTTTTTTTTTTTTTTACATGGAGGTCACCATTTATCAAGGCCCGGAGGCCACTCAGGGATAAGGGTTATTGCGTGTACAGTAATCAATCAGATAGTATTGTAGTAATCATTAGTATTGGAGATTTGATAGAGTGTCTTACTTAAGGGGGCGGTTTGTCAGGAATTTGTTTATGTAGGACTTGAAGACATCCAAGTTGTAGTCAGGTGGGAAACAGGTAAAGAGAGTTCCACAGTCGTGCACTTCTGAGAAAGAAGCTCTGCTCATGGAATCTACATTTGGATTTAGGCACAGGTAAAGAGTGGGGAAAATTATTGACAGTAGTTTCAGCCAGACGGGCGTTTCTCGTATTTTACGAGAAATTGGCGAGGGGGGACCAAAGATTGGAGCTCAGACGAGCACTTGCCATGGAAATAACGATAAAACAAAGACAGGCTCGCAACGTCTCTTCTGTGGGAGAGAGGCTGCAGGGAAGAGAAAAGGGCATCCCCCACTAAACGACAAAGTCTAATGTCTACTCTGTCAAGGCAGGATAGGCTGTTTTTAGCAGCTCCTGCCCAGATGTGGCAGCAGTACTCTATCCTTGGATGTACTTGGCTTTTATAAAGATAGAGAATTGCATCAGTAGTGAGATATCTTCTGGAGCAGTAGAAGGATCCCACCATTTTCCCAGCATCCTTGGCAACAGACCTGATGTACGTGTTCCATTTCAGATCAGGAGTAAAGGTCAATCCCAGAAGCTTGTCAAAACATGGAGCCTCCCCAAGACGAGAGCCATCCATTTCAATTGATGCCAGATGAGGATCAGAGCGTTGATGATGTAAAGATAGAAGCTTGATTTTAGATGCATTAAATGTGACCAGCAACCTCTTCCCCCACTGTACCACGCGCTCAAGATCTGAGGAGAAAGAATTAGAGAGAACTTTGTCATTTACGGCTTTTGATGTGTTGCTATAGATGGTCGTGTCATCAGCATAGATGTCAACGAATTATTTAAGTATGTGTTTTGGGAGATCATTGATGTAGATCAGGAAGAGAGTTGGGCCCAGGATGGACCCCTGGGGGACTCCAGTGTTAATACTGTGGGCCTCTGATTTCTGCCCGTCAATCACTACTCTTATGAACCTATCGGAGAGAAATGATTTAATGATTGAGAAAATATTTCTAGTTATACCATAGCTGGAAATCTTGTGAAGTAGACCCTTATGCCATACCTTATCGAAGGCCTTCGATATGTCAAGAGCAATTGCCCTAGAAAGGAAGCCTTTGTCAAAAGATTCACTAATCCTATAAGATATAACCGTTAGCACCTCTGCTGTAGATCTTGCGGAGCGGAAACCATATTGCATGTCACTAAGAAGGTTGTTTTTGCTGAGGTGGTTGACTATTTAATATAGATTCCAACAACTTACTCATGACACACAGGAGACTTATTGGTCTGTACTGAGAGGGAGATGACTTTTCACCTGAGTTCTTAAATACAGGGCATACTGATGAGGTTTTCCAGGGTGTTGGGAAGCACTTCTCCTTAAGCCAACGCTTAAACAGTTTTTTAAGTATGGGGGCAAGTTCTAGTTGGAGCTTTTTCAGCAATATAATTGGAATGCCGTCAGGGCTAGTTGCTTTACTGGAATCAAGGTTCTTGATTAACTTGGCGACATCACGCACAGATATTTGTATATTGCATAACGTGCTGTCTGTTATAGGAGGAAATACAGGGATTTGATGTTGATGGTCTTCGTCACATAGGGTAGAATTAGCTGCAAAGTTCTTGGCAAATAGTCTGGCCTTGTCTGATGCTGACGAGATGACCTCAGGTCCATTGATGATGGTTGGGATAGAACGCACACTTCTGTTCAGGATTCTGTTTGCTATTTGCCAAAACTGGTTGGAACCAAGCTGCTGCTCAGCTACTTTGGATTTAAAGGACTGAGCATATAGCTCTCTTGCATTTTTTATTATTCTTTTACAGTGGTTGCTGGCAGTCCTGAAAGCAGCTTTAGTCTCAGTACATCTATTACGTTGGTAGTTATGGAAAAAGTGATTTCTGCGTACAATGGCAGCAGCACATTCTGGAGAGAACCATGGCTGGCTGTTAGGTTTTTGTTGGAAATTTTTGGATGGTATGAATCGGTCTATGCCTACAATTAACCATTCGGTCAGGTCTGATACTATAGAGGACACATCCTTTTTAAACATGGAATGCAGAGGTAGATCAGATATGAATGTACGGAAGCTATCCCAGTCAGCCATAGAGTATCGATATACAGTACGGTGGAGAGGTACGTCTGAAGACTTATTACATTTCATTTTTATCTTAACTGCTACAACAGAGTGGTCGGAGGATCCCAGAGGAGATAGAACGGAACATGAACATAGCTCGGGGGAAGTTGTGAGGAAATGGTCTAGAAGGCTTGCATACTGACCAGTAGTATCGGGCACACGGGTGGGTTCATGAACAATCTGAGTGAGGTCATAGGCAGTGGCAAAATCATGACAGAACCTCCCTTTGTCATCGGTCTTATTTGAGTGAGTCAGCCATTCCACATTATGGACATTGAAGTCACCGCAAATGTGAATGTTAGCCGAAGGATGAGCAGACAAGATGTGGTCAATTTTCTCAGATATGCTCTTAAAGATAGTAACCCCATTGTTGTGAGGGCGATAGAGGGCAAATATAAATGCTGTGGTGTAAGCTAGTGCAACCCGGAAGCACATATAAGGTAAATTAGGGTCTTCTCTGGAGATATCCCTACCACATGGAAAGCCATCTTTGATGTAGGCACATATTCCATGCCCATGGCGATCTTGGGGGTCAGATTTAGATGTTAAGTTAGAATATCCTTTAATTATGAATTCATCTAGGGAAGTGGTTGGCCATATGCCAGTTTAGTTTAGAAAGAATATGTCCGGTTTTGTCTCCTGTAATTGTTTCACCCTCTGGAAGGTTGGAACATAGACCCCTGATGTTGGAGAAGGAGACCTGAAACCACGTTTTATTTACTGGATATTTTTCCGGTACAAGGACTCAAGTTTGCCCAGCTGGGCAAATTTTGGTTTTTGTTGTAAAAAAAGACAGAAAAAATATATTGGGAGTGGGGGAGGAGGTACTGCTTGCACCCGTGAAGCAAAAAAAAAAAATCATATTTCACATTTTCATTTTTTTTTCTTTTTTAAACAAAATCCAGTTTAATTCACAGTTAAAAACTAATGTAATGGCTAAAAGATAAATTTAATTTTTAATTCGTTCAGGAATAAAAAACAAAACAAAAAAAAAGTTTGTTTACAGTAAAGTAATTAATATCAGCAATAGTAGCTGCTGCTGCTTCTACAGATGGTTTTTAGATACTTTTTAAAAATAGAACAATTTTTTCCAGGTATCATGATTTTAAATTGCTCGGTACCGCAAGATAAAGCCAGTTACATTTTTATTTTTAACTGATAAATGTAATAAAAAGATTGATTTATTTAACAGTGGGTGTCTGAAGAATTTTTTTTTCAAAATTTCCTAAACTCGGCATGTTGAAGTTTTTTTAACACATGAGCTGTCAAAAGAATTTTGGACAACCAAATCTATTAAAAGTGATATCTCTTCTAGTTAATTTCCAAATTTCATGACAAAATTCTTAAGAGAAACTCGGTATGACCACTTACAAATCAGAGGGTGAGGGGATCATTACAAAATCTTACCGAAAATGCTGTTTTATGATGTTAACATTTTTAGCACTTTATTTGCTTAAAACTCTTAAAATATATAATGTACATTATTATTTATTAATTTATTTGAAAGTATATTTATTTTCGAACAAAACAGTGGTATTTTGAGGACTGAAGTTGCTTTTGTTTTTAAAATATGATGATTTTAGCAGAACCTCCTTGAAATCCGTAATTATTCAAAGCGTTTTATCGTCTGTGTGTATTGCTACTCTAAAAGAGAAAAAAAAATGTCTTTGTTTGCTATTTTGTGAAGTGTTCAATTTTCAGAGAAGCAGTCCCTATCATGGAAAATGCCAATGATGGAAATGCTGCCCATAAAGACAACCAAACCCACACCAGCCGACGCATAGCCGATACAATATCCACTGCTTGATGTAAGGAGATGTGTGTATCGTTTAACTGGTTTTATTGCCCTAGGGAGCTAGTGCCAGGCCAGGAAGAAACAATCATTCTCGATAGGTTCACAAGACACAGATAAGCCAAGGAACTCTCCCTGATAGTTCTACAATGGTGCCATGACTTCATTTTACCTTTCCTAACTTGGCTATTACCTACTTTTGTACTTTTTTTAAGCTTTATTTTTATGCCCCAAAATATTTTCTATTCTGTAATTTTATTAAGTTTATGACTCTCTTTAAATTTTAGTAAATTCCCTGTCCCTACCTTGTCTTCATTTTGTTTTTACATATTTCTGAAACAATGTTTTCATTCCTTTTCAGTTTAAATTGTTTTGTAATCCTTGAAATAAGTGATAATCTGAAGGAACTAGGTCAGAAGAATATGCAAGATAGGGCAGATTTCGTAACCAAATTTTCCCAGAAAATCTTTGGTCAGTAGTGTTGTGTGAGGATGGGCATTATCATGCTGGAAGCTGATTCCCTTTCTGTTGATTAAAGAAGGTCGTTTTATGACCAACACGGGCACAAATATTGCAGAAAAATATGAATAATCTGAAAGAAAAAGTTATAAAGTAATCAATGTGATGTGTTTAAGTAATAGCAATATGCATAAAATAAATTACAATCGTTTAAAATGACCTTTCTGCAAACCGGCAAAAACTTTTGCATTTAATCGATAGACCATGCTTCAGAGTCTTGTCGATTGAGTTTCCATGAAACACACACATCCTGGAGACAGAATAAAGATTGTCTGATTGTCAAAGAAAACGAATTTGAAAATTAACAAAGATTTCGATTTTAACCATTTTAAAATGAATTGTACTCAACTAAAATTCTGTTGCTCTGTCAACAAAATTAGTTTTAAAAACCTACTCATTCCATTCTGTTTATTTTAATGTAATTCTAATGAACATAGAATTGTTACAATTTAAAATCAATGCATTAAGAAAGTTACATTAGTTGGTGATTGTTTAGAAGTCCCCCTATATTAAAAAAACAAAAATAAAGAAAAATCTCTATGATGTACCTACCCATGACGGAAAGAAAAATTATGTAAATTGCTCAAGTAGTTTTATTTTTAAATAAGAAAATACAATTTTATGGCAAAACTAAATGAGAGTATCTTACAACGTCATCTTAAAAACAGTGAAGCTGTACCATGTTATTAGCAACATAATAACATACTTGACTACCATCTATTTTAAGTTTATTTTAGTCCGACATGAACAGCTGGTAATGTGAAACATTTTATAATAATCACCTTTTTTGTTTGCTTTACTCTTTTTCAACCTAAAACAAGGCATATAGTCACTTGGACGTGAAGGGATACCATTTGGGATCAAGTCTACAAGAGACTATGTAGGGAGTTGAGCAACAACATGTCAATTCAATTTTAACTTCTGCAGGTTATATATTCAAGGAAATAAGAAACAGGGCGGGAATTCCGAAATCTATCAGAAACTGATAGCATAAAAAGTTTTCTGACATCTAGAGACCTTAACAGTGAAGAAGTGGGATTTAGCTGCTTTTCAGATTAATCGGGATATGAACGTTGAGGAGGCACAAGTGCTGTTAGTTCATCAAAGCACATTCCGTTGAAATATTTGTAAAATAGGCACAGGGATGCAACATTACTGCAATGGGACAGAGGTTGAAGCTTAGTTGATAGTGCAAGGCCTATTAGGTTGGAGACTATTTTTGAGGTTTTGTCTAGGAGGGAGAAACTAGTGGGAGATGTACCAGCCCAGTTGTGGCAATAATACTCCATGCATAGAGTAAATGGTAGCTTTGTAGAGGTATAAGGCACTCTCAGGTGTGAGTAATTTTCTAGCACTGTAAAGGGAGCCCATCTTTTTTGCAGCAGCCTAGGCAATGTCTTCAATGTATTTTTTCCAATTCGTGTTGCCTGTGAAAGTTAAACAGAGGAGTTTGATGAGCTCTCAAGTAGTGCATTATAGGATTTATTTATTTTACAATTAAAATTTTATTTCTTTCTTTTAGATACATAGATATTCGAATGTTCCATTAAACTTCTTTATTTCTCCAACACTGAGTTCTTAAAAAAATTGTGAACATAATTTTCCTCTCCCCAATTAACCATTTTTATTTCTTGTAGTATATCATTTATTTTGGTCTCTTGGTCTTACTGAATTCCAGGACAAGAATTTATCTAGTCTGGTTGAGTATCCAGTATCGTGCTGTTACGCAAGGTAACATCACTTGGAAAAGGTGCACCATTCCTTGTAAAAGCTAATGTAAGTTAGCCATAGTGAGGAGATCTTATTTGGGCTGCGAATACTATGTGATTTTGAATATTTGGTCAGCGTTTACTTCTAGGGAGAAGTATCCTCATGCCAGGTTGTTCTGGCAAACCCTTGTAGAGAGAGAGCTTAGATACTCGAGGATAGTGTCTAGTAGGCATTCAAGTTCTCTCCTTTCTCTGTATATGTTTTAAAATGTACAAACAAATAAAAATGACTTCATTGCAACCCAGGCTTTATTGCAAAACGATTTGCTTTATCATTAAGGGAAAGGAGTTATGCATGTTCTGATATGAGACTTCATCTTATCTGTCCTTGGTCAGTGAAGAAGAAATCTTTCTCGACTGAGATAATTTTTTGCCCCCGTCTAGAGTGTCCCTATTTAGTTTTGCATATTACGGACCCTATGATGGCGATTAATTTAACTAGTGTGAGTTTTAACAAGCATCACATTAAGTGCAAGTCATGACAAACTTAATCTGTAGGCAAAATTGTTCATGAAATGGGTGAGGCAGGGGCAGCAGATCAAACAGTAGACAAAACAGAGGATATGACGAATGGCATCACATTTTTCAAGCTGGGCGAAAGAAAGATTTTCAAATCAGTCTCTCTGTGAAAGCTGCGCAAATGAGATAATGCCAACAATACAGAATAATCTAAGTGCAATGTTACCTCAAGACTGTCCGTGTATGTCACTCATTTCAGTTAAGTTAATTTACTATTTTACAATGTATTGTTTTACTGTGTACGTTTTCAGTGACCCAATTTTTTTTTTTTTTCCATGTTTAAATTAAAAGATATTTCAAAATTTGAATTTAACTTTAAGTATTATGGTATCTGTTCAGTGCACATTTACCTATAAGTATGGCAAACCACTTAAAATTCAATGGCTGTAAGTTTGGTTTTTTTTTTTCAAGAATAAACAATTATAAACAGAACAACTCATAGAAATCTATCTATATTCTTTTTTTCATTTTAATATACTTTCATAGAAATGTTTCTGCTATGTTCCAATAAACTATTTTCTTTACGTCACAAGTGTCATGCTCATACATTAATTCCATAGCTAATATAACATACTGACCCCTTAGGGGACGTTTTACAACTATTCTATATTACAACTATACTGTCGCAATTTTCTCACAAATAAATCAACTTTGACCTGTTGACAACATATTTTTTTTTTACTGTGTACGTTTTCAGCGGCCTAATTTTTTTTTTTTTGCATTTTAAATTATCCAAATAAATAATTGTTAATACTTTCTGCATTTTTTTTTACATCGTTCATTTTTGTATTACGTTTAAGTTATTTTAACGCAATTTTCTTACAAATAAATTTTTTTTTTTTTTTTTTTTTACACGCTGGTCGCCACTTATCAAGGCCTGGAAGCCACTCAGGGATAAGGGTTATTACAAGTACAGTATGTTTTTCTGGAGATATTTCATGTTGAGGTTTTGGGATTTGTGGAACAGGTCGGCATACTTCGTTAGAGCAGTACAGAGAGGGAAAGTAAGAGAGAAAAAAGACAGAGAAAGAAAAAATTTCAGACATCTCAGACTACTGTTTACCAAGTACTACCGACCTTTAAGCAGCTTTTTCTTCACCCTTTGTCAGAAAAATCACTCATTTGAATGAGGACTGAGGGACAAAAAAGGAGAAGCGAGAGTTACTGGAGCTGCCGATAACACATCCACTGTATTATCTACTCTCCATTTAAAAAAAAAAAAGAAAAAAAAGAGAAACTGGGAGGAGGGGAATGGGTACAAGTGACTTTGGCTCTGGCTCTATTTAGAGTCACTCAGTTTTTTCTAGCAAGGTTTGAACTCTGGGAGAGTGTTTCTTTTGGGTCTGGTAGGGCTTCATTTTTATTTTTACAATGTATTGTTTTACTGTGTATGTTTTCAGCGACCCAATTTTTTTTTTTTTTAATTTATTTTTACGTATAAATTAAAAGATATTTCAAAATTTGAACTTAACTTTAAGTATTATGGTATCTGTTCAGTGCACATTTACCTATAAGTATGGCAGACCACTTATAATTCAATGGCTGTAATTTTTTTTTTTTTTTTCAAGAATAAACAATTATAAACAGAACAACTCATAGAAATCTCTCTATATTCTTTTTCATTTTAATATACTTTCATAGAAATGTTTTTGCTACGTCACAAAAAACTATTTTCTTTACGTCAAAAGTGTCACGCTCATACATTAATTCCATAGTTAATATATACTGACCCAACGGGTCATAGGTAGTCTAGTATATATATATATTTTTATTTTGTTTTTTCAGGAATTTCACTCATCTTCATTTCAGGATATTTTAGGGTGAATGTGGTATTATAGTGGTTGAAGATTCAGTGAGATAGATAATTGATCATCATCTTTTTTCTGAGGTTATCAGTACTTGTTACATGTAAGAACCAGAGACTGAGCTCCAATCTATGGTTCTTCCTGTAAAACATTCACAGCAAGAACTCCTAATGAGAACGTCCAAGGATGGAATACTGCTGCCATATCTGGGCAGGAGCTGCTAAAAACAGCCTATCCTGCCTTGACAGAGTAGAAAATAGACTTTGTGGTTTAGTGGGGGATGCCCTTTTCTCTACCCTGCAACCTCTCTCCCACAGAAGAGACATTGCGAGCCTATCCTTGTTTTATCGTTATTTCCATGGCAGGTGCTCATCTGAACTCCAATCTCTGGTCCCCCCTCGCCAATCTTTCACGAAAAACACCCGTCTAGCTGAATCCACTGTCAAAAATTTCCCCCACTCTTTATCTGTGCCTAAATCAAAACGTGGATTCCATGAGCAAAGCTTCTTTCTTAGAACTACACGCCTGTGGAACTCTGTTCCGTCTGCCTGTTTCCCACCTGACTACAACTTGGATGTCTTCAAGTCCAACGTTAACAAATTCCTAATGAACCGCCCCCTTAAGTAAACACTTCATCAAATCTCCACACTAACATAATGTACTTGCAATAACCCTTATCCCTGAGTGGCTTCCAGGCCTTAATAAGTGGTGACCACTGTGTAAAAAAAAAAAAGAAAAAAAAAAGAAAAAAGAACAGCTATAACCCCTGTAAATAATTTTCTTATCCTCTGTGCACCTTGAGCTAAATGGAACTTCTATGAGCAGAGTTATTTCCAAGAACTACCAAACTGTGGAACACAGTATCGCAAGGCTGCTTTTCAGTTGACTACAATATGGTCTTTATTCAAGTCCAATATTAACAAATTCTTCTTGAACCATCCTTTTAAATAATCGAATTCTGCCTAGGTTCAATTATCATCTCCAATCCTCAAGATGTTGTCTTACTGTCCATCTGACTAACTCATAATTTATTGAGTAGATTCTGGGTCTTGATAAGAAGCAACGTATTAGTAAAAAAAAAATAATTATCAATCAATAATTATCAATTTGAACTAAAAAAATAATGAAGAAAATTGTAGATATTTGCCAAAAATTGTCACTTTGTGCCATTCTATCCCCTTCCTGTGTCATTTCAGTTCCACCCTCCCTCAAGAAAATAAACAAGTTTTTCTTGAGAAAATCTGGCTTAGTCAGTTTTCTGCATTCATGGTCATGCAAAATTTTGTGAAAAACTAATAAAATAATTTCTGAGAAAATCAGAAGAATTAATGGACAAATGGAATAATGAATTTAAAAGACAGTGACAAAAACCCAAGTCTATTTCGATTAACATTGGAGCCCACTTCCAAAATAAAATTTTTTTAAAAATCATACATACTTTTCTGTAAGGATCACAGTATGATTAATGGATGCTGCAATTTGAACACATCTTTCAGATTTCAAAGATTCTATTTTTTCAGGAATCTGAGGAAAACAAAAAATTATAATTTTAATTAGAACCACAAATATAAAAATTTTAATAACCAGGAAAAAGAAAAATAAAGAAATCTGGGTGCAAGTTTAACCTAATTAAAAAAATATATGTATAGTAATCTTTATGATGTACATCCCCATCATAAATCGAAAATATCATATTCCGAAAAATCGTGTGAATTATTCAAGTATTATTTTTATATATAAAATCAATTTTTTACAATTTTAATAGTAGATCGTAGCCATTACAAGGCTGATTTTGTTATCCCCCTTTATTCATTAAACATGGCAGATCAGAACACAACTTATTGCTTCTCATAAAATTTCATTTCCTTAGTTAAAAAAAATAAAAAACCACTGGATCAATTTATATGATTTTTGAAATATGACTTTCTTTCCATGATGGGTACGTACACCATAAAGATTTTTCTGTATTTTCTGTAGTTTTGTTCTTTTAATAAGGTTGAACTCTGGACTTGTACAAAAACGCCAAAATCGAGATGCATGTGTGGACAGAGGACAGCACAAGAAAAAACTGAATAGCACAGAACTTAGAAATAGAGATTTTAGGTTGACAGATAAGCCACTTATAATACTTCCATAAGCAGAGTCTCTTCCCTAGAACTGTCTATCCGTGGAACAATACTGTGAGGCTGCTTCCCAACTGACTATAGCATGGTCATTTTTAAATCTAATGTAAATAAGTTCCTGTTGAGCAATATACTAAAATAATCTAGTCCTACCCAAGTATAATTCCAGATCATATTGTCTCACTATCTACCGAACTCTTATTAGCCCTTATCCTAGAGTAGCCTCCATGCTTTAATAAGCGGTAACCTACCCCCAAAGTAAATAAAAAAATAAATACAAAAAATTTAAAAAAAAAACATAAGAAAATTCTTGCTTGAAAGCCAAATATATTAAAATTAGCATTATATAATTTGAACATCTCACAGGAGAAACGTTGCGAGTCTGTCTATGCCTCAGTCTTACTTCTGTGGTAGGTACTCGACTGAGCTCTAATCTAGGGTCCCTCCCAATAAAACATCTGTAACAAATACTCATCTAGTTACAACCGTCAGCAACTTCCCATATTCTCTGTTTGTGCCTAAAACTAAACCAAAATTCTATGAGCAGTATTTCTTTTTTAGAACCGTTTGTCCGTAGAGCAATACTATGTGGCTGCATTCCGGCTGACTATAGCATGATCCTCTTCCAAGTTTAATATGAATAAATTCTTGTTGAGCCGTCCTCTTAAATGATCTATCCTTACACAAGTTGCATTATTGCTAATTATGTTGTCTCACCATCTACCTAATACTTAACCTTTATCCTAGAGTGGCTTCTAGGCCTTGATAGGCCTAAAAAAAAAAAAAAACACTTTCATTAAACACCTTCAATGTTGATCAGTTATTATGAGAGCACACAGCTCTAGATAGTATCAAGTGGTGGGCCGTGGTTCATAACGGTACTCGCCAATATGAAAGTGACAGGAAAGCTGCTGCAGAGAAACACAGACACGCTAGAAAGACCAAGTAGGCGATAGTTTCATTTCATGGTAAAATTACAACGTATTCATTTTAAGCTTTATTTTTTTTACATATTTTTCTTCTACAAATTTTAGTTAGTTAATTATATTAGTTAAAACTTTTGTAATAGTTTACAGTTCATACATATATATATATATATATATATATATATATATATATATATATATATATGTATACAGTGCCGGCAAAAAGAAAGTCTGCACTTGTATTTTTTTTCAAAAAAAAGCTAAATTTAATGTAACTGTTTAAACAACCTATACCTCATTTGATTCGCCTTTTATTCCTCTATAATTTTCATATTTGACTTTTAATTGAAAAAATAAAGTCCGCAGCAACAAATTCGCTTAAAACCAGCTTAAATTATCGCCCCTAAATCAGTTTAAAATATCCACCAACAGGTAACAAAGCATCTCTAATTGAAATTGTTGTTGTTCCAGGTTATACAGCATAACATTTAGTCCATATGCTATGACTTTCTCTTAGTGATCATCAGGAGCTCATTAATCTCCACTTTTCTGGTTTATCCAATTGAGAAATCAGCCGCAGATTGAAATGTGAGGAGAAAACGGTACAGAAGACTATGCAAAAGCACCAAAACAACGGCAGTGTTCGTTATACCTCTAAATCTGGTCGTACTAGTTACTTCTAACAGGAAGACAATGCTATCAAGATCTGCAGACTAAGAAACAGATTTGAAATGGTTCCTCAAATCCAACAACAGTGCAATCTTGTTAAAAAGTGCTCTCTTTCTACTGTCAAGAACAGATTAAAGGAATTTAATTTGCGAGGATATGTTGCAAGACACAAGCCAATGATTTCTGTAAAAAACAGAAAACACCGTCTGGACTTCATCAGATGCAATGAAGATCATGACTCTTCATATTGGTCAAAAGTGCTTTTTAGTGACGAAAGCAAGTTCAATAGACTAGGTAGTCATGGTAGGCAGTACGTCCATTGGAGGAAAGACAAAGAATTTAATCCTAGGTGCTCAGTTTCAATGCTGCAAGGTGGTGGAGATTCAGTTTTGGTGTGGGGCATTATTAGTACCAATGGTCCAGGGCCTATAGTTCGCTTGCAAGGTCAAATTAATTCGACCAAATACATTAATATGTTGACTGAGCATTTTCTACCCTACACTGGTCGGAATTTGGATGATAATCCTATCTTTATGCAGGATAATGCTGCCATTCACACAACTGACAATGTCAAGAGGTTCCTGGAAGAGCATGACATTCCATCTTTGGATTGGCCTGCACAATCTTCAGACCTCAATCCTATCAAAAACGTATGGCATTACATCAAGCAACAGTTATGCAATTATAAAATTTCAAATTTGGAAGAACTTTAGTCAAAAAATTTTAAAAAGTGGGATGCCCTTTCCCCAGAGTATTGCTGTAGTCTAATTCAAGGAATTCCCAAAAGATTGCAGGCTGTCAAATTACAGAAGGGCTATGTTACTAAATATTAACTAGTTCATTGTGTTCCTGTTGTATTTGTATTGCATTAATGTCCTAAAGTTATATTTAAATAACAATTTTCTATTGTGCGGACTTTCTTTTTGCTTCCCCAATTTGAAGTTATTTTTTTAAATTGACGTGAACAAAAAAAAAGAAAATATATTTCACATTTTAATTTTGATGCCATATTTACTCAAACACATGTGAAATATATTTTAATAAATAATTTACATTTGCTAATAATTTATCCTGAACTAACTGTACCTACTTAGTTTTGCCTGGGAGGAAAAGAAGAAAATATTGACTGACCTGTTTACAAAGAAACAGAAAGTAATGCTGGCAGCTTTAATTTTGTAATCAAATTATTTTCTGAAAAAGGAATGTTTAGAAATTTCCTTTTAGGTGTTAATCGATTAAAAATAAAGAAGTAGTGTGTAATTAATATGAAAACTTTCCATTAATGATTAAAACTCTAAAGTATTTTTGGATAATAATTTGGCAGAAGCTAAGGGAAATAATTCATTACATGATTAGTTCCCTTTAATATTTAAGAAGGCGTAAGGAAAAATGTATCCACCCTGGGTATTTTTACTGAAAATAATTATTAAAACAAAAACAAGCCGAGAATGCAGAGCCCCCCTCCACGAGTGAACCATTTGGGAGCAATTTTACTCCTATAATGCCCCCTAGGGAGCAACCAGAGTTATCCCAGATATCATATTCTGGCAAAAATTTACAGTATTTATGCACTTATTGAACCATACTGCAATAATGCTATTTAGAAAGCGATGCTTAACATGGGGAGAGGACCGTGTTTTGCAACTATTCTGTACTTTCACCTAACAATTTACTAAAAAAAGATATCGTAAAAGTTAAATTTAACTTGAAAATACTATTTAAAAATAGTGCGGTTCAATAAGTGCATAAGCACCAAATTTCTTTTCACTATGACTAACGTTTGCACAAAATTTTCTTAAAAATCCAAGTTGTGAATATTGAGAAAAGTGTGAACAAACAAACAAGAGTTAATTACTAAGTCCAATCTCTCGTTCGTTGGAGGACCAAAAATGATACTAAATAAAAGATGCTCATGCCAATAACATAAGTGACAAAAGAAAAAGCAAGTATAGATGTTTAAATAGATTACTATAATTTAAAAAAAAAAAACAATAAGATAAGCTTATATTATAGAGTTACATTACAGAAAAGACTGTTTATATTTTTTCTACTAATCTTTCTCATCATTTGTATTATCTCGACTTATATATAAACAACACTTTGTCTATGTGTCTGAGAGTTCATTCCCTATAGACTATGAAACAGTTGGGCCAATGTTTTTTTAAATTTCACACAAATATACTTTGTATCTGGGAGATAGATTTTTTATCAGAATAAATCTGATAAGTATCAAAAACAAATAATCAAAAAAGTCCACGTAAAGAAGAAAGAGTCCGATTTTGACCAAAGATATATCCTTATATAGCCTAACATCACAAGTGCATTTGAGAAGTATAATCACCACACAAACAGAAGGGCCTGGTGTATAAAACCAACAATAAGTTTTTAGATAAGACAGGGGCGCATTAGAAATGAATATTTCTGAATAGAGCACAATTGAACCATGGTATTTGACTTTTGCATTTTAAACTTTATTTCAAGCCATTATATGAAAATAATTTTATTCAATCAACAATAGGTTCTCTACAGAGTAATGTATTATAGAGGGGCAGATGAAGTTTCCTCCTGAAGGACCGCAGTGGGTCCCCAACTAGAACAGATAATCATCAATCTGACAGAAAAATGGGCGATTTCAATGATTTTGATGACAATGAAAGTATTGGAAGGTTTTTTTTTTTTTTGTTGGTTTTTACACGGTGGTCACCACTTATCAAGGCCCGGAAGCCACTCAGGGATAAGGATTATTGCAAGTACATTACGTTAGTGTGGAGATTTAATGAAGTGTTTACTTAAGGGGGCGGTTCATTAGGAATTTGTTTAGATTGGACTTCAGAGATCCAGGTTGTAGTCAAGTGGGAAGCAGGCGTGCAGTTCTAAGAAAGAAGCTTTGTTCATGGAATCTATGTTTTGATTTAGGCACAGATAAAGAGTGGGGAAAATTTTTGACAGTGGATTCAGCTAGACGGGTGTTTTTCGTAAAAGATTGGTGAGGGGGGAGGGACCAGAGATTGGAGTTCAGACAAGCACCTGCCATGGAAATAACGATGAAACAAAGATAGGCTCGCAACATCTTTTCTGTGAGAGAGAGGTTGCAGGGAAGAGAAAAGGGCATCCCCCACTAAGCCACGAAGTCTATTTTGTACTCTGTCAAGGCAGGATAGGCTGTTTTTAGCAGCTCCTGCCCAGATATGGCAGCAGTATTCCATCCTTGGACATACTTGGCTTTTATATAGATAGAGAATTGCATCAGTAGTGAGATATCTTCTGGAGCGGTAGAAGGATCCCACCATCTTTCCAGCGACCTTGGCAACAGACTTGATGTACGTGTTCCATTTCAGATCAGGAGTAAAGGACAAACCCAGAAGCTTGTCAAAACATGGGGCTTCTCCTAGACGAGAGCCATCCATTTCAATTGATGCCAGATGGGGGATCAGAGCTTTGATGATGTAAAGATAGGAGTTTAGTTTTAGATGCATTAAAGGTAACCAGCCACGTCTTCCCCCACTGAACCACGCGCTCGAGATCAGAGGAGAGAGAATCAGAGAGAACTTTGTCATTTACAGCCTTTGATGTGTTGCCGTAGATGGTCGTGTCATCAGCATAGATGTCAACGAATGATTTAAGTATGTGTTTAGGGAGATCATTGATGTAAATCAGGAAGAGAGTTGGGCCCAGAATTGACCCTTGAGGGACTCCAGCATTAATACTGCAGGCCTCCGATTTTTGTCCATCGATCACTACTCTTATGAGCCTATCAGAGAGAAATGATTTAATGATCTGAGCTATCACCAGATGGATAAAAATTAAGCGACTTCAAGCTAAAAATGTGTATGTACGCATGATGTGAAATTAGCAGATTTACTCCTGCCAAGGTTAACCTTTTTTTTTTATTTTGACTCCTTAGCAGCCGTTTTTAAAGGCTAAAAATCAAATTGAAAGTGCTCCTAGGGTCCAAATACCCTATATATCAAATTTCGAGGTTGTAAACCAAATATTCAGAAAGGAGTTTGGTAGAGAATTTTTGTACATGCACTGACAAGATCATTATATATATATATATATATATATATATATATATATATATATATATATATAGAGAGAGAGAGAGAGAGAGAGAGAGAGAGAGAGAGAAACATTTCTATGTCTTTAAACGTTTTCATCCTAAATTATACACAATTATGTAGAATGTAAAAACTATGCATAAATCACTATATGTAGGCGATTAATATATATAATGTGATTTCTACATTTGGAAAATTTCACTCCAAAATAAAATCTTTGCCCATAAATAGACTTTTATTTTTTTGTGGGATTTTTGAAGACATATAGCATTGGTTTTGACTTAAATGAACAAAATCTTGATCAATACACTTTTCTAAGTGGTTAGAACATAATGATTTTTTTTCTTGACCATACAGGCCCCAGAACGTTATATAATTCTGTGGCTACTGAAACATTTGTCACTAATAAAAAAAAGAAAGAAAAAGGAATAATAAAAAAAAAATATCTGCATTGAATTGGCTTTTTAAACTTAAAATTTCAATTTGAACAACACTTTCATCACAGAAAAAAAAAATCTTCATAATTTACTTCACGTGCAACCACTTGGACATTTATAACATAACCATTGAAGAAGATTGCAAGGATCTTATTTTTCTTGTGGCACGAGGGAAGAAAAAGAAAAAGGAAACCGTTTCTATCCTGATGATGAGGGTGCTATCATGTTGAAAAGTTTGATTTATAAACAAATAAATGTTTATCTATTTTTTTTTTAAACATCTGCATTGAATTGGCTTTTTAAACTTACATTTTCAATTTGAATAAAAATACACTTTTTTTTTAGAAGAGAAGGCATGTGATAAAAACAAAAAAGAAAGTGGCAATAAATTAGATATAAAAATTCAAATTTTTTCTAATTTTTCATCTGCATTTAAATTTTAAGAGTATTTTCAGAAAAATTTGGAGAAGAGTAATTTTTTTCTTCAAATTAAAAAAGCGAGAAAAGAAAGATAATGTGGGTGATTGTGAATTTGTAAGCACTAACCAGATAAGTATTTTCGTTACCTAAGCCAAGACGTCCACCTTGTCCATGACCGCATGTATAAACACTACCACATTGTGTTAGAAAGACTGTATGATATTTGCATAGTACAACCTGGAAAATAAATTCCTTCATAAAAAATTTTGTAAATGACAAAAAAAATTAAAAAATAAATAAAGTGAAATAAACACTATCAGTATAAATACTTGTTTTTTTTTTCAAGAAAGAATCTTTGGAAAAAAATAATTAAGTTATATTCTGGAATTTTTTTTTAGATGATTCGTTATTTGTATCCGGACTACTGTTTTCATCTTGGATGTTATTCTCATGTTTTTGCTGATATAACTGCCGGCATTCTTCAAATCTGTCTCGTCAAACTGTGGAATTTGTACAAAATTTTGGACAAAACCCTTTATATAAAGAAGTCCCATACATGCACTCTTTGCAGAAACTGTAAAAACCTAATGGTGCCACCCCCCCCTTTTTTACATGGTAGTCGCCACTTATCAAGGCCCGGAAGCCACTCAGGGATAAGGGTTATTGTGTGTACAGTAATCAGTGGGATAATATCGTAGTAATTGTTAGTAATGGAGATTTCATAAAGTGTCTTACTTAAGGGGGCGATTTATCAGGAATTTGTTTATGTTGGACTTGAAGACATCCAAGTTGTAGTCAGGTGGGAAACAGGCAAACGGAAGAGAGTTCCACAGGCATGCACTTCTAAGAAAGAAGCTTTGTTCATGGAATCTGTTCTGATTTTGGCATAAAGAGTGGGGAAAATTATTGACAGTGGTTTCAGCTAGATGGATGTTTTTCATGAAATATTGGTGAGGGGGGACCAGAGATTGTAGCTCAGACGAGCACTTGCCATGGAAGTAACGATAAAACAAAGACAGGCTTGCAACGTCTCTTCTGTGGGAGAGAGGTTGCAGGGTAGAGAAAAGAGCATCCTCCACTAAGCCCTGAAGTCTATTTTCTACTCTTAGAGTGTTTTTAGCAGCTCCAGCCCATATGTGGCAGCAGTACTCCATCCTTGGATTTACCTGGCTTTTATATAGATAGAGAATTGCATCAGCAGTGAGATATTTTCTTAAGCAGTAGAAAGATCCTACCATTTTTCCAGCGACCTTGGCAACAGACTTGATGTATGTGTTCCATTTCAGATCAGGAGTAAAGGTCAATCCTAAAAGCTTGTCAAAACATGGAGCCTCACCAAGACGAAAGCCATCCATTTCAATTGATGCCAGGTGGGGATCAGAGCGTTGATGATGCAAAGAGAGGAGCTTGGTTTTAGATGCATTAAAAGTAACAAGCCACCTCTTCTCCCACTGCACCACGCAGTCAAGATCAGAGGAGAGAGAATCAGAGAACTTTGTCATTTATGGCCTTTGATGTGTTGCCGTAGATGGTCCTGTCATCAGCATAGATGTCAACGAATGATTTAAGTACATATTTTGGGAGATCGTTGATGTAGATCAGGAAGAGAGTTCGGCCCAGGAGAGACTCCAGCATTAATACTGTGGGCCTCTGATTTCTGCCCATCAACCACTACTCTTATGAGCCTATCAGAGAGAAATGATTTAATAATTGAGAAAACATTTCCAATTATACCGTAGCTGGAAATCTTGTGAAGTAGGCCTTTATGCCATACCATTATCGAAGGAAGCCTTTGTCGAGAGATTCCCTAATCATATGAGATATAACCGTTAGCACATCTGTGTAGATCTAGCAGAACGGAAACCATATTGCATGCCACTAAGAAGGTTATTTCTGCTGACTGGCTTGTGTATTTGATATTCACATGAAACGTCTTCCTTTCGTGGAAGCCAGTTTAACCCATGTAGAGTGAGTACTGCTGACATAACTTCATAGATTAAAATGCGTGCTCATTAATATAGCAATTTCTATCACCTCAAAACTTCTATGTACAGATGAAAGGTACACATGAAGCATGTCTGCATGTGCCGATAATTAAAAAAGGACCCATTTAGTGAACCAAAGGAAAATATGTCTACAAGCTCCAGCACATACAGCATCTATATTTTTCCTAAATTTTTTTCTTCATCAAACTTTTTTTTTTAATTATTTAAAGTTTGTTTATTTTTATCTGATACTTTTCCTTCAATTATGTATTTGTGAAATACACAAATGTAACACTTCATAAGCAAAACATCAAACGAACAAATGTTAAATGATGTTGCATAATCACTGCACCTGGAGAGCAATCAAGCAACAACTGAACTAAATAAAAATATGTAAATATGTGCAGTCTAGACATCATTCTTTTCATTGTCACTTCCCCCTATGTGTGACTGTTGATTTGTAACATTGGATCATCAAGTAATTTTAATCTTTTGTTACTCAAGACAAATAAAATTCATGCATGGAAAAATAAGGAGATATATTGATGATTTAAAGGTTTTATTGAGGAGAGAAAATTCTTTCACGAGGAAGAGACCAAAAATTAATCTATTACATAAATCTCACCTTTCTATTTAAATATATGTATGATTGTATGTCTGCCTAAAACTTTCAACAGAGGCGACAGATTTTCACAAAATTGGTATCGTTCTGAAGCTCGACCCTTCGGACAACAATATTGAAAAATTGGCTAAAAACATTAACTCCTTAGTTTTAAAAAAATACTGAACGTTTTTGCCATAGCGTTCCGTCCGCCGTCTTTTCGCTAACTGGTAGCTGGCATATCGTTGTGTCTTTCTAGAGCGTAAGAAGATTTCTATTTCCGGATAACTTGGACGAGTGCCTATCTATTTATAGAATAAAAGTGGTTACGTTCGGATGTGTAAAATATTTAATTTAAGATAAAAACGAAATGTAAGAAACCCTCAGACATACCTCTCCACCGTACTGTATACCGATACTCCATGGCTGACTGGGATATCTTCCGTACATTCATATCTGATTTACCTCTGCACTTCATGTTTAAAAAGGAAGTGTCCTCTATAGTATCAGATCTAACCGAATGGTTATTGTAGGCATAGACCAATTCATACCATCTAAACAATTCCAACAAAAACCTAATAGCCAGCCATGGTTCTCCCCAGAATGTGCTGCTGCTATCGCGCACAGAAATCATTTTTTCCATAGCTACCAACGTAATAGATGCACTGAGACTAAAGCTGCTTTCAGGACTGCCAGCAACCACTGTAAAAGAGTAATAAAAAATGCAAGAGAGCTATATGCCCAGTCTGTTAAATCCAAGGTAGCTGATCAGCGGCTTGGTTCCCACCAGTTTTGGCAAATAAAAAATAGGATCCTGAACATCATATCTCAAACATCATCAATGGACCTGAGGCTATCTCGTCAGCATCAGACAAGGCCAAACTATTTGCCAAGAGCTAATTCTACCCTATACGACGAAGGCCATCAACTCCCCGTATTTCCTCTTATAACACAGAACAAGCTAGGTAACATACAAATATCCTTGCATGAGGTCGCCAAGCTAATCAAGAACCTAGATTCCAGTAAAGCAACTGGCCCTGATGGCATCCCAATTATAGTGTTAAAAAGCTTCAACCAGAACTTGCTCCCATACTTACGAAACTATTTAAGCGCTGCCTTAAGGAGAAGTGCTTTCCAACTCCCTGGAAGACCTCATCAGTTTGCCCTGTATTTAAGAATTCAAGTGATAAGTCATCTCCCTCTCAGTACAGACCAATAGTCTCCTGTGTGTTATGAGTAAGTTGCTGGAATCCATATTAAATAGAGAAATAGTCAACCACCTCAGCAGGAATAACCTTCTTAGTGACACACAATATGGTTTCCGCTCTGCAAGATCTACCACAGATGAGCTGACGGTTATATCCCACAGGATTAGTGAATCTCTTGACAAAGGCTTCCTTTCTAGGGCAATTGCTCTTGACATATCAAAGGCTTTCGACAAGGTATGGCATAAGGGTCTACTTCACAAGATTTCCAGCTACGGTATAACTGGAAATGTTTTCTCAATCATTAAATCATTTCTCTCTGATAGGCTCATAAGAGTAGTGGTAGATGGACAAAAATCGGAGGTCTGCAATATAAATGCTGGAGTCCCTCACAGGTCAATCCTGGGCCAAACTCTCTTCCTCATCTACATCAATGACCTCCCTAAACACATACTTAAATCATTCGTTGACATCTATGCTGATGACACGACCATCTACGGCAACACATCAAAGGCTGTAAATGACAAAGTTCTCTCTGATTCTCTCTCCTCTGATATCGAGCGCGTGGTTCAGTGGGGGAAGATGTGGCTGGTTACCTTTAATACATCCAAAACCAAACTCCTATCCTTACATCATCAACGCTCTGATCCCCATTTAGCATCAATTGTGATGGATGGCTCTCGTCTGGGTGAGGCCCCGTGTTTTGACAAGCTTCTGGGTTTGACCTTTACTCCTGATCTGAAATGGAACACGTACATCAAGTCTGTTGCCAAGGTCGCTGGAAAGATGGTGGGATCCTTCTACCGCTCCAGAAGATATCTCACTACTGATGCAATTCTCTATCTATATAAAAGCCAAGTACGTCCAAGGGTGGAATACTGTTGCCATATCTGGGCAGGAGCTGCTAAAAACAGCCTATCCTGCCTTGACAGAGTAGAAAATAGACTTCATGGCTTAGTGGGAGATGCCCTTTTCTCTACCCTGCAACCTCTCTCCCACAGAAGAGACGTTGCGAGCCTATCCTTGTTTTATCGTTATTTCCATGGCAGGTGCTCGTCTGAACTCCAATCTCTGGTCCCCCCTCGCCAATCTTTCACGAAAAACACCCGTCTAGCTGAATCCACTGTGAAAAATTCCCCCACTCTATATCTGTACCTAAATCAAAACGCGGATTCCATGAACAAAGCTTCTTTCTTAGAACTCCACGCCTGTGGAACTCTGTTCCGTCTGCCTGCTTCCCACCGGACTATAACTTGGATGTCTTCAAGTCCAGCGTTAACAAATTCCTAATGAACCGCCCCCTTAAGTAAACACTTCATCAAATCTCCACACTAACGTAATGTACTTGCAATAAGCCTTATCCCTGAGTGGCTTCCGAGCCTTGATAACTGGTGATCACTGTGTAAAAAAAAAAAAAAAAAAAATTCCTTCACCCTCAACTGGGCACTTTTCTACAAAGAGGGGGTCGCTTTTTCGCTAATATTTTCGAAAGTCATCCCTTCATTTCGATTGATTAGCCTTAATTTAAACCTTCGCTATTTCTGGTTTGGCAATGGACGCAACAGCAAAGACATCACATTTTTTTTTCACGTTCTTTTCCTCCTTCGCAGTGTATGGGTTTCAGTCTACCTGCCTGCCTACTACAACTTTTTCTTTTTGCTCAACACACACCTCCAAACACCCGGGCAACGCCAGGCACCCAGGTTAGTCCTTTATACAAGAAAATCAATTTCTTCCTATTTATTTTCCTTACTTAATTTAAAATTGACTGACGAATGGACAGGTCTCAAAGAAATTTTTCTTAGGTTTCTACGTTGTTAGCACATGCTGTTGCTCGACTTACCCAGCACAAAACTGCCTCAGTGATGCAATTTCCATCTAACATCTGCTTCTTAGCGTGTTCTGTTTTAGCTGAGCCTTGACCTTATCACCTCACTTGTTGGGTGCACTGGGTTTATTTCCGTCGATCATCTGGCCGTCCTGACATGCACTTAAAAAAACGCTCTTGAAATTCATATTGACTTAATCTTTACCTAACTGACATAGAATTCTAATATATAACACAAATATATGGTGAGAAGATGATACTAAGAAATGTTAGTTTTAAAAAGTTTACGTTCATTTTACGTTAAATTATTATAGAAAAGTGATCCCCCACTTTTTAAAACTAACATTTCTTCATATCTTAGAAACTACTCGTTTGCCGTAATTTTAAACGTTATTTTCGTTTTCAGCGACCCCGAAAACCTTTAAGAGTGGTAATTTTAAAGGAATTTTCGAGGGTTGAGTAATTCTTCATATTTACCTTTTTTTTAATTGAATTGTTAGGTGAAAGTACAGAATAGTTACAATACACCCTCCCTTCCCCATGTTAAATAATAGGCTTCTAAATAATAGCGTTAAAAAATAGCTCGGGTCGTAAAGTGCAGGACTGCAGGAGTACCTATAAAAGGTAACGCCGGATCGGAAGAAGAGCTCAAAATGAAAATAAAATAAATTCTCAGCTCAAAATAAGAAATGGGAGAAAAAAAAAGTTAAACGGGAAAAAAAAGGAGCTCAAAATGAAAGAAAAATAAAACAAATTATTTTTACAATTGTAGCCATCCGTATTATAAGATTTGCGTGACGTCACTTCCAAGGTAAACAAAGAAGTGCGGAGCGTCAGGATAACCGCAACCAGCAAATACATAGAAATGTTAAAACTTTTAACGTGACTTTCTGATTATTTCGCTCACAGTTTTTTCCTCTGATGAGAAGAAATAGCATTTTTTGAAACTCAGCGGGTTAAGGAGCACCCAACTTTGGAGTATTCTGCCGAATAATAAAAACTTTTTGTAAAATTCTACTTTACAACTATGTTATTATTATTTATCTCCCTCTCTCTCTCTCTCTATATATATATATATATATAAGATGAATAAACATTTACTTTAGATATTCAAATATATATATACTAGAAAAAGTACCTGTCGTTGACTGGGTTCAAAAACAGCCTACAGAAAATGGACTCTGATTAATGAAAGTATGATAGGTTATGAAAAGGAAGGGTTATAAAGAGATAGCTTCGAATTTGGGGGAATCAAAACCAAAGCAAAATATGATGAAATTAAAAATAAAATAGATAAACCCCATAATTTATTATACCATATCTGTTCACACTGAAACATTTATCACAATATTTTGTGGATCTATATTAAAAAAACTTGTTAAACTTTGTGACATATTTACATTCTATGTGGTCAGGTGCGAACGAACACCCCATAATTTTATTATACCATATTTCTTCAAACTGAAACATAATTATCACAGATAAATATGAAAAGCCTTTATAAAAGTTTGTGCCTATTTCCATTCTATGGAGGCCTGGCGCGAACGCAGACCCCACAATTTTATTACACCATCCCTATTTAAGTTAAAACATACTTATCAAAGTATTCTTATGTACATCTATATCAAAAACCATTGTAAACGTTTTCTTTTTACATTTTTCATTTCCATACATTGTGGACCAGGCACGAACGCAGACCCCACAATTTTAATGAACCACCGATCAAACATACCCATTCCTGTGTCTCGATACATCTTCTATCATTATATGTAATCAGTTTTTTTAAAATAGTCAACTATATAGAAGCCTATTCGTGACCAGAGACACACACACACAGACGTTCAGCTTTATATTATAAAATATATATATGTGTGTGTGTGTGTGTGTGTGTGTGTGTGTGTGTGTGCAAATATCTCTACGTATAAAATAAATATATAAAAACTCAAACCCATACTGTTAAAGCTTATTAGTAGAATTAGAAGAAAGCACAACACATTGCCGCTAAATTTTGACAGGATGCTGTATTTCTTACCACTCTCAACACTCAAGTATACAAGTCGCTCCCTATAGTAATACACACGGACGAAAAAACGCTTTGGATAATCACAGATTTCAAGGTAGTTCTACTAAAATAGCTATATTTTTTAAACCAAAGCACTTCAAGTCTTCAAATTACTACCGTTTTGTTCGGAAATGAATATACTTTCAAATGAATTAATAAATATGAATGTACATTATATATTTTAAGAGTTTTGAGCAAATAAAGTGATAAAAATGTGAACGTCATAAAATGGCGTTTTCGGTAAGGTTTTGTAATGACCCCCCCCTGTTTTCTAAAGGTCCGTACCGTGATTGTATGAAATATTTCGTCATGAAATTTGGGAATCAATAAGAAGAGGTGTTAATCTTAATACTGTCAAGTGTCCGAAATATTTTTGACCATTTCTTTTTTTGTCGTGTTAAAAATAAGACTTTAATATGCCGAGTATCGAACATTTTGAAAAAAAATTCTTCGGACACCCAGTAGTAAGTAAATCAATCTTTTTACTATCTTTATCAATTAAAAGTATTATTTTATGTTGAGTAGGACCACGGTAATTGATAATTTAAAAGGACCTACCCGAAAAAAAAAATTGTTTCTATTTCTCGAATTTGGTCAAATGAAGTTAATATTACTAGAAGCAGCAGCAGCAGCAGCAGCTACAACCTGTAGAATCAGCCATAGCACAGTGTATAAACAAACACGCGTTCTTTAATTTTTATTCAAGAACGAATTAAGAAAAACAAAATGAAACATAATGAAAATAATTAAGAAAAACAAAATGAAACAAAATGAAAACATAATGAAATATGAATATAAATGTTCTTATGTTTAATTAGAGCTATTTTGTTATCAGAATAACATTAGTTTAGAACTATTCGGTTTTCAGAATGTATAATAACAACAATCCCAACCAATTCGGCATTATGAATCTGTTGCAATTTCTCACATTTTTCGTCAAATTTAAACACATGGTTAAAAAAAACAAAATAAACTTTTGTAGATATATAGCTTGCATGCACTTTTATTCTTTAAATTAGTTTTGAACAGCGAATTAAAACAATGTTTTACTGCGAACAGCCACAAATGTTTTTTTTCAAAATCAAAATAAGTATTAAAATCTCGTTTATACATAGATTCGAAAAAGTTGTCAAAAAACAAATATAACAAATAAATGTTATCAAAGGCAAGATAAGTTACTTTTCTACCTAACTGGATAATTTTCTAGTGTTTTTATTTAATGTAACATGTTTATTCAGCTCGAAAAACGTACAGTGTTTTCCGATGTATTGGAAAATTAAAAATGGCGCCCGGCCCGACTCTCTTTGACACGGTAAGTTTGAGAAAAGGAGTTAAAAATTTAAAAAAAAAAAACTATACAAAATACTGTTAAAAACTCACCGAATATATGTTAGCCTATGTCACGGTAACATATATTGAGCGAGTTTCTAGCAGTATTTTGTCTACTTTTTTATTTTTAACTCTTTTCCCCAAACTTACCGTTTCAAGAGAGTCGGGCGGCGGGCGCCATTTAAAATTTTCCAAAACATCGGTAAACACTGTTTTCAAGCTGAATAAACATGTTACATTAAATAAAAACACTAAAAAATTATCCAGTTAGGTAGAAAAGTAACTTGCTTTTGATAACATTTATTTGTTATATATTTGTTTTTTTTGACAACTTTTTCGAATCTATGTGTATAATAATACAAACCCTCAAAATCTATATCAATATTCTTGAAATTTTAAAAGCAGTTAGAAAACACATCAAACTACAATTAGGAAGCTTTTTATTTCGTTAATTTTTTTTTCTACTTATTAAGCGAAAGATATTTTTACAACCTGCTCCAGTGTAGTATAAACGGCCTATGGAATTAACACCTTCAACCTCGAAAATAGAAATCAACAAATTTATGGAATTTTCTTTGAAATTTCGCAACGCAGTTTTTTATTAAATTAAAACTAAATATATAATATAAAGCCAATAATTATGAACCGCTAACAGTAAATATGAGTGATGAACGCTCTCTTTGAAAAAAAAGCTCTCTTAACCTCACCTCTAATCCAAATTATGTGTGGCAAGTCTCCTCCTAAAACACTCTTTAACCCTAACAATAACACTAAGTTCGAGTGGCAAGCCTCCCTCCCCCTCCAACAAAATACCTCTGTAAGCCACATACAAGCATCTAAAACAAACAAACAAAAAATAGATCCTTCCTTAAAGAAAATACACATAAAAATAAATTGGTTAACTGTCCTAAAATGCTAGAATGGCCAGGAAATGGTGAATTATTTTACATTAAATTTTTGTGAAACTAACCGCTCCCCCCTCTAATATTGTTTTTGTTAGCTTTGTCTCTGTCAAGTTTTCAGTATGTTCACACATAATTTTCCTTAGCCCTACAATTAATTCAAAGTCCGAATGGCAACCCTCCACATATTCTCATTGCATAGAAACCCTCTTAAAACTACACATAATCATCTTAAAAAAAAAAAAAAGCATGCATATTTTCCCATAGAAAAAAAAACAGTTAACTGCCCTAAAATGCTAGAATGATCTGTAATAGGAAATTATTTTACATTCAATTCTAAAATAATTTGTTTATCTTTCATTAAAGTTTTTCATGGCATTTTATACATAATTTCCTAAAAAGGTAGAATCACATTTTGGAGGGGTGGTCAGAAGGAGTTGAGTGGGGTTAAACAGAAGGTGTTAATCTATAATAATACCAAAGAAATATTGCAATATATTCATTTTTAAATGGTCTTATGTTTAGATTTAAGTTTTTTGTACATAAAGCACATTACAATTCAACTTTGAGTTCTCCAACTTCTTTTCTGTTTATGGATACATGGCATTTTTAAGGAATTGCTGCATATTTATGCACATTTACTGCAGATTATTTGGAAACCATAAACTTTGGGAGATTTTCAGTTGCATATTCTGATTCCTTGTACAAAAATACACTTATACAGTAAATTTCATTTCTTAGTCTTGTGTTTTAACAAAGATATGACATTTTTACTGAAAAAGTAGTGTAAAAAATGTGACGAAACGCATATGGTCTTAAAGAGGAGAAAATATCCAAACGTGTGAGGCACAAAAATAGCCATAACTTCCTTAATTTTAATCAGATTTTAAAAATTTAAAAAGATTCTTTCTTAGCTCATCAAGCTCTTTCTATGCATACCAATATTGAAATATTTCAAGCTATTTCAATTTTTTCATGTGTATTGCTACTCCCTACTGAGACCACTTCTGCTGATCCATTCATGTAGAAATAGACTTTATTACAAAAGAGTTCCACAACTCTTAAGGATAGAGAAGGGTTAATCTTCCTGCATCCATTAATATATTAACACGTACATATGTACACATAGATGCACAGATTCACACAATCTTAAAACTATGTAATGAAAAAAAACTAGGACAACAAATATGAAGATGGCTTTTTTGCCATCAGTCAGGGAGGAGGAGGAGGAGTTCCTCAGCACCAAAGCTAACAGAGGAGTAATAATAATAAGTAGTAATAAGAGGAGTAACAGAGTCTCGACTAATGTTGAGATGACTTGTTCTCTGGTTCTGTGACACTCTCCCAGACTTTGCCTTCTCACTCTTTAAGAAGGGATCAATTTATTGCTAATCGCCGGAGTTACCCCTATTAGGGAATGTTGACAAATTAAGAAAATGTTTCTGAATTTTTGAGATGAGGATTGATAATTTGTATTATTTAGACACGTGGCATAGTGGATAAAGTACTTGGTAAAATTCAGTTGCAAGTTGAACTCATCTGGAGGTTGAAGGTTCAATCCTCAGTGTGGGAGATACAAAGAATACAATTACTTAAGATTTCTACTTGGTCATGGCTGACAGAACAAGAGCATGGTACCCTCAGGGTTCCATTTAAAATTCTATGCAGACTCTCAAGTTTCACAAAAATTCCAGAGTTCAACAATAGAAGAAGGTCAGAGGTTACATTGACTGAAACATTATGAAAATAATGCTTAAAATGCGAACAGTAGTCCAGATAATCCAAATAATATAAAAAAAAAAGAAAAGAAATGTGTAGGAAAAAAAATCAACTACAGATTTCGATCAAACATTCTCAAACTTATCAAACAGCAAGCAAATCTTGTTTACAGGATTCAGACTGCATTTAATACATTTGTTGTTAGCGGTGTTCAAACATATTTATAATAGCTTCCGTCAATTGATAGGTCTATCATATTTAAAATTTAAATATCATTTTCTTCAGTTGGTAACACTCAAGTTCAAAATAGAATTTTCATCAGTCTGTGATGCTTAAGTTTGAAATAGAATTACCATCATTCTGTCATACTTAAGTTAGAAATAGAATTTTCATTGGTCCATAATGCTTGAATTTAAAATAAAATTTTCAGCAGTCTGTCATGCTTAAGTTTAAAATAGAATTTTCAGCAGTCTGTCATGCTTAAGTTTAAAATAGAATTTTCAGCAGTCTGTCATGCTTAAGTTTAAAATAGAATTTTCAGCAGTCTGTCATGCTTAAGTTTAAAATAGAATTTTCATTGGTTCATTACACTTAAGCTAAAATAGAATTTTTGTTGGTCAGTCAAGGTTTGGTTTGAAATAAATCTTTTTTTTTTTTTTTTTGGTCCATGATGCTTAAGTTTTAAATTAAACTTTCTTTGGTCTTTCATGCTTTTATTTGGAAAATTTTTTTTATTGTTAATGATACAGACTAGCTCTAAGGCAGACCTAATAGATGCATCTTAAGAATAACTTTTGCTACTTCCACAACATTTTAGTCCTCGTGCTCTTCAGACATCTGAAGAAGGCTGGAGAGTATAAAAGTCAAAATGTTGTGCAAATGGCAACAACCAAGATGAGATAAAAAAAATTTTTTTCCATCAAAGAAAACAAACCTGTCTTATGCTTAGTTTCTGACGCCTAAATGTGTCAGCAGATGTTGGGATGAGACGTCTCTGCTCTGATGAGTGGCCTAGGGTACTGTTTAGATTTTCGCCCCACAAAAACAATTCATTAGGATCTGAAGGAGAAGAATTAATCACATTATTTAAAAAAAATCACAATTTTCTTTTTTTTTCGTTAATCCTCCCACCCCAACAGAATTTTAATGTTCCACTCTATCTCCTCTGAGATCTTCCGACCACTCAGTTGTATCAGTTAAGATAAAAATGAAATGTAATAAGTCTTCAGACGTACCTCTCCACCGTACTGTATATCGATACTCTATGGCTGACTGGGATAGCTTCCGTAAATTTATATCTGATTTACCTCTGCATTCCATGTTTAAAAAGGATGTGTCTTCTATAGTATCAGATCTGACCGAATGGTTAATTGTGGCATAGACTGATTCATACCATCTAAAAGTTTCAACAAAAACCTAACAGCCAGCCATGGTTCTTTCCAGAATGTGCTGCTGCCATCGCACACAGAAATCACTTTTTCCATAGCTACCAATGTAATAGGGATACTGAGACTAAAGCTGCTTCAGGACTGCCAGCAACCATTGTAAAAGAGTAATAAAAAAAATGCAAGAGAGCTATATGCTCAGTCTGTTAAATCCAAAGCAGTTGAGCAGCAGCTAGGTTCCAACCAGTTTTGGCAAATTGTAAACAGGATCCTGAACAGAAGCATGCGTTCTATCCCAACCATCATCAATGGAGCTGAGGTCATCTTGTCAGCATCAGACAAGGTCAAACTATTTGCCAAGAACTTTGCAGCTAATTCTACCCTATGCAACAAAAGCAATCAACTCCCCATATTTCCTCCTATAACAGACAACACGCTATGCAACATACAAATATCTGTGCGTGATGTCGCCAAGCTAATCAAGAACCTTGATTCCAGTAAAGTAACTGGCCCCGGCGGCATTCCAATTATAGTGTTGAAAAAGCTTCAACTAGAACATGCCCCCATACTTACAAAACTGTTTAAGCGTTGGCTTAAGGAGAAGTGCTTCCCAACACCCTGGAAAACCTCATCAGTATGCCCTGTATTTAAGAATTCAGGTGAAAAGTCATCTCCCTCTCAGTACAGACCAATAAGTCTCCTGTGTGTCATGTGTAAGTTGCTGGAATCCATATTAAATAAAGAAGTAGTCAACCACCTCAGCAGAAATAACCTTCTTAGTGACATGCAATATGGTTTCCGTTCTGTTAGATCTACAGCAGATGTGCTAACGGTTATATCTCATAGGATTAGTGAATCTCTTGACAAAGGCTTCCTTTCTAGGGCACATGCTCTTGACATATCAATATTAGTGGTTGATGTGCAGAAATCAGAGGTCCACAGTATTAACGCTGGAGTCCCTCAGGGGTCACACCTGGGCCCAACTCTCTTCCTCATCTACATCAATGATCTCCCAAAACACATACTTAAATCATTAGTTGACATCTATGCTGATGACACATAATCTATGGCAACACATCAAAGGCTGTAAATGACAAAGTTCTCTCTGATTCTCTCTCCTCTGATCTTGACCGCGTGGTACAGTGGAGGAAGAGGTGGCTAATTACTTTTAATGAATCTAAAACCAAGCTCTTATCTTTACATCATCAACACTCTGATCCCCATCTGGCGTTAATTGAAATGGATGGCTCTCGCCTTGGGTAGGCTTCATGTTTTGACAAGCTTCTGGGATTGATCTTTACTCCTGATCTGAAATAGAAAAGCCAGGTACATCCAAGGATGGAGTACTGCTGCCACATATGGGCAGAAGCTGCTAAAAACAGCCTATCCTGCCTTGACAGAGTACAAAATAGACTTTGTGGCTTAGTGCGGGATGCCTTTTTCTCTTCCCTGCAACCTCTCTCCCACAGCGAGCATATCTTTGTTTTATCGTTACTTCCATGGAAAGTGTTCGTCTGAGCTACAATCTCTGGTGTCCCCTCGCCAATATTTCACGATGAACACCCATCTAGCTCAAACCACTGCCCAAAACTTTCCCCACTCTTTATCTGTGCCAAAACCAAAATGTGGATTCCATGAACAAAGCTTCTTTCTTAGAAGTGCACACCTGTGGAACTCTCTTCCATTTGCCTGTTTCCCACATGATTACAACTTGGATGTCTTCAAGTCCAACATAAACAAATCCCTGATGAACCGCCCCCTTAAGTAAGACACTTTATCAAATCTCCAATACTAACAGTTACTACAATATTATCCCATTGATTACTGTACACGCAATAACCCTTATCCCCGAGTGGCTTCCAGGCCTTGATAAGTGGTGACTACCATGTAAAAAAAAGAAAATCTATCCTGACCGCCATCCAGTGGACGAAGAATAAGATTTTGTGAAACTTAAATGTTTTGGTGAACTGACGATGTACAGAATCAGATTTTTTACAATTTTTACAGATTTTGTAACTTTTGTGAAATTAACTTTTCGTGGTTAGAAAATCTGATTCTGTCTTTCTTTCCTGGCGCACATACGAAGCTTACTTTTGCTTTTTCAGCAGAAATCAGCATAGAGACGCTGAGTATTTTATGTGAAGATCTCCCGGTACAGATGATCAAAAACCACAGTTTCCGATGAGGTTAGAGGTCAGTTGCTGACCTGAGCACTGGAGGCCTGTCACAATTGGTGCCGTGATCAGGATATGACCCTGAGGGTGTAATTGATTTGCCGCGGAAAAAAAAGTACGATGAACACAAAAAAATAATAATAGACAGAGAGAGAAAAACGTAAAGAAAAGAGAAGGTGAAAAAAAAACACGCGTGAAACGCACATTTGAAAATAAGACAATCGCAAAAAACTGAAAAAAAAAAAAACTATGATAAAATAGAGAAAGAAAATTTGAAAATAAGACAATTGTAAAAAACTGAAAAAAAAAAACTATGATAAGAAAGAAAAGTGAAGGTTATAAAACACAGGGACAGTAGAAGAGAAAAAGAAGAGAAAGAACTTTTTTTCTCTCCCTTGGGACACACGCGCGAACAAGAGAAAATTGTAGTCAATAGTGAGAGAAAGGGAAGAGTTGTCCTTTTTAGCGCGTAACTTGGATTGAGTTATAATTTTGTGTGTTGACTTACATTGAAAGAAGAGAGAGGTTGAAAAAAAAAAAAAGAGAAAGTAGCTTTTAAAGAGATATTGGTGCAGTCTTTTGAGTGGTTAAATTGTATTGAATTTGATTTTTTTTTCTGTTTCAATTGTTTATGTGATTTTTCTCTTCTTGATTTCATTGACTATATTGTGTATATTTGACTGCTTTGGGTGTTATTAGGATGTAGGGAGTTAGCTAAATAATAGGATAATAAATGGATAAATAAATGGATATTAAAGAGGTCACGGGGGTTACGTCCGAGTGTTGGGCATGGGTGCGGATGAACACAGACGCAGATAGTCCTAGGCGGTGGATAGACGAGATCTCTGGGGAGCTCACAAATATGGTAGAGAAGAGTCTGGGTTCATCCAAAGTCACAGAGGCATTTTGAGCTTTACTGGGACACTTGAGAATTCCGAGCTTCCATGGAGAAGCAAGTGAACTTGACGAATGGCTACAGGCAGTCGGAAAGAAACAGACAGTTTATGGTCTTCAAGATGCGGAGATGATTCTTCTTGCATACGAAGCTGCTTCAGGCCCAGTATCCAGATTCATTGGCAGACAATTCCAAGAAAATTCACAGCTGACCTGGCAGCAGTTAAGGTCAGCTCTAATTAAGGAATTCAGCAGTGAAAGAATGGTCATTGACGCCGTCTGGGAATTATTTAGGCTTCGTCAATGAGCCGGAGAAGAGATTAGTGGTTTGGCTGAGAGAGTGTCCAAGCTGGTGATAAGGGCTTTCCCAGACCGGACGGGCCGATATAAGTCCTGCTGGCTGACGTGTTGGGTGAGGCTCTTCTGGATCGGGATATAAGGGCAGACCTGTTGAAGGGTAACCCCGTTAACCTGAGCGAGGCGGTAGAGCTTGCTCAGAACAGTGACTGACCGCGTTTGGGGGCACATTCGAAATTCGAGACTGTGGGAGGAGGTCAGGAAGAACCTTTCCCCTGTGAGAAAGCCAAGGTCAAGACCGGCAACTGAAGTTAATCCCCCTGCCCCGGGAGATAATCGAGGAAGACTGGGATAAGGAAGCTGATTCCAATTATTTGGAATGGGACATTCGTTATGGCCACTATAAGCCCGTTCCTGGAAGAATGGGACTGGTATGCTTTAGGTGTGATTATAAAGGTCATCGGGTGGCAGAATCTCCAACCTGATGGGAAGGTAATCCCTGGGATCTGCAACCCTACTGCTGCAAGTGTCATAAACACGGACACGGATCTAAATGGTGCACAAATGCAAGTGACTGTCGCTTAGGAATTGGCCGATATGCTCAATCAGAGCAACGAGACCCGCCCCCCCCCCACCTGAGGGCAAATCAAAAGGGAACGGACGGGAGGCTCCAAACCAGAGGATGAGTGGCCGGGTCACCTGAGTACAACCCGTCCTAAAACTGGCTCCAGGAAATGCCGATGGGTCGCTCAGGATATAAGGGCACCGGTGACCCAAAAGGTGTCAATGCCCTTGTGCTGTTGGATGTGCGGACAAACCGGTCATATGGCCAGAACCTCTCCGAAACTGCGTTGTTGGAATTGTAGGGAAACTGGCCATTGGAGAAAGGAGTGCCCTCAGAAAAGAAAGAGGTCCCCAAAACAAGGGGGAGGATATCAGAAATTTGGCTGTTAAGGGGTCAAAGTTCAACGATTTGACCTTTGACAACTCTAACAAACTCCTCCGCCAATTTTGGGTCTAAACACTTGAAATTTTAGATATAGGTTCCTTGGACATGAATCTAACTTAATAACTGTATTTGAGCCCAAAACAATAAATGTTAAGGAGTCATAAGTGAGGTCAAAGTTTTTAAAAATTTGACCTCTGCGGTCTCTACCAAATTACTCAGACAATTTCTGGTCTAAACATTTGAAATTTTACATAAAGGGTATTCAGAGATAAGGCAAGCTTTTTAATTAGTTTGAGCTACAAATATATAAATCTATGTATGTATGTTTGCATGTCTGCCTAAAACTTTTTACAGAGGCGATGGATTTTCACAAGATCAGTATCGTTTTGAACTCGGCTCTTCAGATGACAAATATCGAAAAATTGGCTAAAAACATTAATTTCTTCACCTTCAACTGGACACTTTTCTACAGGGAGGGATCGCTTTTTTCACAGATATTTTCGAAAGTAATCCCCTCTTTTTGATTGTCTAGCCTTAATTTAAAGCTACGTCACTTCCAGTTTGGTGATGGTCATCACGTTTTTTTTCCCCATTCTTTTTCTCCTTCGCGGTACGGATTCGAGTCTGCCTTTTTTTCTTTTTTTTTTTTTGCTCAACACACACCGCCATACACCCGGGCAATACCGGACACCTATACTAGTAAATATATAAATTAAAAACAACAAAATATCTCCAAAACAAACCAATTTCCAATGCAGCCATATACACTGTTCCTTGTGAAAGTTGCCATCATATATAGGTTGGTGAAACCCAACATAGATTAGAGAAAAGGTTCAATGAACATAAAAGAGATATAAGAAATAGCAATTCTCTGAGTGCATTATTCTCTCAGTCATTGCAACATAATTTGACTTCAAACAAGCAAAAATAGTTAAATTTATTTCAAATAAACGGAAACGGAAACTTCTTGAATCAGTGCTTATCGCAAATTCAAGCACAATTAAACAATATGGAGGTTTCTACAATGTATTGCCATTAATAAGTAAACTCTTATTAAAAGAAGATAATTTACTTTTAGACACAGGTTAACTCTCTTACCATAGAAAACAACACCTATAATAATACATATAATCAGTCAATAAATTACATAACAAAAATACACTCATCTCATTTCAGTTACATATCCATATTTAAATTATAATGGATGTATTTGTTCTAAAAAGAATATGAACTGCATCATATCTTTTTAAATATATTAACGGCTATATGACGTTATAAAAAAAAATCTTACTCTATTTCACAATGCTATTGAATTTCCAACAACTTTTTCGTTTCTCAAATGGAACAAAGTCATACATTTCATTACATGAAAAATATATTTTTAAATATTTGTAATGATGTTTTGTTTTCTTATTTCATTCATCTCGCAATAAAACACGTTGATGAACACATAACTTGGTTTGTTCCTATTTTTTTATCTCTTTATTATATCATCAGAACAATAGGAATAGTTATTGTGGTAGCCCCCCCCCGCCCAAATGTAAACAGAATTCTTTTAAAACAGGTCTTCTACTTGGTTAATGTCAGTGTGTTACTTACAGAAAAACGGTTAAACTGCAGAAACACCTGTCAAAAACTATACAAGTTCCATAATTGTATACCCCCTCCAAAAAAAGAACGAAAAACATAAAAATGTTTTTGCAAACCACTCGTGAAAACTTAATCAATTAAAAAAGTATTAAAAACTATGTAACAACACAAAAAAAATGAATCACATCTATTTTTCTAAAAAACTTTCTTGTTATTTCAAATGTCTGTTAAAGACTTCTCCGTGACATGACAAGCCACTTTACTATGCGTGTGTGTGTGTGTGCACGAGCATTAACAAAGGTGGTGAAATGGCACAAAATAGTCCCAGGGTCCAGGGGTTAATACCATGCAAACGGTAAATTTGCGACGGGTTTGATTATCGGATTTATTGTCAGTGACCTCAAATACCCCTATCAAAGACAAATTCGAGTGGTCGGTGTTCTGTTGTAGCGTAAGGTAACATTTACCTTAGTAGGGTTATGAAAGTTTTTATTTTGAAGTGGGTATTATTCATACTCGGGGCTAGTTGTAGATTTTTTTGGGTGAGGTTTGTCACTCAGATTTAAGGTTAATGCTACAACAGATTCGAGAAAGGCACTTTTAGAGGGTCAGCTTGTCACTCAGACCTAGATTTAGTAATAGCATGATATATAACATTTTCAAATTGAAAAAAAAATATTTAAAAAATTTGGAGTACTAACTGCTGTAAAAGGCAATAATGACTGCGAAATTGGGGAATTATTATAAATTAAATTTATATGTGAAACTGATCCCTCTCTACTCTAAATTCTAAATTGCTTTAGTTCTCATTTTTGTTTTGTTTTTTCCACCGAGTGTTTTAGGGTATTCACACATAATCACGTAAAAAAGTAAAATCTTTTTTTTTTTTTTTTGTAATTGGTAGCTAGAAAGTCATTTCTTACTACAATAAAGTACACAAGTTAAGCATATTTGAAAACCAATATTTCTTGAAGTAACCAATATTATGTAAAAGGACCACAAATCGCATTACTTTTAAACAAAAAAGTTTTGTTTTTCAAAATAAACCTGTAAACGTACTTTACAAAACTCTTTGATTTCAAACTAAATAGCCGACAGCTTCAGCTGCTAACTAATTAACAATATTTATTGCTACCGTTCAAATTGTTTACTTTCATTGAAAAGCGTTTGAAATTATGGAGGAGAAGCTAATTAAAAATGGCTGGTATCAAAAGAGAAATCAACAGAGAATTATCATTTTGAAACATGAAAATAATAAAAACATGAATTTACTTATTACTTGGCATACAAAAAATATTTAGAAAAATATGTTGTTTTTTTTATTCAATCTTCACCCCAAACAAGGCAAGTGCCACTTTGAAGTAGGGGGCTACTATCGGGGACAATTTGCAGGGGCATTATGAAGGGAGATGAGTAGAAAGATGTTTGTTCACATTACACTTGAACTTCTGCATATCAGTACAGTTGGGAAAGCAGTATCCCAGAAGGGAGTTCCAAAGACTTGCAGTTTTGGGGAAGAAACTATTGGAGTAAAAGGCTTTCTTACACCTAGGAATCTCGACTGTAAAGGGGTGGGACTTAGCTGCTTGTCAGGTCCATCGGGGGTAGTCACGCCGAGGAGGTACAAGTGCTTTCAGTTTGTCAGAGCAGCCACCATTAAAGTATTTGTAGAACAGGCAGAGGGATGCAACATTTTGTTGATGGGACAGAGGCTGAAGCTTAGATGACAGTTCAGGACCTATCAGGTTGGCGACTCTCTTTTGAACCCTGTCCAGGAGTGAGAGACAAGTAGTAGATGCACCAGCCCAAATGTGACAGCAATACTCCATACATAGGCGAATGGTGGCCTTATAGAGGTACAGATTACTTTCAGGTATAAGTAATTTTCTGGCACGGTAGAGAGAGCCCACCTTCTCATATGTATGATACATGTGATGTTAAAATCTTATTCTAAAATCAACAAAAAGACTAATGGACCAGTTTATTTCATACCCTAACAATAAGTGAGATTGATGGGGTTTTTTCTGATTGTTTTTCAAATTTCATGATGAAATTCCTCATAGGGGAATGGTGCCAAGCTTTTAAGCACCGAGCAGGTTAAAAAAAATCTAATGCAAAATGGCTGTTTCATAGCGTTAACATTTTTTATCATTTCCTAAAAACTCTTCAAATATATCATGTAGATTATTATTTATTAAAGCACGCGAAATTTCGAGGGCTTAAAAAGTTTTGGTTTTTAAAATATGACTATTTTAATAGAAATACCTCAAAATCTGTAATTATCCAAATCGTTTTATGGTTGATGGGCATTGCTAATAATAGACACAAAGGAAATGACAATAGCAGAAACTTCAGACACGGAATGTACACATATCCAAGGCAATAGCAGAAAATAACCTTCAGGCTGTAATGGAATGGATCTGCAAATGAATGGTAACATTTAATGCTACTAAGACTAAGCTTCTTTCCTTTAACAACTACAAAAAACTTCTTAACCACTGATTTCCATGACAAGTAAAACTCTACCCAAAAGTTTATTATTTAAACTCCTCAGCTTAATATTCACATGCAACATGAATTCGAACTAACACATTCAGGACATTGCCAAGGCTTTTGTATAGAAGGTGAGCTTCCTCTACTGTGTTAGAAAATTATTCACCAGAGAGTATCCTATGTGTTTAACAATTCGTCCATGCATAGAGTATTATTGTCACATCTGGGCTTGTGCATCTACCACTAGTCTCTCATTCCTAGACAGCATAAAAAAAAAAAAAGCCTCAAGTCTAATAGGTTCTGCACTTTCAGGTAAACTTCAAACTCTATTCATTGCTGCCATGTTGCATTCCTGTGCCTGTTTTACAAGTACTTTAATGGAATGTGCTCTGATGAACTCATAACACTTGTAGTCTTTTGATGTACACGCTCCTAACTAATCAAGCAACAAAATCCCACCCTTTCATTTTTGTAGTCCCAAGATGCTAGGAAGCCTCCTATTCTAATAGTTTCTTTCCTCAAACTGCCAGAATTTGGAATTCTCTTCCTGTTTCCCCTGACTGTACTAACCTGCAACAGTTAAAATGTTATGTGAACAAACATCTCACTACTTAACTCCCCAGTGTCCTGTTAAACACAATCCCAAATAGCAGGCCTTTTATGTTCCAAATGGCAAAAACACACTCTAGATGATGATGTATCAGAATCTCAACATGGTTTAAGAAATGACAGAGAAGTGGCAATATCCTTGCTTGGGATGGAAAAGAGTAAAAAAAAATAAAAAATAAAAAAAAATAATTTTTTATATGCATTAGTTCTTTCTATTTATCTAAAATATCTTCTCATAAAATGTATACAATGCTGTTTTATAAGAATAGTATTTAAGATATATAAAGCGTACTATTCAATTATTGGAATTCTTTGAGATGAGTAAGTTGTATATTTATTTATTTGTGGACTGTTATCCTCATCTTCATAATTGTCGTTTCACAATATTTCGGCCAACTATTACTCTGGCCTTCTTCAAGTGGTTGTTAACCACGATGGGATAGAAATGCTGAATCTGTTAACTGTATCCTCAGTAATTACTGCCTTCCATAGTTGTTGTTGACTCACCACGTTTTGGCCAACTAATCCTCTGGCAGTTTTGAGTAGGATTAAAACTGCTATCTTCAGATAATGCTCACCTGGAACTGTAAAGACTCAACACCTCTATCCACTGCACCATGGGTCCTAAACCTGAAGGGTGATCCAGGTTGGATTTTTTTTTTGGGGGGGGGGGTCTTATAAATCCAAGTTTTTCATTCTTATCTGGTTTTCCATAGTTGGGTCTGTATTGAATGTTATTAGATATTATTATTTTTATTTTATTGGAATCCTTTGAGATGAGTAAATTATATATGAAATGTTTACAAGTAATAAATGCTGGGTAATAAATGAAATAATAACTATGCAAGAAATAATAAAAAGAACTATAAAATGTCTTCAGTACATAATAATAAGAAAAAAATTTTTTTAAAAAACAAAATAAAAAAAAAAATGGAACATTTCAGCAAATATTTTTTCTTTTTTAAATAGTAAGTAGGATAGTTGGTGGGGAAGAAAAAAAAAATCAACATTTTTTTTTGTAAAGAATGGATTTTACTTTTGATTTCAATTTACTTTACGAATATTTGAGATAAAAAAATAGATCTTGTGGCTTAAAAACATCGAAAAAAATTATGGTGGAATAAAAATAGTGGCTAAAAAGACATTGAAGAAATGTTTTAACAAAACCTGGTGAAGATTTTTTTTTCTTGAGGGACACAAATAATTTTTTTTTTTTTTCAAAGAGAAAAAAAACAATGCATGACTTCTCTATTAAAACAATTTCAGATTTCTCGTTTCTGAAAAAAAGGTGGTAAAAACAATGGCTTACCTTCGAGAGAATATTTGAAAGAATTTGAACGATTCATTTGAAGCAATTCTAAAGCTTGTAATCTGTCATGATCCAAAAGGGTAAGAAGAGCAGAATTCTTTTAAAAAAAAAAAAAAAAAAAAAAAAAAACTCAATTAAATCAGTGGTTGCAGCCAAATTTTTTTCTGCATTGTTGAAATAAAGACTTATTTATATTGCACCAGATTTATCGTTGATACAAAATAAGTCAAGAAGAAAAAAGAAACAGATAAATCAAGTTATCTGTGATCTACTTGAATAAGTAACAAAAATGAGTTGTCTCCCCCTGTGATCACTACTACTGGAATAAGTAAAGCATGAATTACCTCTCCTGTGACCACTACAAATTGAATAAAGCAGATGTCTCCCACATGATTACTACTACTTAAATAAATTAAGCAAGAGTTATCTCTCCTGATATCATGAGTGTTTAAATATATAAAGCACGACGAGTTGTCTGCCCCTGAAATCATTACTACTTATTTTAGTAAAGCACAAGTTGTCTTCTTTTATGAATGTACACATAGCCCTCCCCCTTCCAAGTTCATAAAAATAGGAGAGAGTTTGAATGTGTTCTACAAACCACCCTAGAGTGTCTTCACTCTCTCTGTACAAAATTTTGTCAGGACATGCTGACATGAGAAAACTTCTACAAGTAAACCCTGACCAAATATTTCAAATAACATAGTATTCAAAGCCCAAATAATATCTCAATATAGACAGACAATCTTCTACTGATATTAGCACAAGTAACAACATAGTTGAATAGTCACCAGACTAAATGAATTCTGGTCTTTGAATTCAGTAAAACCAAATAAAAACCATACAGTTAATTGGACCATTGCGAAGAGTAAAAATTATTATTCTTCATTGCTTTAATTACTTATAGTATAGAAAGGAAAGAGGAACCTTAAATAAACCTTCAAATGTGTAACATTTTAAACAACTTTGCACATGTGTTTTCGCCAGTGAGCAATCAAGGACAACAAAAACAACAACAAAACAAAGTCTTTTTATACACAAGTTGTGTAAAATATTTAGTGCTTGTCTTTCTTCATAGTTGCTCCCTTTGTTGTTTATGACTGGCCGTAATCCTCATTATGGTTGTTGACCTCTAACCTCTTCTGCTTAACTACACAATGGCGACTTACTAAGACTTTCAAAGGTTTTATTAGACAGAGAGTTTGTTCATGGACGAAGAGATTACCTAGGCTGAAATTAACTCCTTCTTACTTGTTCTTCTACTTGAGAATTGACACAGACAGGCAGACATGAAGGTAATATATACTTCGAGCCTCTCTACATCACCGGATGCAACTTACCTCTCGATTCAGACTGACTAGAAACTCTGTTCTTGTTCAATAATTTCTATCATCATCTTGTTCTCCTGAATTTCTGGCACGATTTGTCTAGGAAGCTTTGACACGCCTACCACCACTGCTTCAATCATACCTCCTGCGGCTGGGTCTATTTCCATTTGCTGCCAGGTCATCCTGATATGTACTTAATGTAGCCTTCGCTAAAATGCATACTAGTTAACATAATCACTACTTACTGGCATAAGATTATAATACATAACAAATGTGTCTCATAAAGAGATTAAGTGCTAGCCCCAAAAAGAGGGGGGGGTTTCATTTCGGAGAACTCCCTGAAGTAAAATGAAAAAAGAAATAAAAATAATAAAACAAACCTGAATAAGAAATCTGGCGATTGCAATGTGGCCATAAAATATGGCTTTATGTAACGCTGTCCATTTTGATTCACCGTCCACAGCATTGATGTCAACCTTTTTCTCTTTCAGTAGCCATTCTACAACATCAAATTTGCCACACACCGTAGCCATGTGTAAAGCTGTCCGTCCATCAAGGTCGGCTTGGTGGCCAGCCGAATGGCACAGTTGAAAATAAGCCTGAATTTCAGGCAGTGAATACCGTGTTATTACAGAGTTCAGTTCAGAGGCATGCTTTCTTGAGTGGCACTTGGGACCACACTCATAATCAAAGACATCCATCACGTTTCCTTTTCGATATTTTTATGGCAGATGAAAAAACTAAAAAATGAAACAAAAATGGAATTAATATTAGTTGCATTAATAATAATAATGATGAAATAAATGTGGCGTTTTGCCTACTGATATCATAATTTTGCATGACTTCTATGTCTCATTACAAAGATTAAAATAATGATACAAGTCTACTGAACCTTATACCTAGAATCCTTATTCACATTCTGAGCAAAATTCATCAAATAATTTTGCTTCTAGAAAATGTCTAAAACTTATCGATTAAGTTTAAATGGTATTTACAAGCAACTGAAATTCAGGGAATCTTAATTGGCAATGGATCAAGTTTAATGCAAATCTGAAATATTTAAAATTAATAGAAATCCACTGTTTAGGAGCACAATGAAAATAGAAATCAAAACATGACAGTTAAAAGATGATGTGCATTATTTTTTCTTAACTATCATGATGGTTTTTTTTTTACACATGATCGAGTGCTAACACACTTAACTGGACGATACAACCTCCATCTCCGCCAAACACCATCATGACAATTAAGAAAAAAACAAAGTGTTGTCTAAACCTTCCTAATGAAGGCTTTTGTAAAAGCCGAAAATTAGAAATTTTAAATACATAAACATTTATTAAAAAAAGTAAAAATAATGCACGTGTCTGATCTTTTAAACATTATGTTTTGAATTTGAAATATATTTAAATTTTAGAAAATTGGATGTTGTTCCCATATCATACTTCTAAAACTTTTCTAAAATAATCCAAAGGAGCTGAAATTCAAGGACATTTATTATTTGGCATCTAATATCTATGGTTAAAATTTAAGAAAATATATGGCATAGATACTATCCCTACGAAAGTATTTCATATAGGCTGGTTATAGAGTTGCCACATACATCAATAAAACTATGCAAAAATGACACCAAATATAAAAGCCATGCAGTTCAGATCATGATCGACAGAATGTTAGTTCTTTTTATTTCAGATAACAGAATACAAAAGAACAAACAAATAAATGTGATCAGTACAAACTTACTTTGCCTTTTTGTTATGTTTTGGAATTTGGTTTTGGTTTGAGATTATTCTTTGAAAATAAAGACTTGGTGAAAAATAGAGTTTATTACAGTAAAAAAGCTTTATTATAAGTCACTACAGAATTACTTGGAGAGAGCTGTTAAATTATCATGATTAATTTATTCATATATCTATACTAGCATGGGTGCCCGGTGTTGCCCGAGTGTTTGGAGGTGGATGTTGAGCAAAAAAATAAAAAAAGTGGTAATAGGAAGGCAGGCTCGAACCCATATCGCAAAAGAACGGGAAAAAAACCCAACGTCTTTGTTGTTACGACCACCGCCAAACCGGAAGTGATGTAGGTTTAATTAAGGCTAGAAAATCGAAAGGGAGGATGACTTTCGAAAATATCGGCGAAAAAAAGGGACCCCCCTGTAAAAAAGTGCCCAATGAAGGTAAAGATATTAATGCTTTTAGCCAATTTTTCAATATTTGTCGTCTGAAAGGTCGAACTTCAAAATGATACCAATCTTGTAAAAATCCGTTGCCTCTGTTGAAAGTTTTAGGCAGACATGCAAACATACATACATACATACATTTATATATTGGTAACTCAAATTTTCGACCTAAACCGATTAAAAAGCTTGCCCTATCTCTGAATACCCTTTATGTAAAATTTCAAATGTTTAGACAAGAAATTGTCTGAGTAATTTGGTAGAGACTGAAGCGGTCAAATTTTTTAAAACTTTGATCCCTATCATGACCCCTTAATATTTATCGTTTTGGGCTCAAATCCAGTTATAAAAGTTAGATCCATGTTCATGAAACCTATATCTAAAATTTCAATTGTTTATACCTAAAATTGGTGGAGGAGTTTGGTAGAGTTCTCAAAGGTCAAATCGTTGAACTTTGACCCCTTAACAGCCAAATTTCTGGCCGAAAATGAATTACAAAGATTTTCCCAAATCTCAGTACCCTGTATATCAAATTTCGAGTTTGTAGACTGAAAATTGACAGAGTTATTGTGTAGGGAAATGTACACAGACACTTTCACTTTTATAGATATGTGTGTGTGTGTATATCTATATATCTATAAAAGTGAACGTGTCAGTGTGTCTGTCTGTCTGTGTATATTTTCCTTCGCAATAACTCTGTTAATTTTTAGTCTACAGACTCGAAATTTGATATACAGGGCAGTAAGATTTGGGAAAAATCTTTGGGATCGGTTTTCAACTAGAAATTTATCTGTTAAGGGGGTCAAAGTTCAACGATTTGACCTTTGAGAACTCTACCAAACTTCTCCAACAGTTTGGGGGCTAAACACTTAAAATTTTAGATATAGGTTCCTTGGACATGGATCTAACTTAACTCAATTTGAGCCCAAAACAATAAATTTTATGGGGTCATAATAGGGGTCAAAGTTAAAAAAATTGACCTTTTTTTTTTGTTTTGTCTTTTTTTGCTCAGCATACACCTCTAAACACCCAGGCAACGCCGGGCACCCATGCTAGTATATATATAAAAGTGAACGTGTCTGTGTGTGTGTGTGTGTGTGTGTGTCTGTCTGTCTGTCTGTGTACATTTCCCTACGCAATAACTGTCAATTTTAAGTCTACAGACGAAATTTGATATACAGGGTACTGAGATTTGGGAAAATCTATGTGATTGGTTTTCGGCTACAAATTTGGCTGTTAAGAGGTCAAAGTTCAAAGATTTGATCTTTGAGAACTCTACCAAACTCCTCCGCCAATTTGGGGTCTAAACACTTGAAATTTTAGATATAGGTTCCTTGGACATGGATGCAACTTAATTTGAGCCCAAAACAATAAATTTTACGGGGTCATAATAGGGGTGAAAGTTTTAAAAAATTGACCGTTTTATTTATTTTTTTTTTGCTCAGCAGACACCTCCAAACACCCGGGCAATGCCGGGCACCCATGCTAGTATGTATATATATATATATATATATATATATATAGATAGATAGATAGATAGAGAGAGTCATCCACATACAGTACTGTTTCGCTATATATATATATGTATGCGTGTGTGTGTGTATATATATATGTATGTATATATCTATATGTCTAAAAGTGAAGTATGTGTGTGTACATTTCCCTACCAAATAACTGTCAATTTTTGGTCTACAGACTCGAGATTTGATATAAGAGGTATTGAGATGTGGGAAAATCTTTTTAATGGGGTTTCAGCCAGAAATTTGGCTGTCAAGGGGTGAAAGTTCAACGATTTGACCTTTGAAAACTCTACCAAACTCCTCCGCGAATTTTAAGTCTAAACACTTGAAATTTTAAATGTAGGTTACTTGGACATAGGCCAAACTTTTTCATTTGAGTTGAGACCAAAACAATGAATGTTAAGGGGCTAAAATTGGGGTCAAAGTTTTAAAAAATTGACTTCTGCAGTCTTTACCAAATTACTCAGCTAATTTCTGATCTAAACATTTGAAATTTTACATAAAGAGTATTCAGAGATAGGGCAAGCTTTTTAGCTAGTTTGGGTCGAAAATTTTAGTTGTCAAGCGGTCAAAGTTCAAAAGATTTGACCTTTGTGGTCTCTAGCAAACTACTCAGCCAATTTTTGTCAAAACATTTGAAATTTTATATAACAGGTATTCAGACATGCGGCAAGCATTTTAATCAGTTTTGGAGCGAAAAATTGGCTGTTAAAAGGTCAAAGTTGACCTTTGCATATTCTACCAAACTCCTCCGCTAATTTGGGGTCTAAACACTTGAAATTTTAGATGTAGGTAACTTGAACATGGGTCAAACTTTATTTTGGTTTGAGACCAAAACAATAAATGTTAAAGGGTCAAAATTGAGGTCAAATTTTTAAAAATTACCTTTGCGGTCTCTATCAAATTACTCAGACAATTTCTAGTCTAAACATTTGAAATTTTACATAAAGGGTATTCACACATAGAGCAAGTTATGAACAGTATATAGTGCCCGAGCAAAGTCATATATATATATATATATATATATATATATATATATATATATATATATATATATATATGTATGTCACAGAAGAACCGGTGGTTTTTGAGATATTTTTTTTGTAAGATACAGAATTTTAATTTGCCGGCCTGTCAGGACAATGCAGGCAGATTCAGCTCACATGTTTTCCAAGAAAGGACCTAAGGAAGACATTTCTACCAAAATTCCTTTCTCTTCAGGACATTTTTATTTCAAAGAAAACAAAACGTTGGAACTTTCTATAAAATTGTGAAGAGTGACTCTCAAAGAAGGAGAAAAAAAAGAAAGAACAAACATTTTTAAAGGATACTTTTCACATCCCCTTTTTTTCTTTCAAGTTTTACCAACAAAGTAAGATTGTTTTTTTTCTGTGTCATTATTTTTAAAGGGACAAAGCATATCTCCTATTTTTAATTTGTTTGGACAATAATTTTAACTTTGTCATTCCATTCGATAGTCTCGAAAATTAGAATTAGTCTTTCTATTAGAGATCCCTTTTTTGTATGTCCCAATTTTTTTTTTTTTTTCTTATTTTTTGATAACCCCTGCTTTGGGAAATAAAAGCAATACAGCATTTTATTTTTCAATAAAACTTGACTAAATTAGTATACTTTTCAGGTCTGGTTTTTATTTTCTCCTTTTTTTGTTTTGCCTCCCCTTTGTTTACGCCATTTTGCCTTTATGTTTTTTTCATTCCCCTTTTTTCCCCTTTCAATTAGTTACTATGAAAAACGGATTTTGATAACGAGTTCAAAATTTCGACAGTAGTCTAGTCACTACTTACTTACCTCCTAACACCAATTTTTTTTTTAATGTAGACAATATCTAACTCCCCAAAAAGAGGGCCTCTAGATTGGAATAAAAAAAAAATTACTTCAGATTGGACGGAGTTCTCCACCTCTGACTAAGTACAGAACAGATCTTAGCCCAAAGTAATCAATAATATTACTTTCAAACAGAAGAGTAAAACCCCTGTTAAGGACAGGTTTCCAAATAATAATGCTATTACTTTGAAACCTAATTTTAACATTTAACAGGGAGGGAAGAGGGCTTTGTTAACTATTCTGTACCTTGACTTGCTGGCTAAAATATTAACCAATATAAAGTCCACATTGACAATTATTATTGTCAACTAAAAGTGCGATAATTATACAAATTATTTACTTAATTATTGAAATAGTTTGTAAATAAAGCAAATAAATGAGTAAATTTATATTTGAGTTCGCAAAAATCACTAAAAGTTAAAGTGGAGTTGATAAGAAGGATAAATGAATGACACTTGAAACTTCAACTTTGAAATGGTCACCATTTTAATGATAATATAATGAATTTTGCAGACAAGTGAACTAGCTATTATTTATTTTTATTTATTAATTTTTTGCTAAAACTTGGTTTTAAGTAACACTCGAAGTGTTCATTCCATAATTGAAATTTCACTCACGTAAATTGGTTTTAAACAAGCGAAAAAAAATTACTTCAGGTAAAATGATAGCTCCAGTTCATAAGTTTATCCTTTGAATAGAAAATTACAAACTAGAGTTATCGTTCTTAGTTTCTATCTCGACTGGTTTATAAAGATGGCAACTATATTTTTAACATCGACTTTCATTTCATATGTACGATGAAACTGGCTACGACTTACTTTTGGGACATTTTGCATTATAGATAACAAAATGAAAAAGTGATATTTATTCATTGGGTTTCTGTCAGTATTTTGTTTAATTTTCGATTTTTGAGCAGTTATCGAAACAACCCAGATGAGACCATCTAATGTCAGCCATTTTTTCTTGTTCTGATCTAAGGCTCGGCACCAATTGCTGTTTCAAAGTAAATAAACGCTTTAAAATAAGTTAAACATAAAAACTTATCCAAGTCGATAGAAGAGTAACTTACCTTGCCTTTGATAAATTTATTTGTTGTATATTTGTTTTTTTTTACCACTTTTTCGTTTTGTTGTCTATACTCTAAAATGCCAAAACTAAATAATTTACGTGACTCAAATAAGAACTTACCACCACAAATTGTTAACAATTAAAATTTAAATATTTTTAAAATTTTATATGACAATCGATTAATGAATAAATAAGTAAATAAAAAAAAAATACTGAAAAAAAATAAAAAAAATAAGGAAAGCTTAAAATAAATTGAAAGTGAAAATGATTGAAGTAACGATGTTTGAAAATTGTTTACATGGCACTTTTTTTTTTACGTACACGAAAGTTATATAAAAAAAAAGCTTTTAGCGAAAGTAAACAACATTTAAAACACGCATTGCACAAATTAATTTAAAACGAATACCCATTTATCTGTACATAAACGATTTCATATTTCAGAAATATTTATACTTACAAGATTTCAAATGCTTTTATTTTCCAATCAGATTCATAAGGTGTCTGAGGTTGAAAGTTGCTGAATTAATAAAAATCGTAGAGTTCTCTCCCTTTGCCAATTGCCCATTGACATCGTTTAATTAGATTAACTTATACAGAGACAGAAAAATACGCCTAAATAGTTCAAATTTATCTATCCTCTATATCCTGTAATAATTTTATTAACTAAGCAGAGCGGTTCAACTAATGATTCAGTCCTGAATTTCATTTCCGATTGTTGTGCAGTAGACACGAGTAGCCGGTGCCAACCTAAAAAGGGTTCTTTCTGAATAATGATCATCTTCCTTTGGACAAACTCGTGAAGAACGATGTCATTTCAGCATCAGAATTTTGGTTAACACAGCATTTTAAGAGAAGAAAAAAAATCATATATAATTTCTGGGTTATTTCGTTATTATAGCGGAATTCAAAAACTGAAATATAGAATTTCAAGTGAAACCAATAGTATCATCTACTGAATTATCATGTCACAATAAAGAAATTATCCAAAAATTACGAAACACTATACATTAGAAAATTAATTATTAATGAAAATAGTTTCAAAATAAATAAAAAAATGTCAAGTGTGTATATAAATTAACAGCATCAAGTCAGAGGAAGTAACTTCGTCCGTTTATTACAATTAATGGTGGATAATCACGAAATCATCTATTTGTACAAAGTACATGTTTTACGTAATAATGCAGTAATATTTAGCAAATTGCGATGACAATTAGATAGATAACATTACTTATTGTTGAAATTGATAAAAACAGTAAGTACAGGGTGGAACGATACAATTGTTGCCCTAGAAAAGACGATATGATTCCATTTCCGTTTGATAAAAACCGGTTTTATTCTCTTTTTGTTGCAGATCATCTACTAGTTGGCCAGTTGTGTACAAATTCCAAGAGCGATAGGAGGTTTTTATCATAACTGAAAGTGACACAATGTTCAATGAAAATCGAGATTTGAAATGCACTGCTGTACAACTCATGCTCTCTACCGATCCAAGTTATGACAACAGGACCATTGCCAGCACCTTCAAAATGCAAATCTGGATGGTTCAATGCTTGAGGGCACAGCTCAACGAAGTTTCCAGTACTGATTATGTCTTTGGTGTAGTTTCAAGTGAGGGCCACATCATGCCACCTCACATCTTTGAAGTCAGCTTAAAAGTCAACACTAAAGTGTACCTGGATGTGCTGAAGAGTGTGTTGATCCTTTGGGGCAATCAGGTGGTCGCTGCAGCACCTGGGTGTGGCAGTAGAACTTGGTGCCAACCCACAAATCCAAAGAGACCCAGGTTTGGCTTCACAAGGAGTTCTACGACTTTGTACACTTCTCTCACTGCCCCCTCCCCTCCTCCTGACTGTAACCCACTGGACTACTTCGTTTGGTCATACATCAAGAACATCACCAACATGACCTCCCACAACACCAAACCCAGACTGATCGCCACCATCCACTGAGTATTCGCTGAGCTCCCACCAGCGCTTGTGGAAAAGGCATGCTCCCAGTTCTGGACCCATATTGAGGCGGTGATTGAGGCTGAAGGAGGCTACATTGAATAGATGTCAGCTCTATTACCTAATCAAGTTAATGAATTGATTTTTTCAATAAAAGTATTAAAAAGTATTAAAATAAAGCTGTAGTGTTGTTTTCTTTAAGGCATAGTTTGTTTTTTTTAATGAAAACTCATTTTTTTGGCTGTCAGATTTCGCTACAGTAATGAAGAACCAATTTTTGTTGGGCTTGTTCAAAACACAAAACAATAATAAAAAAAAATTATATCAACAGATTCATTTTTTTTTTTAATATAGCCACATTACATTGCAACATTTGATACAAATTGTTGGTGCTTGTCCAGAACTACCCCCTAAATAAATAAAGAAAGAACAATCTGTATGATGTACATACCAGTGATGGAAAAATCCCATAAATTGTTCACATATTTTTATTTTAAATAAGAAAATCAAATTTTAGGTCTTAACGATTTTGCAGGGACATCTTGAAAATAAACTGAAGGATTAAGAGAGATAATGCCAAAATTCAAACTTGCGATATTTTAGAAAGCCATTCTTAACATGGTAAGAACGCGGGCATTGGAAAAACTCAAGTTCGCTTAAATGTGATTTTCTTTATAACAATAAAAAAACTATTTAATCAATATATGCAATTTTTATCATACAATATTTTTTTCTGTCATGTTTACGTGCATTATACAGATTTTTCTTTCTTTATGTTTTTTTCATGAGGAATTTTTTCTTGATGATCTTTCACATATAAAGAACTTGAAGCATTAAACCTTTTTTCAAAATTACTAGATTCAGCCTTAAATAAAACCTAAATGCCAGAACGCTTTCTACTTTAATAGTTTCTTCCCTTGAACTTGGAATTTCCTTCCTACTGCTTTCCTGAATGTACTGATATGTAGAAGTTTAAATGTACTGTAAACCAACATCTTGTTTAATTTTCTCTAAACATGATCCCAAATAGTAGCCCCTTATATCCATTTAAAAAAAAAAATTTTTTAAACATAATAATATTAAATTTATATCATTTTTTTTTAATTGCAACTTCAAGGTAAGTTTTTGTTCAATACATGTATTTAAATTTTTTAAAAATAAATATGTTTTACTTATTTGAACTCTTAATAGAAATTTCGATAGATTTAAATACATTTTGTTCAAATTTCGAAATAATAAATAGGGGGGAGGACACGCAGCGCCCTAAAAAAAAAAAATTTTCCCTCGTATATTTTACAGAAACTGCATTTTATATATAATTTCATTCTAAAATGGATAAGTATCGAAAATTTCACGAAAATCTGACCATTAGTTGATTTTTGCTAGATTTATTAAACATTGGTATGTTTTCACGTTCTGAATGCTTACTACATAAGAACGTTATTTTAAAGCGCCAATTCTGTTCAAGTGCAACATGAACAAGCATCTAGCTGTTCATCTCCCTTCATAGTGCTCCTGCAAATTATGTCCCCGATAGTAGCCCTCTACTTCAAAGTGGTACTGTGCCTTGTTTGGGGTGAAAATTGAAAAAAAAAAAAAAATGTAAACACGATTTTCGTCTCGCAATTTCATTATTTTCGTACAATGAAAACAATTTTTTTTAATTATTACTAGTTTATTTTGCCCTTCTCCTTTTAAATGGTACAAAAGTTATATTGATAATATTAATTCGTAATAAAGTTACATCGTTTTACATATGGGGGGGGGTAATTTCGTGGTGGCTTTTGGAGGTGCCTAATGTATATATCAATATTGTAGTACATACCTATCTACCTATCACACACACTTAGACATACACAAAAGCTCTGTCTGACTGTTAAGTATATCATAAGTTAACTCCGCTTCTTAGTTTTTGTAAACATCTACTTGATTCTAAAGTCTTTCACGTCTACGTGATAATCTAAGAAAATGATGTCAGTTGTTTCTTTTTTCGTTTTACATGTTTCTGAACTGGTAGTGAAAAAGAATGTTCAAATGCCATAAAATCGAACTACTTAAATAAAAAGAAAATTTTTAGTTATCATTGAAACAATTCTGGTAGAATCAAATATCTTTCAGACTAAAAACTGAAAAACAAAATAAATTTGGCTTCAACATAATCCTTAGTTGATTTTCTTTTCTTAACTCTATTGTAAAGAAATGTAAAATGTGCTTTAAGAAACAAATTAAAGACTAAATACTGGAACTAGATGCCCATTTTGCCAATAAAGATTCTTTTTTTTTTTTTTATTAAAGTGTTTATTTGAATCTGCAATGAAAATATCTGGTCACATATACATATGTACACCCTACATTTCTGTTTGAAACTCTATTTACAACTTTACATCCCATTCCTGCATGCAACTTTTTGGACACAGACTGTTCTTTTTCACCTAGAGATTGGAATTACATATACATACATCACTTATACACTCAACCTGTAACACTAGTAATGGTACACTTTCGTCACTTTGTTACTGTGATATCCATACTATTTGCTTAACAGCGTTAATTAGGGACCACATGCTTATTTCCATTCCAGATAGTACGCTATTTTGCTTTGATTAATTGTATTTCGATATTTGCTGAATAATGAATTTAATCTAAAATGAAACATCTGCAGAAATTCGGTAGGGCCCAGAAAAGAAAGTTGAAATTACAGAGAGTAACAAATGCTGTTGATAAGACTCACAGGATATCGTAATTTTTCTCTTCCATCAGCTCACAGTAAAACGTATGTGATAACTTCAGCATTAATGCACAATCCGTTTCTCACTCTGAAATATAGAACTGCAGTACCAGATGAGCAACGACCGACTCAGTTAACATTCGAGCATACTGATCCAAGGTATGTTCTGTCTTGTTGTATCTCTCATGATTGTGCTGATTGAAGAGAATTAAGTGATTCCATTTCAAAGGGTCCAGTTCAGATGACAGATTGTAATTTCCTATTAAACCATGAAAACACTGTGGAAAATTTCAGAAAAGAACTATTATTCGACACCGAAAAATAACGAAACTGTTCATCATTCTTGTCTTTTCTATTCAAAGCCTGCTAATGGAGTTTTCTATTTTGCCTGATATTAGCAAAAGTTCTGAGTGTCTATCTTTGTTCCTAGTGTTCTGTTGTGGGGAGGAAGGATGGGGTGTCTGATTATATTGAGTCAATGTTCATATTTACAGCGCATCAGCTGTTTTGAGGGGTTTATAAGAACGAAACAGAATGTACCTTTATACTTTATCTCTGCATCTCTTGACCATGTCAGCTCCCCTGGAATAAAAGCTCATAACAACAACACAAGTTTCATTTCTCTAGGCAATTGGAACTTTATTCGTTTCACGGTAAAAGTTGCGCCTGTTCTCTACTCATCTTTAGAAGGAGGGTGGGAATCTTTCTATCGATTTATCTGCCATACATCGCTACCTCTCATCGCTTCCACGAGAAGTCTTTCAGAATAACTCATGACTGTGTCTGTTGGACTCGAACTGCCTACTCTAACTCGAACTGAACTAAAAAATATACCGTGTGCATTTCTATATATTTTAGGGGTAGAGGCGGAATATGGGTCCCTACATCACTGACACGTCATTATGCACTCAACGATCATCAATGTCAAGGTTGTTCCAGTTTTAAGTTCGAGTCAACCAGTTTGATTTGGTTTGATTTTTTGATCCCGTCTGCACTAGAAAGTCTATTTAACCTCCATTGGCTTACTCTCTTTGTTCCTAGGATTTAATAACAATTGGAGCCATCTATCATAACCTCTAAAGACACATGAACCATCAACTTATCATAAATGTTTAAGAGCATGGACACACATATGGCGGCTGTATGTAAATGCCGAGCCGTGTGTGAAGTGACCTTATGGCGAGGAATAAAAGAAAGATATAGAATGAAGAATGTGTGCACAGACCAAGGATCACATTTTATTTGGGAAAGTACCCGGAAATAAATGTCGTTTCAATGGAAAAAAATGAGCCAAGTAATTCTTAGTCTTGGTCTCCTTTGCAATTGAGTCTACAACGTGTCGGGTCCCTAGTGTCTACATGTTAACATGTGTGTAAACGTGTACTATGTTACATAAAGAGTGTATGATGGTATGGCATGATAAATGGTCGATCAACACTGTTGACTTAGAATCAAATAAACTGATTCAGAAAAAGCAGACATACTGGAGGACAGTTTTATTTTGTTTGATTAATATAATTCAGTTTTTGGCTGGGAGAAATTTAGCCTTCCATGACACAAATGAAAAGCATGGTGACACGTAAAATGGAAATTTTTTCAAAGAAACGAAGCTAATAGCAACATATGATCCTTTCTAGTCATAACATGCCACACACAGTAAGAGTCATGTATTGATCAGTCGTATTCAGAATAAACTTAGCAGCTTTCTTGCTGAGTCAATATGGAAAAAATCATTTCCAAAGTTCATCAAAATATTAAAGCATAATACTATAATGCTCACCTGATATCAGTCACAAAATGTAACTATTCTTGGGGGGGGGTATTTACAGAAAGATGTAGAGCAAAAATATTTGAACACTTCATTGAGTCTCTTGATGTGTGATAGAACCGGAATACACCTTTTTGCCAGCGTGATCAACTTCCTGTCTAAGTATGGCATTGTCATAGAAGACTGCCATGGCGAAGGTATGATAGTGGATCCAACATACAAGAAAAAAATCATGGTGTGCAGGCGCATTTCTTGGGTTATCTGGTAATTGTTGATGCTGCAAGGTCATCAGTTACTCCATTTCTTTGGCTATCTGCAATGTATATACAATTTATTTGCCATATCAACAAAGACTTCCAGACACAAGATGGGAAGCAAAGGTAGAAGCTATTGTTGTTTTCAAACAACAGAGATTTTGGAAACGATTGAAGAATTAGAATGAGTGTCTCTGGATAGTCAAGATGGATTTATCAGAATGGAATGTTCAGCTTTAGCCACTGAAATCAGGAGTTGGTGTTTTTTTTTATTTGTTTGATTACCTGGTATGACTTTCTGTTTCAAATAAAGAAAATAAACATTATAAGTAAAGCGCTACAGAGTTCTTCAATATGCACCAATAGCCAGATTTCTAACATTGAGGCTGGCATGTCATTCATTTTCCAATACAGGCAGAAAGGATTTGCAGTAGTCGAAGTTAAGAGAATTAGCTGATGAGCCGGAAGTGAATTGTACCTATCCAGAACGAATGAGAAAAAAAGAAAACATGTCTCTTCAGATACGAATCAATACACGAGTCAGACCATCAGACTGGTAGAGAAGGATTTCGCCATGAATTTTTCTAATAACTCATGGATACAATTTCACAAAATCTTCAGGAATGGCTTAAAAATGATTTGAAATCAAAGTATGAGTTTTAATGTTGCGCGATTAAAATGAAAGCTACAATAACCTCGGACATGTTACTGCCATGCTGCGCTGCTTTGACAAAAAATGTTGGAGAGAGTGATATTGACAGTGAGAAACTTGAAAGAGAGATTATCAATTTCATAAACTTCATGGACAGTAAGAAAAGTATTACATCTTCCGCTATAAATTATATAATGAAGCACACACTTGTTGATTTATATCCAAACATCAACCGTTAAACTCAGAATTGTAGCTATATTGTCAGTTACAGTGACATCCTGTTAGCACAGTTTCTTTGAATTGAAACTAATTAAAAACTTTCGTTATAACTTTATGTCTCAGAAAAAATTGGCTAGCTTATCTGCTACAAGCATTGAACATGAACAAAGCCGATAAACTGACACAGAGAATTTAATATAAGAGTTTGCCACAAAGCCAGAAAAGAGAAATTTTAATTATAAGGTTGGCAGAGACACAAATTTTCTTCAATTCTATTTTCGGTTTTGGTAACATTTTTTTTTTTTTTTTATCCAAACTAAATCTTTATTCCGACTGCATTTGTTGCTCCAGGGTGTACAAGCTTTTTGCATGATTGAAAACCTGTTTTAATACCATTTTGAAGAAATTTTCATTGAAAGGATGTTTTTTTTTTAAATATGCACATTTTTGTAAATATTTTCACAAAACATTTCATGAATCGTTGATTTAAGTACTCACACGCATTTCAATGCACAGCACTAGGTGTATCAGAATTTTTGTAGGAAATTTTGACACCCCTAAAAGACAGGGGGTCGAATAATTCACTATTTTCACGAAATTTCTGATACACCTAGCACAGCACGCATACAAATTAACATAGTATACATAAAAATACTTTTCTCTGCTTTTTTATTTACCATCAACAGGAATACAAATTAACATGCACTTAAAAAGACATGTTTGCCTTTTCGCTATCATCTAAAGGATTTCCATGTTTAGCTTTTATAAAAGGACAAAATTATATTTAAATCGACAAAAATGTTTTCAGTAGTTTCCATTTGTTTTGTTCTGCTTTTCCCTCGTTCTGATATATTAAATCGTGACGTTTTTGTTTGTTATTGTTAACAGATTTTTGAGATAAGCACATTCGACAAACCTGTTACAGAAGGTGGCAGTGCAGAAATCATCTTTGAAGTAAAATACTTTAATCAGATAATCAGGGAGCTATTTCTACTGTAGAAGTAGAAGATAAATGTTGTTTTTCTGGGGCTAAGTTTAAGCTAGCACCAAAAGTTATATTGATCAAAAAAAAAAAAAACTTCATGCATTTTCTAAGTTTTTATTTATCCCATCAGTTGTGATATCGGGGCCTTTTAGCACTTAATGACTTTCTTCTATATCATGGCAATTTAAAATGACTTGGTTAATTTTAGCAACATTCTGTTAATACTACTAATCTTGTTAATTTTATTTTTATTTCGGACTATTAGTCTCATCTTTTATTAGTTGTTGTTGTTTTTGTTTTTTTTTTTTAATCTTTTTATTGGTTCACAACGTTTCGGCCAACTTCCTCTGGCCTTCGTCAGGTGGTAACCGCGACGGATAGGAACTTCGAATCTCCTAACTGCATTCTCAGCCATCACTGCCATCCGTAGTTGTTGTCGTCTCACCACGTTTTTGACCAATTACCTCTGGCACGCTTTGGGTGGGATTGAAACCGCTATCTTCAGACAATGTTCATCTGGAACCGTAGAGATTCAACGTCTCTATCAACTGTGCCACGGGCCCCGAAGGGCGATCAAGGTTGGATTCTTTGATCTTATAAATCCACATTTATTTATTATCTGATCTTCCATAGTCGGGTCCGTACCGATTGGTATATATATATATTATTCCTTAATTGGAATTTTTTTTATTTTGAGATGAGCATTTTTATGTTAATTTTTATTTTTATTTCGGACTATTAGTCTCATCTTTTATTAGTTGTGTTTTTTTAATCTTTTCATTGGTTCACAACGTTTAGGCCAACTTCCTCTGGCCTTCGTCAGATGGTAACCGCGACGGATAGGAACTTCGAATCTCCTAACTGCATTCTCAGCCATCACTGCCATCCGTAGTTGTTGTCGTCTCACCACATTTTTGACCAATTACCTCTGGCACGCTTTGGGTGGGATTGAAACCGCTATCTTCAGACAATGTTCATCTGGAACCGTAGAGATTCAACGTCTCTATCAACTGCGCCACGGGCCCCGAAGGACGATCAAGGTTGGATTCTTTGATCTTATAAATCCGCATTTATTTATTATCTGATCTTCCATAGTCGGGTCCGTACCGATTGGTATATATATATATTATTCCTTCGTACCGATTGGTATATATATATATTATTCCTTAATTGGAATTAAAAAAAAAAAAAAAACAACTAATAAAAGATGAGACTAATAGTCCGAAATAAAAATAAAATTAACATAAAAATGCTCATCTCAAAATAAAAAAAATTCCAATTAAGGAATAATATATATATACTATTAATCTTGTTTTGATTTAATTCGCCCTCCCCCTCTCTATACCAACATTTTCTGATTTTGTCTCTCCATTTTTCAAATAAACTCCTGAAGTCTAATTTTTTACAGTATATCAAACTTTCTGTAGCAAAATAATTTTTAAAGTTGGGTTTAAATTTTTTGAAAATTCCTTTTAAAACCTTGTAGAAAATCAAGAGCTGAAACGCATTGAAATGGCTATAAAAATAGCTAGGAAATACCAGAAAGCAGATGCAAGTTGTGAAAACATTTGTAATTTATAGCTTTAATACACCAATATTATAATTTCTTCCATTTTTATTTTTTTTGTGATCACAGAATATTTGCATTCTGAGAGTCTGTTATTTTGTTTAAAGGACTATTTATTGTGGGTTCAGTATGTAGGGGGAGGGGGCGCAAGTTGCTTTTTCAGGTAGAGGGTCTGCAAATCGCATTTTGGGAAGGGGAGAGCAGTCTTGCTAAGTACGGCACTAATAGGACAATCAAATAATTTCTTTTATGCATTAACGTTTCTCGGAGAATTGTTAGAACCTCCTTAAAAATACTTGTGAAATTTACTAAAATTCAATTTGTTTGATGATGCATGAAGTTAAATAAATGAGTCTTGCAATAGTAAGTCACTAACTTATTGCCAAAAGTGCAATGTAACTCATTGTATGAACTGCTTTGCTCCTTACCATAGTGTGTAAATTTTATCTTGAATGTAATGCCTGTTGATTTCTAAAGTATATCACCACGTATCCAATGTCCTAGTTATGAAATAGTCAATATTTTATGTTCTCTGACCCATTCAATTCAACTCAATAGTAAAAAAAATATATTCTATGGGACTTAATGAGTTAATTATTTTATTTAATTTTAATTTATTTCAGACATCTATCATGGCTAACAAAACAAAAACAATCTACTGTCATGGATTAAATAAAGGGTTATTTATATGACAACTGGGTTGGAGAAATAAAAACATTACATTTGATATTGGTTGAATGCAATAACTCGATGGAATCTCCACAGCTATTTTAGTAAAAATAAATTTCAGAATATTTATTTAATTTCTGTGTTTTGGACAGTAGATGCAAGTTTAATTGTGGAAATAACTGAAATGTTGGCACAGTTAGAATCCAAAATCAACAAATTTTCCCTTTTTGAATACTATACTTCATTTTTTCTATACTCTCTCGGCAGAGGAGAAATTCTTCTAGACTGAGGCAATTTTTATTTTTGTCCCAATTCAGAGTACCTTTTTGGGGCGAAACAGAAAAATCGACTTTGTGCCTCACAAGCTCCTTTTGTATTTTCTTTTTAGTACAAAAACTTAAATTTGAATACAGATATTTTTCTTGGGAGTGGACGGAAGTGGACTTAACACTTAAACCATTTCTGCTGCTTTTCCTTTTATGCATAGCGAGTCATGGAGGAGTTTTTCGGTTTTCTTTTGAGGCTTTCATCTAAATGTTAAGATTTTGATTTGTTTTCTTTTTTTTTTATTTGTATTAATCTCGTCCTGGTTGCTACTTTCACATTTCAGCCAAAGTAACCTCCGACCTGTTTCAGATGTATCTTTTCAAACTTGGGAATCTTTACACCAAATTCAGGAACTATTTATTTAATCATTGCAGGAAGGGTAGATTGTCCTTGTTTTGTTAGCCATGACTGAGTAGAATTCTAAAGTCAATTTTATTTTAGTATCGCTCGTAGTAAGGATTAAAACATCAATCTGTAGAAGACTTTCACTAGTACATATGAACAATCAGTAGTGTTCATGTTCCTATGTGGTTATCATCACGTTGATTACTGTAAAATAAACCAAAGTTAAGCGGCATTTGAGCTTGATCAGTACTAAATGGGTGACAATTTGAGAAGACCAGGTGGTGTAACAAAACTTTCTTCTAATACAAATTAATCCGCAAACAAATCGTATCAAACACTTATGTACGATTTCAGCATATTGACATGCAATAAAACCCAACAACTACAATAACTTCAAGCTGAAAAGTTCACTAAAGCAAAGTAAAAATAAGATCCAGCGATAACAACTTGGGTTAACTCACTACACATCAGATATCGTGCATCAATCGGAGAGAAACAGAACTCTCTTGCTATTGCCTTTTCACAAACAATTTGCCCTGCTTCGCTCAATCAAAAAATTATTTAATGGTTTGGTTATGCTTTATTGCATATCAAGTCTAATAAGTTACTGAGTCTGTTAACTTGGAGCACAAGCTGGCTTCATCTAACGACAAGCAAACCGCTGTAAATCACAGAATCGGCTTAGGTTGGGCTGGCTTCACAAGAAATAAAACCATTGTAACTTCTAAACGCATAGAAAATCAAGGCAGAAAATCTATAATGCATACATCCTTCCCGAAGTCTTAGGCGAACTTGAATGTGTCAACTAGACTGTAAAATTACATCAGAAAGTAGAAACTTTCCAAAGTCACAGGCCTAAATCTGATAAATTAAAAGGAAGATTAAATGTGAACAGTATAAAACGTCTGCAGAACAGGAGACTTTCATGATATGATCACATTGATAGAATAGATGAAGTTAAAAAAAAAACATGATATAATTAATGAGAACATTTTTTATTACATGTGTGTAGTCTTATACAAAGTTAAAATACGTCTACTAGATTATAAAAAGACTGTCAGGCAGTAGAAACTTTCCTAAGCCACATCATATGCTTCATGACTGATCATAAAATATCCGACCACATTAGTATCGCAGAGTTGTGAAAACTCACTAGCATCCAATTAACATCGTCTGTCATTAAATGTAAAGTCCTGAGATTGTTTAGTCATATTAAGCATTCCAGTATGCGGCTATGCAAAATATGTGTTGAACGCTGAATACAAGGAAGCTGGTTAAAAGGTAGTTAAGAAAAGATGGATAGACAATGCTTGTGAATAGTCGAATATAAACCAAGTAGAGCTTGGAGAACACTCAGCCATGTTAATATGTATTCGGCTGCTAACTGAGCAAATGTTTAATTGAACCCTTTTAATGGTTATTTAATATTGTTAAATTCCAATTGTGAGCATTTGTCTTAGTCCATATAACGATTTATTCAGTTTCCACACGCAATTTTTATTTTTCATTTTAAATCCCTCCAGAGGGTAAATATAGATTTCACAGTATTTAAATAAGCATTTTTTACATCCATTTGATGTATTTTTAAATTGTATTGAGCAGTAAATTGTAATAAAATTCTAATTGTCATTAAATTTGTGATTGGTGAAAATGTTGCAAAATATTCCACTCCAGAAATTTGTGAAAAACCTTTTGCAACAAATCTTGCTTTAAAAGTTTCACTGCCAGAAGCTGTGATCTTTTTGGAAAAAAACCCAGCGTGAAGAAATTATATTCTTATCTCTTGGTTTTGCCACTATTTCGTACGTGTTATTTTCAAATAAAGCTTTCAATTCGTATATCATAGCTTTTTTCCATTCTTGGTGATTTTTTTAATTAATCGCCTCATTATAACTTTCCGGTGCGCTTTTCAACGAGTTACAGTAATCCACTGCATAGTCTTGTATCTGTTCAATTTTTAAGAAGTTTGGCCTTTTTCACTCCCTTATCGGGTATTGACATGTCTGGTTAATATTTTCGTCAGTAGTTCTACTACTTGTTGTCATTATTAATATTTTCATTGTGATCGATTAAGATACTAGGTAATATTTCCTCACGTTTTTCATCCACTGGATCGCCATTTTTTAAATTTAATGTATCATTGAATTTTACACATCTAACTCTTTTTATGGCATTTTGGGCTGGAAAGTAGATTAAATATGCTGGACTGTTTTTATTGTAACCTACGAAAATACCTTTTTCGCTTTTATTATTTAGTTTACTGGTATTTTCTACAAATGCTAAACAATCTGAACCAAATATATACATTCGGTTCATTTTGGGTTTTTCATACAATGTGTTGCCTAATCTTCTATTGAACAATCTATTTTTGATATATCCTGAAATGAGCTGATATGTTGAACTCAGCCTCGACAGAAAACCCAAGACATGGATGTTAGTGCTTAGAATGTAGTTTCCCACAATTGTGTCACACACACACACACACACAGAGTACAACTAATATTTATAAAAAATGTAGGAATCTGTGTTTTCCTTTTGAGTTGTTTTATTTTATTTTTATATACTTGTGAACCAGTGCGCCTCCTTGGCAGTTGTCAATGTGTGAAAGACGTTAACACAACCAGAGCAAAAAAAAAAATGACAGAAAAAAATTCACAGCACACAGTGTTGGAGTCGGCTATGTTGCCGGCGAGGAACATGGTCTTACAATGACAACTAAGAGGTTGACTCCACACTTCCCTAAAATACCCAAATGGGGTCTGACCACCAGATTGCAAGTTTGTGTCTTATCTTAGGCGGCTTGGAGTAGAGAGAGTTGAAGCAGATTTACTGTAAAAAAAAAAAAAAAATGTAGAAAGTGCTGGGAAAGATGGTTTGGGTGGGTTGACGGTGTATTGAAACCCTGACCCAAGTGTGTTGAGGCAAATATAGTCCACACTCAATGGCTATGGTGACAAAATTTTTTGGATGCTTTCCTCTCGGACAGGTAGTTGAAAGATGTACATACACAAAGCAGAAGACAACAATTTGATCTTCAAGCATCTTTTATCAAACTTGAATATGGATCCATCTTCCTCAACTATGAGTAACCTCCAATAAAAATTAACTTCACAGAGAGTCTAAACTATCTAGCAGGATCTTAATGACTACATGCCTTTTCTTGTTAATGTTTCATTCTAGGTCACGTCACATGACTAATTTAACCAATAAGAATGCTTCTTTATAATACCCCTTCAAACACACCACACAAAAAAAAACAATCATATTATTTTCTAAATTGGCCAATTATTGGCATTGGTACTCTAATAATAAGAAACCTTTTAATAATAAAGAGATTTTTTTTAGTAAGGGATTAATAATTTGTTATTAAGATTAATATTTTCATCTGATACAGCATATTCACGTTGACACACCAGTTCCTGCCAGATCATCAAAATTAAGCCACAATGAGCCGGGCTAATACCAGATGGGTGACTATTTAGGAATAATAGGCACTGTATAGGGTGGCAGAACAACACTACTGTCAAAGTTAGACGCCTCCATCCTTCCACTAGTCTGTGGGAAACCCATGGGCAAGATTGAGTACCTACTTCAACCCCCTAATCAGGGTAACATTAGGTCATGAAAAGCAGATGACTGATGTAATACAGAAGCAATTAAGAATAATTCTGTTCAGGGTTTCATATTTTATTGTTCTGGGCAGATTCTTTTGGGTACAATGGTCAAGACAATCATCCAGTATGGGCACTGCTCGAATAGAAAAAAACTGCAACCTACTGTCTGTACAACTGCAAAGAAAGCCGCGGCAATACATCAAAACACTTTTTCAGTGAGGATGGAGAGTTCTGGACTTACCCTTTTTTATTTCTTTTTACTTTTTCTCTTTTCTTTCTGTTTAGTAAGGTTCACAATTTTTGTGGCTGTGGCGTTAACCTGGTCAGACATAAGCAAAATACTTTTTTTTTTACATTTTTCTTATCAGTTTGTTCAAGGCAGGGATGATGCATCCTACCGAATTCCAAACATTCACCCACTAACTCAGATATGTCAACCGAAAGATCTTTTTAAGATTCTGGCCGTCCCTTTAAGTGCAATTGTTAGAATCTCTTTTGCCCTTGGTTCACCAGGTATATTTGCTAGGTAGTTTTTGAAATTCTTTTTCATGAGTCCAGTTGCTCCTATAATAACTGGAATAACAATCTTCCTAAGATTCCAGTTTCTTTTCATCAAGTTTGGTTCCTTTTATGCTCATGAAATCTGGCCACTTCACAAGGGATTATCAGGTTTTTCTACATAAAACAAGTTATACTTTTTGCATCTGCTGGTTTCTGCGCCGGTAGCAGAAACAGTACACGTTCAGTTTCTTTGAGGTAAAACTGTTTATGACATTACTACTACACTTCTTCCTGATCCTATGATGATACATGAAACATTCAGAAGGTGATCTTTTATGCTGTGTGTTTCTCTCTCTCTCTCTCTATATATATACATATATCCTTGCTTTAACCTCCATCTTTCCTTGCATCCTGCTCTAATTAACACTACAACTTATACATTTAATTATATATTTTACTTACCTGATAAAAAAATATTCTTTGCTATTATCAATAAAAATTTATTTGAAAAAAAAAAAAAAAAAATGCAACAAGCTATGTAAAAAGATAGAAAATATTTATTAGTGATGAACTGATTCCAATATTTTCCTGATTCCGATTCTTTATAAATCTCTAAACTATGAAATTGTTATTTTTTTCTGCGATTACTGTAACAACATATGCATATATCTTCTCAAATGCAAAAACGCACTTGTGTGTGTGTGTGGGTGGGGGGGGATCTATAGGTTTTAGCTTTGCTGGTAGTTTAAATAAATAAATATTTATTATTTTATCATCACAACCAGCAGTGGAAGATTTTGTTTTATACAAAAATCAGATAAAATAAAAAAGATAATTAAAACAATTTTTTTTGGCGTCGGAAAATAGGCACAAATTTTTCAGATTCTGATAAAAATTCCCAAGAAGTTCTGAAATCATCCCAACACTAATATTTACATAAAAACACAGACAAAGAACGCAATCCTTCTTCTATTGAGATAAAAGCGATGATGGTACATTTTTTTTTTAAGCTGATCGTGGCAGCTGCAATGATGCTGAGGTGAAAAACTCCTTGATAGATAGTAATTGTCTGTATTTTTGAGATGAGGTGTTTTCATTGATTGAGATTGTCGGACTGACCAAGATGAGGAAGTCAGTTCAACAATCTCAATCCTTGATAGATAGATTTAAATTCTTGTTGATGCTGTTGTATACTAGAATAAGGTCCCACTTGAAGCTTCCACTGCTCAAATAAGAACAGATTTAATGTTCAAAGCTGCTCTTTGTAAGTAACCGTATAAGGTGAAAAACTGAACACACGCCATATGAAAATATCTTTTTTGAAGAGAAGAATTTGTTGCTCACATAGCATATTCAAGAATGGGCTGTATCAGAGTTGTGTATGAGGGGTTATAACAAAGGATTGAGTTAGGTATAGGGGATACTAAGTGTTTGCCGTTAGGTTGAAAAAAGATTTCCAGTTCAGGTAGAGACTTGCTGAGCTTTGGTTGCCATCTCGATACAATGATGCATTAGCTTGAAAAGATTGTCCACAACTGTACAAAAGTCTTTGGCATAAAAAAGAAAAAAAAAAAGAAAAAGCGTTCACTATTTTGACATTTGGGTCTTATGCAAACAATTTTCATAGGCTTCTTAAATTTTGAAAACGAGATATAATAATCATAAAATTTGTTAAATATTTTATTCAGTTTATAAAACAAATGAGAAAATGTTTGTGAAAAAGAACTGAGAAAGATTCAAATAAATTATTTAAAAATTATCTTTAAAGTAAAAAAATTATGAAACTTTTGAAATAAAAGCAAATTAAATTTTTAGGAAAAATAAAATAAAATCAGTGAAAAACAAATTCAGAAAAAAAATCCCAAAGTCAAAATGGTGGAAGTTATTTTAGCCGCTGCAGTCTATTTACAGATACAAATAATACGGCTGCAAATACATAATTTTACTGTGTTCTAGCAGGACTCATGTCCTGACTTGGCTGGAAAAATTATGGAAACCAAGAAACTCCTGCTCCCACACATCCTATATTAATGTTTTTCTTTGAATTTTTTAAAAAACTTTTATTTCATTTATCCAAATTGAATGAAGACATCATAGCTATCATTTATAAAAACATTAAGTTTAACTTAATGAAGAAATTGATGATAAATCTCAAACGTCTGTGTGTTATGCATATGTGCATGATTGTATGTTGGCTAAAAACTGCTGTCCTCTGCATCAAACTGGCACGAAACTGATACCATGTTAAAGGGAAATGTCCCAGATGCATTATACGTGAAAATTAGAAAAAAAAAAGATTTATTCTGTGGGTGTCAACTGGACCAATTTTTAGAAGGAGGGGGGGGGGGTAATTTTTCACAAGTCACACACACGTCTTAAACTAAAATTATGTTTAAAACGCTTATTTTGCAACATAAGCACTCATGGTCATGTGAGCAAAAGCGTTTGCATGTCACTTTTTTGCCTTTTTCCCCTTCTTCCACATTTGACGTTCGAGCCTGGCCACCGTGGCTCATTTTTTTTTTTGGTAACACGGACACTCCCTACTATTTTGATTGAAAGAAAACTTGTTTTGATTTGGGGGTGGGGGTTCCAGCGCACGGGCAATGCCAGGCACCCACCTGCTAATTTAGAATAATTCTTGAAACTGAAGTACATGGTAATAAGAATAATTAGATTTTTTAGTTTGTTTCCATTACATATTAGTCAAACAAAACTGGCCATTTGTATTTAGCAATTTCGTTATCCTGTGAATATCTGGAAAATGATGTAATTGAAATAAATCTTTGGATGAATATAGTATGTGTAAGTGATAAAATTGATGCTTATTCAATTTGCCACTTATGGCAGCAAAATATAAAGAAAACACAGAAAAATCTGTCTGATGTACATACTCATTACAGAAAGAAGATATCATATTCCAAAAATTATGTAAATCGATTAAGCAGTTCTTTTTTAAACTAAGAAAATCAAAATTTCTGATTTTTCGCAATTTTACTACTAAACTGTAATCAACAAAAGGCTGATTTTTACCTTGACACTACAATTTGAATTGTCTCCCCCTTATTTCATTAAACTCAAAGAAAACACTATAACTCGCCTATTAACGAAAGTTCAATTGTAGTAACTAGTCTAAGATCTTGTAACTTTTCTATAATATAAAGGGCCGTTGTCTGTTTGTATGTCTGCCTAAAAGTATAAAAAACAATAAAACAAATATCTACAAAGTTGGTATTTTCTTGTTGTCTGCTCCAGATGAATAATATTTAAAATTTAGAAAAAAAAAAAAGGAGGTCTACATTCCAACCTTGTAAAGGTTGAAATCCAATTACAAGAGACTAAACCAGACCTATTCTTCCAACTATTTCCCTAGATGAGTTCATAATTAAAGGATATTCTAATTTAACATCCAAATCAAACCCCCAAGATCACCATGGGCATGTAATATGTGCCTACATTAGAGATGGCTTTCCACGTGTTAGGGACATCTCCAGAGAAAACCCTAAATTGCCCTATATGTGCTCCCGGTTTGCACTTGCTCACACCACTGCGTTTATATTTGCCCTATATTGCCCCCATAACAACGGTTTTACTATCTTTAAGAGCATATATGAGAAAATTGACTACATCTGCTCATCCTTCAGCTAATATTCATGTCGTAGAGACTTCAATGTTCACAATGTGGATGGTTAGCCCACTCAAACAAGACAGATGATGAGGGGAGGTTCTGGCATGATTTCTCCATTGCTTATGATCTAACTCAGATTGTTCATGAACACACCCGTGCGCCCAACACTGATGGTCAGTATGCAAGTCCTTTTCTTTTTCTCACAACTTGCCCTGAGCTATGTCCATCCTCAGTTCCGCCTTCACTGAGATCTTGTGACCATTCGGTTGTCTCCGTTACCTCTCCATCGTACAGTGTATCGATATTATATGACTGACTGGGATAGCTTTTATACATTTATATCAGATCTACCTCTGCATTCCATGTTTAAAAAGAATGTATCCTTTATAGTATAAAACCTGACCGAATGGTTAATTGTAGGTATAGACCACTTCATACCCTCCAAAAAATTTCAGCCAGCCGTAGTTCACTACAGACCTAACAGTTCTCTTCAATCTAACAGCTAGCCATAATTCTCTCCAGAATGTGCTGCAGCCATTCTGCACAGAAATCACAATTTCCATTGCTTCCAATGTAATAGATGTACTGAGACTAAAGCCGCCTTCAGGACTGCCAGCAACAACTGTAAAAGTGTAATAAAGAACACGAGAGTTGTATGCTCAGTCTGTCAAGTCCAAAGTAGCTGAGCAGCAGCTTGGTTCCCACTAGTTTTGGCAAATAAACAGGGTCCTGAATAGAAGTGTGTGCTCTATCGCAGCCATCATCAATGGACCCGAGGTAATCTCATCAGCATCGGACAAAACCAAACTCTTTGCCAAGAATTTTGCAGTTAATTCTACCCTATGCAAACAGGGCTGTCAACTCTCTGCATTTTTTCCTGTTTCTGAAAACATGCAATGCAACATACAAATATCTGCGTAATGTTGACAAGCTAATCAAAAACCTTGATTCCAGTAAAGCAACTGGCCCTGATGGCATTCCTATTATAGCGCTCAAAAAGCTTCAACCAGAACTAGCTCTCATACTTACAAAGCTGTTAAAGCGTTGTCAAAGACAATTGCTTCCCAACACTTTGGAAAACCTCATCAGTATGTCCCGTATTTACAAATTCAGGTGATTGATCGTATCCCTCTCAATATAGACCAATCAGTCTCCTGTGCATCATGAGTAAGTTGTTGGAATCTGTTAAATAGACTAGTCAACCAGATCAGCAAAAATAACCTCCTCTGTGACACGTAACATGATTTCCATTCTGCTAGATCTATAGCAGATGTGCTAACAGTTATATCTCATGGATTTACTGAATCTCTCAACAAAGGGTTCCTTTCTAGGGCAATTGCTCCTGACATATCAAAGGCTTTTGATAGGATATGGCATAAAGGTCTACTCCACAAATTTTCCAGCTGCAGTATAGCTGGAAATGTTTTCTCAATTATTAAATCGTTTCTCTCTGATAGGTTCATAAGAGTAGTGGTTGATGAGCAGAAATCAGAAGCACAGTATTAATGCTGGAGTCCCTCAGGGGTCCATCCTGAACCCAACTCTCTTCTAGATCTACATTAATGATCTTCCAAATCACACCCTTAGATCATTTGTAGACATTTATGCTGATGATACTACCATCTATGGCAACACTTCAAATGCCGTAAACGACCAAGTTCTCTCTGATTCTCTTTCCTCTGATCTTGATCATGTGGTGCAATGGAGAAAGAGGTGGTTGGCTAATTTAAATGCATGTAAAACCAAGCTTGTATCTATTTAACATCAATGCTCTGATCCCCATCTGGCATCAATTGAAATGAATGGCTCTCGTTTTGGGGAGGCTTCATATTTTGACAAGCTTCTGAATCAGACCTTTACTCCTGATCTGAAATGCAACACATACATCAAATCTGTTGCTAAGGCTGCTGGAAAAATGGCGAGATCATTCTATCACTCAAGTAGATATCTCACTACTGATGCAATTCTCTACCTGTATAAGAACCAAGTACATCAGAGGACGGAAAAGTCGTTGCAAACCTGTCTCTGCGTTATCATTACTTTCATGGCAAGTGCTCATCTGCGCTCCAATCTCTGATCCCAGGGTCTGACGTTCATAAAAAACACCTGTCTAGCTGAAACCACTATCAATTTCCCTCACTCTGTGCCTAAACCTAAACGTAGATTCCATGAACAAAGCTTCTTTCTTAGGACCGCACACCTGTGGAACTCTGTTCTGTTTTCCAACTGACTACAATATAGTTGTCTTCAAGTCCAATGTGAACAAGTTCTTGATGAGCCATCCCTTAAGTAATCCAATTTACTAAATTTCCACTACCAATGATTACTCAGATATTTTCCCATTGACTACCGTACACTCATTAACATTTATCCCCAAGTTGCTTCTGGGCCTTGATAAGTGATGAGTCCTTTGTTTACAAAAAAAAAAAAAGGCTGACTACCCAGTCATAAAAATAAAATATGCTTAAATATGATATTTTCATTTATGCTGATTTTTGTATTTATTATTATATAGCCAATTCTCTATTGATTATTATATTGTACCCAATATATAGTAGTGATTTCAAAAGTTTAAAGATAAAAATAATATGTCTTGTGTGCCATCAGTTAGAATCGGAACCAAAACATTTAGCTTTCCAGCAGTATTCGCTACCATCTGAGCTAAGATGACACGCATATCAAACCATTACAAATCATCTGACAAATGTATAAATTCATATTTTCTTTTTCAGTTGCCATAGAAAGCAAGAGAGGGGGGAGAGAGAGAGAGTGAGGGAGTAAATGATAGAGCGGCAGGGAAAGAATAGAGAGAGAATGAGAGTGGAATAGAGAGAGAGAGAGAGAGAGAGAGAGAGAAAGATATTATAAAAGAAAGATGCTATCCACTTTAAGTCTTCCATTTTGTTGTCCATGCCACCGGGCAATGAAGAAAAACCATGCAAGTGTTCATATAAATGAAATTCCACAAAACAGGATGCTTATTCAGTATAGGTTACAGATGAGAATTGCAGGTAAAAAACTATTAAAATACTTCTAAAACAGGCAGACAGATGCAACATTTCATCGAGGGGACAGCGGTTGAAGCCTAGCTGACAGTGCGGTACCTATTAGGTTTGCGACTCTCTTTTGAACCTTGTCTAAGAGTGATAGACTAGTAAGAGATGCACCAGCCCAAATATGACAACAATACTCCATACATGGGTGAATGGTGAAAGGATACTCTTAGGCGTAAGTAACTTTCTAGCACAGTAGAGAGAGCCCACCTTTTTTGCAGCAGCCTTGACAATGCCCGCAGATTAAATATATAACAAGTAAATGTTACCAAACCTATCCAGCTGGGTAGAAAAGTAACTTATCTTGCCTTTGGTAATATTTATTTGTAATACATTCAATTTTTTGACCACTTTTTTTAATATCTGTAGATTGTAAAACAACCCCTAAAATTCTATTCATTTTTACCAATTTTTGATGTAGATAACTATTTTTGCCTAATATGTAAGTATAACAAATAGTTTTCCTGTTAGTTTATTTGGAACTGCAATTTCATCTGTTCCCCATACTATATGGAAATGTTCCACAAACTGCCAGAATTTTAATTCTGACACTATTCCTTAGAATATTAGTTGGAAGATGTAATTAGTTAATAAAATTGGATGTATGCTTCTTTTTTTTTTTTAGTTCTTATTTAGAATTCAACCTAATTTAAAAAAAAAAAAAAAAAAAAAATCTTTATGATGTACACACCTGTCACTGAATGAAGATGTCGTATTCCAAAAATCATGATTTTTCTATATTTTTGTTGCTTTTCTTCAATTCAGTTAGATTTTAAATTAGAACCAAACATTTGCTTTTAGTAAATCATCTTTTAGAATTTTAATGATATTCTGTGATAATTATTGGTAACAAGATTTTCTTTCCACAAACATCCAAAAGGTTATGTTAGAATTCTGAAATAACGGATAATTTTAATAAACAATCCACAACAAATAAAAATGAACCCACTTTTAAATTTTGTACCCATCTACACATCCACACACAAACTGTATGAATTGTATTTTGAAGTCCAGATAATTTTTTTTTAAACCTAAATAAAAAGAAATTGTTCATGTCTAGAATATAAAAAAAAAAAATAAAAGAAAACTGTCTGATATACATATCCATGTCAAAACGAAAATATCATCTCTCAAAAATCACGTAAATTGATCAAGTAATTTTATTTCTCAATAAGAAAATCAAATCTAACAAAAGACCAACTTTTTTGTCTGCCATTTTGAAAAAAAAGTCGAAGATAAAAAGGAAAAAAAGGGAGATAATTCAAACCTGTAAGATTTATGTTGTAATGCCTACGAATTTCCATTAATCGCTTAAAAATGATTTTCTTTATGAAAATAAAACTACTAGATCAATTTATGTCATTTTTGGAACATGGTATTTACATTTGTCACAAGTACATAGATCATACAGGTTTTTTTTTTTTTTTTTTTTAATATGGGGGAATTATGGAAAAGAACCAAATTTTAATAAACCATCTCCAACAAGATCTTCCTTCAAATAAAAATGAACCCACTTTTCAATTGTATACCCATCTACATTTATTTATATAAAAAAATTGCATCAATTGCATTTTTATTTTAAAGTCCGGATAATTTTTTTTAAAGCCCAAATAAAAAGAAAATTCCTAAAATAAAAAGCCTTAAATGGGCAAAGCATTTTCAGAAAAAAAAATATCTTTGCAAAGAGCTTTGTCCACAAGAACAAGAAAAAAAAAAAATGTTTTTTATACAATTTGGCCAACAGATTGTAGACGCGTCATTTATATACAAACTTTTATTTCTTACAGAGTAACGTTCATCATCATCATCACAAGCAAGCTGTAAGTTGGGATTGGAGGTGGGGTGTAATCCAAGAATTTATTTTCTGTCTTTCCGATGTTAGATGGGCTTGTACAGTAATGTGGTGACATACTTCTTACGGAAACGGTGAGTTGCACTCAAAACCATGACGCCATCCTGAAAAGAAAAGAAAAATATTAAAGCACGTTTACAAATAAATAAAATAGATTTGTGAATATGTATTACGTGTTCATTGCTCTGCCATAACTGTCTCACTTGTATCACTACCAAACCATTTTTTCTTTAGATCGAATAAACTCATTAAACATTATTGAAAAGAGTATAAAAAAACAAAGAAATATCTTTAAAAATTGGTCCATTAGAACTGGAGTTATGACCATTCAAAGTACCAAAAAATGCATGGTTTACTTGACATTTTGTCTGAAGACAATCTTATTCAAATGTATATAAGCTTGTGAAAATGGTAGGAAATTTGCACAATTTACAAACTAATCCATCTTAAAATTCCACAGCACTGAAAAATTTGTCACCGAGAAGGATTCAAACATATACAAAATTATTTTGCTTTATTTTTTATTGTTTTATTCACGCCAAAGACCAAGCTTCTGACTGCTAGTTTCCCTCCAACTGAAAAGCAATCGGTTGATCTCGACACAGAAACCTTCAAAGAGGTTCTACAGTATTTGAACAGAGTTAAATTGGTTGTTTTGTCTTTTCTGATTTAGTTTCAATAGTTTTGTTTCAACACGCATTCTCCCAACATTCTGTCTTCCCACTCGTCGATGGTTTCTTTCCCTTCCTCTTTTATACTCGTTCAACAAACTCCCTCGCCTCTAATTTGTATATTTCACACGTAAAGTTGCATGACCGTCATACATATAAATGCAACGTTGGCATTTTAACTTTTTTTTCTTAGAGGAAAAAAAACATGGAACTCGTGCTATTCAGGTAAGTTACAGTTTTCCCCACAGAGGTCAAGCAGTTTAAATACCTTGGATCCATCATCAAGACCGCGACAGTCCAAGGCTAAGAAGATATCCACAACCGCATCAGCAATGTTCATTTCACCTGTCGACTGACTTTGATCACGGCTCTGGTTCCAGAAGAAGATAAAGCTCAACAAAGATCAGGATCTACCAGGCCTTGGTCTACACTATTCTGCTTTATGGCTGCGAAACCTGGCGTATGTGTGTAAGTGACCTTTGCAAGCTAGAGATATTCGACCATCACTGCCTATGCCACATCCTACGTGTCCGCTGGCAACAATTTATCTTCAACCACATGGTTGGGGCATGATGCAAGGTACGTTCCCTTCAACAATCCCTCCTTGCTAGACGCCTTCGCTGGTTTGGCCATGTGCTTCGCCAAAACCCAGGTGACCTCATTTGTGAAACACTACCACCAAACTGGAAAAAACACTGCGGTGGCCAACTCAAGGCCTGGCTTAGGACAATGTAACAGGATACTGAAATGATCCTTGGCTCCCGTCTCTACGGGCTCTGCCAATGGAACCACAAATGGCTTATACTTGTAGTGGAAACAGCCTCTGACTGCCACACCTGGTCAGTCGTTATACGGGATGCGGTGAATTTGCTGGATGGAGCCGGCCCAACGAATCCAGGGTGAACGCCACAACAACCAAAATGATTTTGCTTCAAAATAATTTTTACAAACCTTAATTGATAAAGCATACAAATGGTTCAGCATCACGTGATTTGGTTCAGGAAGGAGTGTCGGTTCACACTGGAAAGGAAAATAAAACAGCCTGTTGTCATAAAAGAAAAAGTGGTTTCTGTCCTGATATAATATTAAAAAAACAAAAACATTAAAAAAATCTGTATGATGTACGTCCCCATGCTGAAATAAAAATATACTCCCCACCAAAAAAAAAAAAAAAAAAAAAATAATCAAGTAGTTTTATTTAAAAAAAAAAAAAAAAAAAAAAAAAATCAAATTTAATGAGTGTTGGAGAAGTGACCGTTTAAACTGTCATTTTGAAAAAAAAAAAATCAAAACAAGGGAGATAACTCAACAATAATTAAAAACTTGTGAGATTTATGTTGTTATGCCCATGAATACCAATTAATTACTTAAATGATTTTCTTTATAAAAATAAATCTACTTTATGAACTTACATACTCTTTGGAATATATTTTTGTTTGGTCATGAGTACGTACATTAATATAGATTTTTCTTTCTTTTTTTTTAAACTCTGGGCAAGAATCATAAAAGCATTACTTTTCTTTAAAAAAAATTAAAAAAATAAAAATTAAAAAAAAAAAGAATGAAAGAAATGATAAAAATATAATTTCAATCCATTTAACTTGGATGAGCATCCATTTTACAAATATTCAACGTTTCACGGGCTAACAAAATATAACCCACATGTGGCTTTTAATTGAGATTTAAGTTTGATATCATTTTAGAAATATATAATTTTCTCTATTTTAAGGTAAACAGAAACATTTAATGTACAACACAATTATACTGACACACCACTTCTCATTAGATCCTCGAAGTTAAGCAAAGTAGAGTCTGATTACTATCAAATGGGTGACAATTTAAGAATACCAAATACTATATGCGAGAGGATATTGACACCTTCCTGCAAGAATTGTAAAAACCTTAATGTCGTTAGATCTAAATAATACTTAAGTTAGCTAAAAAAAATTTCGATGCTGGCTAGAGAATTTTTATTTGTTATCTATACTCCTATAATTTTTTTTTTGTGTATTGATATTCATATTAAAAATCCTTTTTTCTATTTATTTAAAACTAGCTTGGACGCCTGGCATTGCCCAGGTGTTTGAAGGTGTGTGGTGAGCAAAAAAAAAAAAAAAAAAAAAAAAAAAGATTATGTTCATGCAGATATTTTACATAATTTATACCTGCATAATATTTGTTTAAAAAGGTTATAGTAAACAGAAACCTCTTTCTACATATTTTTATGAATGCGTATATATATTTGTTTAAAAAATTTTGCCTACCAAACTCCTTTGTCAGTTTTTGTTTATAGACAAGAAACTTAATATATAGGGTATTCAAACCCATGCAAAACTTTATAGTCGGGTTTTAGCTGGGGAAAATCGATGCAAAGGTGTGAAAATGAAAAACAATGGAATTTTCCAGGCGAAGGTCGAATGATGGCATTACAAATATGCTTATGTAACGTAATATCTATCGGTTCATGTTATAATTTTCAGCTTTGCAGCAAACATGTTTTCATAGCTCGGCATTAACGTCAAAGGAAAAAGTAAATCATAAGCTAAATGTTTTTGTTTTAATTCTCGGTGGTGGCACACAACTTTTTTTTTTTTTTTTTTTTTTTTAAATCATTACTATATATTAGGTCTAATATAATATATTAATAAATAAAAATCTGCAGTAATCAATATATTATATTTAAGCATATTTTATGCCCGGCATTGGCTGGGCGATCTGCTTGCTGATAATATTCTATTAGATGCGGGTTAGTCTATTTTTGTAGGTTATTTGTAACTTTTGTACAGCATAATCACTAGTTCCCTTAGATCACCGAAGTTAAGCAACGTTGTGCCTAGTCACTACTAGATGGGTGAACATTTGGGAATACTCTGTGCTGTATATCTTCTTTAACCAAAAACTTCCTCCTTCAGTGGAAGCTGGCTTAGTCTGTCCATGGCGACTGACACCCCCAGGTATTACTGAATGTATAAAAAGGACCATTTTAGTTTATATTTCATGGTTTGTAAAGAGGAAGAGAAATGAGAGTGTGCTGCATGAGGGATCACTTTATTTTGCACAAGATATCTCACTACTGATGCAATTCTCTATCTATATAAAAGCTAAGTACGTCCAAGGATGGAATACTGTTGCCATATCTGGGCAGGAGCTGCCAAAAACAGCCTATCATGCCTTGACAGAGTACAAAATAGACTTCGTGGCTTAGTGGGGGATGCCCTTTTCTCTACCCTGCAACCCCTCTCTCACAGAAGAGACGTTGCGAGCCTATCCTTGTTTTATCGTTATTTTCATGGCAGGTGCTCGTCTGAACTCCAATCCCTGGTCCCCCCTCGCCAATCTTTCACGAAAAACACCCGTCTAGCTGAATCCACTGTGAAAAGTTTCCCCCACTCTATATCTGTGCCTAAATCAAAACGCGGATTCCATGAACAAAGCTTCTTTCTTAGAACTGCACGCCTGTGGAACTCTGTTCCGTCTGCCTGCTTCCCTCCGGACTACAACTTGGATGTCTTCAAGTCTAATGTTAACAAATTCCTAATGAACCGCCCCCTTAAGTAAACACTCCATCAAATCTCCACACTAACGTAATGTACTTGCAATAACCCTTATCCCTGAGTGGCTTCCGGGCCTTGATAAGTGGTGATCACTGTGTAAAAAAAATAAATAAATAAATAAAAAAAAAAATGATTAAATTACACTTCACCTCATTTGTATTCCATCTCATAACAGTTCAGCCAATAAAACCTCAGATATTCCTTGTGTGAATTTTCATATTTGTTGTAATTTTAAAGTAAACTCATTATTTAATCAAGTCATTCCTATTTATAAAATGCCTATAAATAAACACTACAGTACTTCTTTTTTTTTTTTTTATCCAGCCATTTTAAATATATTTTATATCATACATTTTAACATATCAAATTACAAACACTTTCGGTTTAAATAAATCAAAAGTGTCTATAATTTGATATGTTGAAACTAGTCATTTGGATAAAAAGTTTGGCACTTGGCCCAAATTCCCCTCCCTCATATAAAAAAAATATAAATAAATAAAAATCTGTATGATATATATACCTGTGATGAAAAAAAAATGTTGTATACCAAAAAATCACATAAATTGATCAAATAGTTATATTTTTATTAGGTTGATGAGAATATTTTTGCAGAATTTTAAATTGTGATTTCAAATGAATTTTCATAATACCTTTATAACTACTTCATTTACTCACATAAAATTAATATACAAAAGTATAAATTTATGCATAAACTTTAATATTTACTTCAAAAGTGCTCAATATGTAGGTAGAGCTAGTTAGTAATTTATAAAATATATATGGGGATTAAGCTACACTGAATAATCCGCGTTTCATCCACTCTAGGATTCTTCAGGCTTATGCACAAATTTTGTGGTTGTCTGTCATTTTTATATATGCACCTTCTATTGAGATTTTAGTTAGCCAATCAGCTTATTAGTATCCATCGCGCCCTTCCTATCAGCCAATGAACATGCACTAACAGAACAAAGGCCCACTTGACCTCTGGTTGACCTGATTCTTTGTATGTTCTATTTAGCCTGGATATCTAGTGTCTTGACCTGTTTTAAATCTAGGTTAGTTTTTTTATGTTATATATATATATAGATATATATATAAACTATCATACATATATATGTATGATAGTTTATGTATATCCATGTTTATTTATTTATTTGTTTATTTTCTATTGTTTTTGTTAGTTTTAAAATTATTTTGTATGTCTATCCTAGAGTAAATTTTAACCTGTGAACACAGTTGTTCGCTATATATCTCCTACAGTTTAATAGATGTTGGGATTCTTTAAAGTGCAGGATAGAAAATTTTTCATGAAGGCATAATCTACATGGGTTGTCTAGGTCTCTACAGGTGTTTGCTTGTCTTACTATTTTCCATTCGCCTACCGGCGAACGGCCGCTTTCCTTGAGTTCCTAGTATTTATTTGCTAGCTTTGTTTTCATACGGTGTTTTTTATTGTTGAATGTACTTTTGTGGTCATAATATCGAGTTTTAAAATCTAAGGAAGTCATACCTATGCAATATTTCTTGTTATTCGTGTTTTCTTTAGCGAATATTGTGGCCTGGTAAACTATGCTTTTGGTTAGACATTTATTTTGAAGTGGGCAAAATGTGCGGTATCTATAGTTGCATTTATCTTGTTCGTTATTAGTATTTTTATTTTATTTCTAGTATGGTTGTTATTGTCTGGAGTTGGTTTATTATTATTATTATTTCTGCTAGTTATATATGTGTCTTTTGTGTTAGTTTTATTTTTGTCATGGTGTCTACTTTTTTATTGTTTATTTTGTTGTTGTTTACATTGTTTTTATTTAATATTTTGCTATGTGCTTTAATTATCATCTCTAAATTTTTTGCAGCAGCTTTAGGATAACTTTAGGGTATTTTTATTGAAAATTTTGTGCAAGAGGTTGGTTGCGGGAAAGTGCTTTTCGATAAGATCTAGAAATTTCTTGCCAAGTTTTGTTTTTAACATTCGATTGTATGGGGCCGTATACCAGATTATATTTATTTGTCTTCTATTTTTAATTTTATTATAGTTATTGGTATTTTGTTGCTTATATTTGATATCAATATTTTTGTATCCAGTATTTTTTAGAGCTGTTTTCTGTTTTTTTTTTGTTTTTTGCAAAACTCGATTTTTGCTAATTGTCTTAGAAAACTAATACCTTTATATATATCATTTTTAAGGGTGTTTTTCACTATCTAATCGTTTAAATTACAATTGTTTTAAAACAATTAGGTATTTTCAGAACGTTGAATACAAAATGGAAATGAGCAAATTCGCACAATTTTCTTATTTTGATTCAAGCTAGGCTGAAAAGCTGCTGAAACAGCTTGTGATATCAACAAAGTATTTGGCCCAGGAACCACTATTAAACACACAATATAATGGTGGTTTAAGAAATTTCACGGCAGCAACAAGTCTTGAAGATGATGAGCATAGTAGTGGTCGACCATCGGATGTTGACAATGATCAATTAAGAGCTTTAGTCGAATCCAATCCATGCACAATTGTTTGAGAACTTGCTTCTGAATTAGACCTAACATATATGACATATTCCAAAAATCACAAATTGATCAAGTAGTTTTACTTTTAAATGAAAAAATCAAATTTTATGAGGAACAGTAGAGTGGCTGTTTTTGCTACCATTTTTAAAAGCAATCTTTTAAAAAACAGAGAGATAACCCAAAAATTCAAACTTATGAGATTTTTGTTACAGCGACTACAAATTCCAATTAATTGCTTAAAAAATGATTTTCTTTTTAAAAAACCTTGATCAAGTTATGTAATTTTTTAATATGCTAATTTCGTTGTCACAGGTAAATACCTCATACAGATTTTTTTGTTTTTGTGTTCTTTGTTCTTTGTTATTGCAATGAAATTTGAAAAATGAAATGTTCAAAAATTACAAAAAACGCTAAAGCAGAAAATTAATTATTAATGCAAATAGTTTTTGAAGACAATTAGAAAAAATTAAGCTATACTAAATCAGCCAAAGATTTTCAGTTTTTTAGAAAATATTTACCTCCATTGTGTTATAATTAGAACTCTCTGGTTTCTGTTTTTTTTTTTTTTTTTTTTGCAAAACTCGATTTTCGCTAATTGTCTTAGAAAACTATTTTTATTGACAATTAATTTTCTACCTTATCGTTTTTTTGCAACTTTTGTATATCTTCATTACTGTGACATGACAATTCAGTAGATACCAGAGGTTTCACTTGAAATTTAATATTTTAATTTTCGAATTTTACTATAATAATGAAGAAGAACTGAATTTTGAAGAAAAAACAAAAATCTTAATATTTGCCAAAATGACTGAATTATCTCCCTTGTTTTCAGATAACACTTTAAACTTAATACAATAAAACTGCAATTAAAGAAAGTAACTTACATGTGCAGGGGTATCCTTATTAAGAATGACTTGAAGCAAATGGGGTGGTATAAAAGGTGGACCGTGGACTTTTTCCGCTCGTCGTGGAGGCATATCTTGTCCGTATGCCCCTGGCGGCGCAGTATTAAAATCATCTGAAAAAGAAAAAGAGGAAACATGTATAATGAGAGAGGAAAGTAGAGAAAAACAGAAAAAGACTAAAAGGGGAGGGGTATGAGTGAGGACTAGAAAACTAAAAACGGGTCTCGTGGTCAGAAAAAAATCTTGTGCAACATGACTTGTAACTTCAATCAGTTACTTAAATAAAAAAAAAAATTTAAGTGCAACTTCGATTGAAAGGCATCATCAACAGTCCCGAAATGAGAAAGGGACAAGGATAGGAGGATGAAAAGAGAGAAGTGACCAGATATGAGCAGAGATGGAAAATGGAGTGAAAAAGAGAGTGTAGGAAAAGCGTAGATAGAGGGAAGGTGTTGTGAAGGGAGAGAGAGTAGTGGAAGAAGAATGTTGAGAAGGAGGGAAGGAGAGTGTCGGGAAGGAGAGTGTAGAGAAGGAGGAGGGAAGGAGAGTGTCGAGAAGGAGGAGGGAAAGAGTGTCGAGAAGGAGGAGGGAAGGAGTGTCGAGAAGGAGGAGGGAAAGAGTGTCGAGAAGGAGGAGGGAAAGAGTGTCGAGAAGGAGGAGGGAAAGAGTGTCGAGAAGGAGAGTGTTGAGAAGGAGGAGGGAAAGAGAGTGTCTGGAAAGAGAGTGTCGAGAAGAGAAGGAAGGAGAAGTAGGGAAGGAGAGTGTCAAGAAGGAGAGGGAGGGAAGGAGTGTCGAGAAGGAGAGTGTCAGCAGAAATAGAGAGAGAAAAGGAGAGAGGAAGAAAAGGAGGGAGAGTGTGGAGAGAGACGAGGAAGGGAAGGAGGGAGAGTGTAGAGATAGAGACGAGGAAGGGAAGGAGGGAGAGTGTAGAGATAGAGACGAGGAAGGGAAGAAGGGAGAGTGTAGAGATAGAGACGAGGAAGGGAAGGAGGGAGAGTGTAGAGATAGAGACGAGGAAGGGAAGGAGGGAGAGTGTAGAGATAGAAACGAGGGAGGGAAGAAGAGGGTGGAGACATAGAGGGAAGGAAGAAGAGGGTGGATACATAGAGGGAGGGAAGGAGAGTGTCGAGAGAGAGAAAGGGAGGAAAGGAGAGTGTCGAGAGAGAGACAGGGAGGGAAGGAGAGTGTCGAGAGAGAGACAGGGAGCGAAGGAGAGTGTCGAGAGAGAGACAGGGAGGGAAGGAAGGAGAGTGTCGAGAGAGGGAGGGAAGGAGAGTGTCGAGAGAGAGAGAGGAAGGGAAGGAGAGTGTCGAGAGAGAGAGAGAGGAAGGGAAGGAGAGTGTCGAGAGAGAGGGAGGGAGGGAAGAAGAGTGTCGAGAGAGAGAGAGAGGGAGGGAGGGAAGGAGAGTGTCGAGAGAGAGAGAGAGAGAGAGAGAGAGGGAGGGAAGGAGAGTGTCGAGAGAGGGAGAGAGAGAGAGAGAGAGAGAGAGAGAGAGGGAGGGAAGGAGAGTGTCGAGAGAGAGAGAGGGAGAGAAGGACAGTGTTGAGAGAGAGAGAGGGAGAGAAGGAGAGTGTCGAGATGGAGAGAAGGAGAGTGTCGAGAGAGAAAGAGAGAGGGAGAGAAGGAGAGTGTCAAGAGAGAGAGAGAGAGAGAGAGAGGGAGAGAAGGAGAGTGTCGAGAGAGAGAGGGAGAGAAGGAGAGTGTTGAGAGAGAGGGAGAGAAGGAGAGTGTCGAGAGAGAAGGAGAGTGTCGAGAGAGAGAGAGAAGGAGAGTGTCGAGAGAGAGAGAGAGAGAGAAGGAGAGTGTCGAGAGAGAGAGAGAGAGAAGGAGAGTGTCGAGAGAGAGGGAGAGAAGGAGAGTGTCGAGAGAGAGAGAGAGAGGGAGAGAAAGAGAGTGTCGAGAGAGAGAGAGAGAGAGGGAGAGTGTTGAGAGAGAGAGAGAGAGAGAGAGAAGGAGAGTGTCGAGAGAGAGAGAGAGAGAGAGAGAGAAGGAGAGTGTCGAGAGAGAGAAAAGGAGAGTGTCGAGAGAGAGAGAGAGAGAGAGAGGGGGAGAGAAGGAGAGTGCCGAGAGAGAGAGAGAGAGGGGGGGAGAGAAGGAGAGTGCCGAGGGAGAGAGAGAGAGAGGGAGAGAAGGAGAGTGCCGAGAGAGAGAGAGAGAGGGAGAGAAGGAGAGTGCCGAGAGAGAGAGAGAGAGGGAGAGAAGGAGAGTGTCGAAAGAGAGAAGGAGAGTGTCGAAAGAGAGAGGGAGAGAAGGAGAGTGTCGAAAGAGAGAGGGAGAGAAGGAGAGTGTCGAAAGAGAGAGGGAGAGAAGGAGAGTGTCGAAAGAGAGAGGGAGAGAAGGAGAGTGTCGAAAGAGAGAGGGAGAGAAGGAGAGTGTCGAAAGAGAGAGGGAGAGAAGGAGAGTGTCGAAAGAGAGAGGGAGAGAAGGAGAGTGTCGAAAGAGAGAGGGAGAGAAGGAGAGTGTCGAAAGAGAGAGGGAGAGAAGGAGCGTGTCGAAAGAGAGAGGGAGAGAAGGAGCGTGTCGAAAGAGAGAGGGAGAGAAGGAGCGTGTCGAAAGAGAGAGGGAGAGAAGGAGCGTGTCGAAAGAGAGAGGGAGAGAAGGAGCGTGTCGAAAGAGAGAGGGAGAGAAGGAGCGTGTCGAAAGAGAGAGGGAGAGAAGGAGCGTGTCGAAAGAGAGAGGGAGAGAAGGAGCGTGTCGAAAGAGAGAGGGAGAGAAGGAGCGTGTCGAAAGAGAGAGGGAGAGAAGGAGCGTGTCGAAAGAGAGAGGGAGAGAAGGAGCGTGTCGAAAGAGAGAGGGAGAGAAGGAGCGTGTCGAAAGAGAGAGGGAGAGAAGGAGCGTGTCGAAAGAGAGAGGGAGAGAAGGAGCGTGTCGAAAGAGAGAGGGAGAGAAGGAGCGTGTCGAAAGAGAGAGGGAGAGAAGGAGCGTGTCGAAAGAGAGAGGGAGAGAAGGAGCGTGTCGAAAGAGAGAGGGAGAGAAGGAGCGTGTCGAAAGAGAGAGGGAGAGAAGGAGCGTGTCGAAAGAGAGAGGGAGAGAAGGAGCGTGTCGAAAGAGAGAGGGAGAGAAGGAGCGTGTCGAAAGAGAGAGGGAGAGAAGGAGCGTGTCGAAAGAGAGAGGGAGAGAAGGAGAGTGTCGAAAGAGAGAGGGAGAGAAGGAGAGTGTCGAAAGAGAGAGGGAGAGAAGGAGAGTGTCGAAAGAGAGAGGGAGAGAAGGAGAGTGTCGAAAGAGAGAGGGAGAGAAGGAGAGTGTCGAAAGAGAGAGGGAGAGAAGGAGAGTGTCGAAAGAGAGAGGGAGAGAAGGAGAGTGTCGAAAGAGAGAGGGAGAGAAGGAGAGTGTCGAAAGAGAGAAGGAGAGTGTCGAAAGAGAGAAGGAGAGTGTCGAAAGTGAGGGGAGAGAAGGAGAGTGTCGAAAGTGAGGGGAGAGAAGGAGAGTGTCGAAAGAGAGGGGGAGAGAAGGAGAGTGTTGATAAGGAGGAGGGGGAAGGAGAGTGCCAGGGAGAGGGAGGGAAGGAGAGTGTCAGTAGAAATAGAGGGAGGTAAGGAGAGTGTCGAGAGAAAGGGAAGGGAAGAAAGGGAGATGGAGAGGGAAGGAGGGAAAGTGTGGAGAATGAGAGAGAGATAGAAAGAGGGATAATTAGAGAGGAAGGGAAGGAGGAAGAATGAGAAAAGCAGGGAATGAGGGAGAATGGGACGGAGGGAGAGTGTGGAGAGAAAGGGAGGTTAGGAGGGAGAGTGTGCAGAGAGAGAGAGATGGGGGATGAGAGAGTGTGGAGAGAGAAATGGGGGAGTGAGTGTGGAGAGAGAGAGAGGGAGTGTTGAGAGAGAGAGGGAGGGAGTGTTGAGAGAGAGAGAGGGAAATGGAGGGAATGTTGAGAGAGAAAGGGTTTGTTTGTTGGTTGTTTTTGTTTTACGGCATATCAACCCTTTTCAGGTTATTTAATGCAGAATCCGGTGATTTTGAAGAAAATTTTTTTAATAGAATATATTTGTTTTTTGCAAGTCAGTTTCTTATTAACCCATAGTTGGGACCCTAACAGTTACTACCACTCCAGGTCAGAGTGGACCTGGGAGCAATGGCAATTAAAGGGTGGCTCCACACTCCCAAGAGCCCGCAAGCTGGGGCCTCACCATCGGATATAGTTTAAGGTCATATCCAGAACCCCCATTGAGGGACTTTTACCCTCTACAGGGGGGCAGTCGGCGTATTCTAATGCCCCACTGACAGGGCCAGAGAGAGAAAGGGAGATGGAAGGAGGGAGTTTAGAGAAAGAGGGAGATGACGGGTGTGTTGTTGTAAATAAAATGTCTATGTCAAGTTAACTATGAGTATCCTCATTTCTTCCAACATTTTCTGTCACTTATGCGCTACACAAATATTCGCCTTTGGGCATAATCTTCTGCAAGGTATTAATAGTTATTATATACCAACATTCATAATGATATAAAAAGAAAATACTAGAAAAATACACATTATATATCCTCATAATAATATATGTGTATTCTGCATATTTCATCTTTGTTAAGAATAATCAGTGTGGTTATGTATAGCTGTTTGCTGGTCACATGATTTAAACCCGAGACCCAGTCAGAATAATTTACCAAGAGCCAACGCCTTAGATAATGCAGCCATAAAGACATCAATACCTTTCTAATTTTTTTCCAATTAAATAAGAAAGAGGGATTATATGTAAGGAGGAAGGTGAAGGAGTAGATGGGAAGCGAGAAGGTGTAATATATGAGGACAATGGACAGAAGAAAAATGCATAGAGAAATGGAAGGTAAGAGAAAGAGAAATCAGTGGTAGAAAAGTGGGTGGGAGAATAAAACCACCAATAACTCAAAATTTTTCAATTAAATAAGTTTAAAAATAATTATTTTGACCCTCCCTCCCCCCAAAAAAATCAAAATAGAAGACATTAAAAAAGACTGATCATATCAAAACTAAAATTTATTCTAAGAAATGAATAAAACCATTTATTAATCTTATTTTTACAATAGATGTCTTTTTCAAAGGTTTTTTTCATTTTTTTTCCTCTTCATTCAACTGATATTAACCCTGATGTTCCCCCACCCCACCCCGTGGAATACAATAAAATATACACTTGATCATACTGACAAACCTAAGTAAAATCCAAATCTAATGTGGTTGGTGCACTTTTGAATAGAAGAAACTGGTCACATCATTGAAAATATTATTTTCTAAAATTATTTAAAGAATAACCAAATAAAGTTATATAATTTTTTTATTAAATGAATATTTGGAAAATTAATCTAACATATATTAATGATTTTTTAATCTAACATATGATTTTTTTTTGGAAAAATCTGAGAATATAATGTAATCTATATATATAAATTAGTAGCGTGCCTGTGTGTACAACTCCTAATGACCAAAGAAAGGTAAATATGAAGAATCACTCCACCCTCGAAAATTCCTTTAAAATTACCACTTTTGAAGGTTTTCGGGGGTGCTGAAAATTAAAATAACGTTTAAAATTACGGCAAACGAGTAGTTTCCAAGATATGAAAAAAAAAAAGTTAGTTTAAAAAGTGGGGGATCACTTTTCTATAATAATTTAAAATAAAATGAGCACCCAATTTGTGGTCACCATGGGGGGTGGTAACTTTCTTTCTACCCTCGGAAAATCTTTTAAAATTACCACTAACGTAAAAAATTCCAGGAAACAAATAGTTTATAGGATATGAAGAAATGCACCCACTTTATGGCCACTGGCATTCAGATTTTACAAAAAAAAAAAAAAAAAACCAGGAGTGAACTGAAAATGCTTTTATGGAAATCACTTCAGGCAAGACATGAAACTATTTAATGTAAGGAGCTATCAAGAACAAAAGGTGATTATCGCAAAGACAGGAGATGCTCAATCTTGAAAACTAAAAAAACAAAACAAAAAAAAACACAAAAGCTCAAACAACTATTTCAAACTTAAATGTGACAAATGGACGAAATCTTTTAGGCACACATAAAAAATTATTTAAAAAAAAATCTATGATGAATTTATAAAGAAAACTTGACAAACAACTTACTTTTTCTTCTGCAATTTTCACTGTCGATCGCAAGAGCTTCAAATACTTCAAAGTCACTTTTTCTCACTAAAACAACGTTATTCAACGTCCCTAATGCATTTGGGACGGTGGGCTGCAGAAATAAAGACAAGTTATCAGAAAAACAAAAATATAAAACAAAAACGTTTTGCAAGATAAAAACAAAAACGCTTTGCAAGATAACAAAAACATTACACAACACAGAACCAAAAACAAAACACAGAACCAAAAATTAAAGACTTTCTTCAGCTTTCACTCTGTAAAGACTATATTATTCTAGTAAAATCATGTTTGGTGAAGTTAAAAACAGAAAGTACTCCCTTTTGATGCAAGTACACATAATTTACACAATCAAATAAAAAATATGATACTCAACACTAGAGATTTTGAATGTTGATTTCAGTATTTTTTTTTTTTGTTACGTGCTGCACACAGAAAAGACTAGACACGTTAAGATTGCGAAACCAGATAATAAACTATTCATCTTCATCTGTTAGATGGTTTTGTTTTATGGCATATCAACCATTTTGGGTTCAGTTATTTTGGTAAACGTTTTTATGCTCCAAGTTCTTTAAATCTCCAAATATTTATTCATGGTATTTGGTTTGGTTGTTTTTTGCTTTTAGCTTTGTTAAACATGATTAAGTTTTGCAAAAAGAAAAAAAAATGATATCAATGTTTGGTGTATTTTAGGTTAGGAAGCCAGTCTCTTCAGACCTTCATGTATTTATTTAGTCATTTAGCACATGAATTCATGGATGGAATTAGATTTTGAACAAAATCATTATCATCATCCCATTTTGATATTAAGATTATGCAAGTATCTCCATGACAGGCAACACTTAGCTATGTTTCAAGCCTGCTCTTCATGAAGTCCAATCTAAATCTATCAATATTAAATCAATATCTTTACATGAAGTTAAATCACTTAATAGTTTGCCTTGGCCTACCATGCTCTGTAGTGTTCATACAAGAGGTAGGTTTTTAAAACTAAATTTAATCTTTCTCATCATCCGATTTTGGTATTTAAGGTGCTGTGAGTTGTTATCTGCTGTGATTGTGTAAGCCTATCCTGTATTGCCAGGCTCTGTAGCAGATGGCGCAGATATAGATGGTGTCTAGTTGCCACCCTGTTCTATGCAATTTCCTTTTGTAATAGTAATTCTTCTAATGCACTCACTTCCAAAAGATAGAAAGTCTGTTTTGTTTGCTGTTCAATACACAGGGGCTAGAAGAGGAGGAAGAAGTAGTAGGCAGGATTGGTTTTATGGAAAAGAGGGCGAGACTAACTGCGAGAATTCCCGAAATTTGAGAGGAATAAAAGACCGAACTCGGACGGATAGGTGACGCTGCTTTTGCTCAAGCAGAGAAAACAGTGAGAGGCGAGGAAAGTCCCTTCTTAAAGAAAGTTTCGGCTCAAAGTGAGAAAGAAAGCGAAACTGAAGGACCCAGCAGTTTTCACCTTTCCCTTCACTGCTGGTCTCTCCTTTCTTTACTCCTCTTGTTTTTCATGTTTACTTCCTTTCTTTCTCTCTTTCTTTTCTCTCTATTTAAATGTTTATTTTTCTCATGAGTCTTCAGTCACTTTTTCTTTTCCATTATTTCCTAAATTTTTAAGATATTCTTGAGATATACAGGTATAAGTGTCGCGCTATACATGAACACAAAGCACATAAAGTATCCACAATCCCACCAATCTGAAGTTTCTAATTAAGCACGGTTGAAGAGATCCTTTAAATTTGTAACCATGCATACACCTGACTATGGCAGCGTTGTTATGCCCAAACCATTGCATATCAAAAGCATTTGGAGCGCATATGTCACTACCATGCAAGATGAGTTATTTACTTCCTTTCCACCATAGGAAGATGTGACACAAGGTCAGAAATGTGGAGAAACAAAGTGAAGCCAGCGCTCCTAAAGGAGAAATACTCTGGCTATTAAAAAATTGCCTGGGTAGCCCTTGTTGGCATTCTCTAGTAGGGGTGCCTCAGGCAGTAAGCAATAAATTTACTCCACCCAAAAGATGGAAGGCAACGACCTGGGAAACTGGACCTTTCAGGACTACTCGAAACCATGCTCCATCGGGAGAGATTCAAGATCATCATATTCACAAATGGCGAAGACTACCTTACTGTGTCGAAGACATAGCCTTGACTGGTATGAATATAAGCTACTCTAACTGAAAAGACTGCTCAAATCTTAAAAGAAACGTGCAAGAATATAAGAATTGGCAGCAGCTTTATCTTCAAGGAGCATAGCACCAAGCAAACACTATCCAAGTAACAGAAAAAAAAATTTTTTTTTACATTCTCTCATAAAGGGTTAGACACAATGTCAGGTGTGGGTTTATAAAAGTGTTTCTGCGGAACGAAATGGGTTTGAATTTAGCACACCCAGCATTTCAGTCCATGTTATTAACCACTTAGCCACCGTTGCACACTGATAGCATGTTCACAATCACAACCTAAGTAGCAGAAGGTGGCTTCAATATCAAGTAGACAGTAGAAACTATCAATATATTTATTCAAAATTAGCTGTAACTACTTGGTAATGCCTGGGAGTTTTGTTTTAATTTCAGCTCCACTTAATCAAAAAAAAATAAAAATAAAAAATATTAGATTTTTTTTTTAGAAACGAGCCACTTCTTATCAAAGTCCTGAAGCCACTTGAGGATAAGAGTTAATGAGTGTACAGTAGTCAATGGGAAAATAAGAACTTGTTCACGTTGGACATGAAGACAACCATATTGTAGTCAGTTAGAAACTAGGAAAACGGAACAGAGTTCCACAGGCGTGCAGTTCTAAGAAAAAAGTTTTGTTCATGGAATCTACGTTTAGGTTTAGGCACCCTTTGCCAAGAACTTTGCAGCCAATTCTACCCTTTGCGACCAAGGCCGCCAACCCCCAATATTTCCTCCTGTATCAGAAAACACACTATGTGATATACAAATATCTGTATGTGATGTTGCCAAGCTAATCAAAAACCTTGATTCCAGTAAAGCAACCGGCCCTGATGATATTCCAATTATAGTACTCAAAAAACTTCAACCAGAATTAGCACCCATACTTACAAAACTGTTTAAACGTCTTAAGGAGAATTGCTTCCCATCACCCTGGAAAATCTCATCAGTATGCCCTGTATTTAAGAATTCAGGTGATCGTTCATTCCCCCTCTCAGTACAGGCCAATAAGTCTCCTGTGCGTCATGAGTAAGTTGCTGGAATCTGTGTTAAATACAGAAGTAATCAACCATCTCAGCAAAAATAACCTTCTTAGTGACACACAATATGGTTTCCATTCTGCTAGATCTACAGCAGATGTGCTTACAGTTATATCTCATAGGATTAGCGAATCTCTCGACAGAGGCAACCTTTCTAGGGCAATTGCTCTTGACATATCAAAGGCCTTTGATAGGGTATGGCATAAAGGTTTACTTCACAAGATCTCTAGCTATGGTATAGCTGGAAATGTCTTCTCAATTATTAAATCATTTCCCTCTGATAGGTTCATAAGAGTAGTAGTTGACGGGCAAAAATCAGAAGCTCACAGTATAAATGCTGGAGTCCCTCAGGGGTCCATCCTGGGCCCAACTCTTTTCCTGATCTACATTAATGATCTTCCAAATCACATCCTTACATCATTCGTAGACATTTTTGCTGATGACACTACCATCTATGGTAGCACATCTAAGACAGTAAACGACCAAGTTCTCTCCGATTCTCTCTCCTCTGATCTTGATCACGTTGTACAATGGGGAAAGGAGTGGCTGGTTACTTTTAATGCATCTAAAAGCAAGCTTCTATCTTTACATCATCAACGTTCTGATCCCCATCTGGCATCAATTAAAATGAATGGCTCTCGTCTTGGGGAGGCCTCAAGTTTTGATAGGCTTCTGGGCTTGACCTTTACTCCTGATCTTAAATGGAATACGTACATCAAATCTGTTGCCAAGGCCGCTGGAAAAATGGTCGGATCCTTCTATCGATCCAGTAGATATCTCACTGCTGATGCAATTCTCTATCTATATAAGAGCCAGATACGTCCAAGGATGGAGTACTGTTGCCACATATGGTCAGGAGCTGCTAGAAAAGACTTGTCCTGCCTTGATAGGGTTCAAAATAGACTTCGTGGCCTGGTGGGAGATGTCCTTTTCTCTTCGTTGCAACCTCTGTCTCACAGAAGAGATGTTGCAAGTTTGTCTCTGCTTTATCGTTATTTTCATGGAAAGTGTTCAACTGAGCTTCAATCTATGGTCCCCCCTCGCCAAACTTTCACAAGAAACACTAGACTAGCTGAAAACATTATCAATAATTTTCCCCACTCTTTATCTGTACCTAAACCTAAACATAGATTCCATGATCAAAGCTTCTTTCTTAGAACTGCACACCTGTGGAATTGTCTTCCGTTTTCCTGCTTTCTATAATATGGTTGTCTTCAAGTCCAACGTGAACAAGTTTCTGATGAGCCGTTCCACTTAAGTTAACAAATTTACCGAACTTCCATTACTATCGATTACTATATTGTCCTTTTGACTACTCTACACTCTTTAACCCTTATCCTTCAGTGGCCTATCGGCCTTGATAAGTCGTGACGTCTATATATATAAAAAAAAAAGGCACAGATAAACAGCGGAGGAAATTATTGATAGTAGTTTCAACTAGACGAGTGTTTTGTTGTGAAAGTCAAGCCGGGGGATGAGCACTTGCCGTGAAAATAATAAAGCAGAGACAGGTTCGCAACGTCTCTTCTGTGGGAAAGAGGTTGCAGGGAAGAGAAAAGGGCATATTGTTTGGTCATAAATGAACCCAATCGTTACATAACTGATTTCGTTCAAGTAATGTTGTATTAAAAGTCATATTCTGAAATGAAGACAGATTAACTAATCATGCAGAAACATTGAAGTTGAGTAAGACGTGTGTTTGTAAACTATAAAGAAGAGAAAGAGGAAAGAAGGGGAAAAGGAGAAAAAGAAGGAGGAAAGAAGGCAGAAGACGTCAACTAAATATTTCTTCAAAATTGTTGGATATAAAAAGCTTCCAATCTTTTAATGCGTATGAATTTGCTAAGAATTTTAAGGCTAGAAATTACTTTATATTTGACAGTTGAAATGCTTTCCAAATACAGTTCTGTTTAATTTTTCTGTATATACAGCGTAATCAGGTTGATAAAGTGGTTCTTGCCAGATAACCTAAGTTAAGCAAGTATCAAGTGGATAATGATTAGGGAATAATAGGTGCTGCATAGAGTATGGGAGGCAGCACTACTGTCAAAGGAAGAGTAAGCCGCCTCTTTTCCTTCGATAGTATGTGAGAAATCCTTGGGCAAGGTTGAGAACCCACTTCATCCTCTAAATCAAGGTAATGTGAGGTCATGGAAAGCAGGTAACTAATGTAATCAGTAAGCTATCACAAATAATTCTGTCCATGGTTTTGTATCTCGTGGTGCTGAACAGAAGATTCCTTTGGGTTATAATAGTCAGAACAATCGTCCAGTATGAGTAGTGCTCGGACAAGAAAAAATTGCAGCCTACTGTCTGTACAACTGCAAAGACAACTGTGGCAACACATTAAACACTTTCAAGAAACAGCGTGAATGGGGTTCTGAACAATGAGCAACAATGAATTCATGAATGCTTCGAGGGAGAGAGATAGATGGAGAGTTGTAGCCGTCTATGTCTTTACAAGGTAGACCATTTGAATGAATGAGTGAATTTTTATTTTTTACACAGCATGTTGCACTTTGCTTTTTGGCAATGAATCTGGTTTGAAATAAAAGCAACAAAAATCAAGCGGCATAATTGTTGCGTTAGTTCAGACAACAAATTCAGATGCATTTATTTATCTATCACACTGGTCAACACAATATTTTTGGCAGGCAAAGTAAGACTGGTTTCTGGGGTTTTCAAGGGCGCTGAATTCGAATCTGACATTAGTTTTTTCAAATTGGCTCTAGTTTTTGAGATATCACAGGGGGGTCGTTTGTCTGAAATCACCCATTCGCGACCATAGATAAACGTACAAAAAACGGCTAAATAGTGCATAAATGTCAGATATTGATTTTTATGATAATCTTAAACCACAAAGACAGTGTAAAATCTCAATCTAACAAGTTAAGTTAGATATAACATCATTTCATTTATCCTATAACTGAACACTTTTCATAGATTTCGAGGATATACAAAAAATTTGCTAAAAATTTGCTGAATTTTAATTCTCCAAGTGAAAAAAAACATTTACATAATCAGTTATATATCATAAATTAATGCAAAGCATTATACACTAGATTCTTAGTTACAATGAACACACAAAACAATATTTTATTCACAAAACTAAAATTGACGTTTATACAATTTTCGCTTGTGAGCAACTTTTGGGCAGTCTCTCAAAAGGTTTCAGCAGTGGTCTGCCATCATGTGCTCATCCCATTTGCCTTGATACCTCTCTTCCATTGTTTTGATGTATTGATGGAATCTCTCTCCCTGCTCCTCACTGTAATCACCAAGATTACCAGGAAATCTGTCGAGGTGGCTAAGCAAGAAATGAACTTTAATGCTCATATTTGCCCCTAGTTTTCCGTATGCAGTAAGCATCTTACGGACCAATTGCTTGTAATTGTCAGCTTTGTGATTTCCCAAAAAGTTTGTCACTACATCTGTGAAGGACACCCAAGCATTTAACTCAACCGTGTTCATATGATTAGTGAAGTCAGAATCCCTCATGAGCGTTCGAATCTGAGGTCTATCGAAGATGCCACCTTTAGCTTTTTAGATGGAAAAACCTGGAAATTGCCTGCATATGTACTTGAAGCAATCCCCATCCTTGTTCAACGCCTTAACAAACTGCTTCATGAGCCCTAGTTTTATGTGCAATGGAGGGAAGATAATTCTATCCCTGGGTACCAAAGGCTCATTGATGACGTTGGCTGTGCCGACTTCGAGACTTTCTCGTTCTGGCCAGTTCTCCCTTCTCCAGTGCTGGATTCTTGCTCTGCTATCACACAAACAAAGAAAGCAGGGATACTTTGTGTACACACTTTGTTGACCAAGCAGAAAATTCACCATTTTCAAGTTCACACAAATCAGCCATTTATGAGTGTTGTAATTCAGCTTTTCAAGAACAAATTTGATAGCATCATACTCTTCTTTCATCTTGGTAGAATGGCCAATTGGTACAGGATCAAACTTATTGCCATTGTGCAAAAGTACAATTTTTAGACTTGCTTTCGAGCTATCTATGAAGAGACGCCAATCTGCTGGGTCATATGATGAGATCCCCATGCAGTTAAGAAGTGCAGAAACGTCATTACAAAAGACCAGGTCGTCTTCTTTAGAAAAGAAACGAAGCAAGCTGCCTTCCCTTGTCCTATAGTATGTTACTTTTGTGCCAGAATCAAGAATGTTTTTCTCTTGGAGTCGTGATGCAAGAACTTCAGACTGCTCCTTCGACAAACAAAGGTCTCGCACTAGGTCATTAAGTTCAGATTGATTGAAAAGCTGAGGGCCATTTGAGGGTTCTTCATAGTCACTACAGCTATCATCACTTGATATTGAAAGATCAGCTGGAATCTCTTCGGTTTCATCGATTTCAGGCAAACTGGTGAAAACAGGCACAGGTAGATCCTCAGAGTGCGCAACAGGACGGATAGCAGAATCCAGGCTCGGATACTGCCAATTTGCTTTCTTGTGTTTGTTAAACCCCGTCATGTCATTGAGACAGAAGTAGCAGTCATCAAAATGATTGTTGGGCTCTCTCCACACCATTGGTACAGCAAACTTCAACTTCAGCTTACCGTTGGTCCAACCGCGGAGACTTTCTACACAGGTTTTGCACACCATATGTGGGGCCCAAGACTTGTCTTGGTCACCAAGTATCATATCGAAGTATGCTTTGTATGCCCTCTTGACAAAGTCTGTAATATTCCTCTTTTGTTGTGCCATCATATACTGTCCACAGATGTAACAAAAGACATCCGGTTCATATTTGCAACATATTCTAGAAGAACTCATTTTCTCTCTGGAACTCTTTTCAACTGTGGAATTAAAAAGAAAATTCTTAATTACTGTTTAATATATACTGCAACTATATTTATGGAACATGTTATTAAGTAATTACAGTATATAATTATATAAAAATTCTCCCCATATAAATAATTATATAAAAATTCTCTCTGAAATACTTCAATATAAACATAATCATTATAATGATTCAATAATATGAGAAAATTATTATTTACTGCTTCTATATTGAAGTATTTCAGGGAGAATTTTAGCAGTTTAGGCTTATTTGGGGCTATCAGCATCTTCTAAACTAGAGCCAATCTGGCAAAAACAATGTTATATTCGTAATCAGCGACCTTCAAAACCCCAGAAAACACTCCTAGATGGTCTGCCAAAGAAAAAAAATAAAAATTTGTTGACCAGTGTTATTTTTGCATATCACATACCTCGTCTGGATCGTGAACCCAGAGACCGTCAACTAAAAATTTATACTGATGTTCTCCTTCGGGCAAATTGAGAATCGTAAAAAAATCACCATTGCTGAAAAAAAGAAAGAAAAAAAATATACAGCTAGAATGAAAAAATATTAAAAATGTTTTGCATTAAACACTTGTCAAGATAAAGATTGTCGACTCAGAGTGAATTTGCAAACACAGTAGGGAAATTGACAATTTTTTATTTTTTTAATCTTCTATTCGCCTTAAACAAGGTACACTGTATGAAAATGTAAGAGGATGCTGTGAAATAGAAGTTAAATTTATAGGGACATATTAAGTGGGGAGTTGTGCAGCAAGATGTTTGTTCATATTATATACAGGAAACTTTGACACATGCAATAAATAAAAAAATTCTATTTTTTTAACTCATTCATTCTGAGTTGGTATCTTATTTTAATTGATTAAAATTAGTCAACATTACATAGAACAAATATAGTGAGGACCATTGCCAAGGATTTTGCAAAGGTGGGCTTCCTTTACCATGCTAGAAAATTATTCACACCAAACAGTATCCTATGTTTTTTTCACAATTCATTTATGCATGGAGTATTGCTGGTGCATCTACCACTAATCTCACCCTCTTAGACAAATTTAAAAAAAAAAAAAGTTTCACATCTAATAGGTTCCACACTATCGGCTAAGCTCCAACTTCTGTCTCATCACCACAATGTCACATCCCTGTGCCTGTTTTACAAGTATTTTAATGGAATGTGCTCTGATGAACTCATTGCATTTATGCAATCTTGATGTACATGCTCCCGTCTAATCTGAAAATCAGCAAAATCCCACCCTTTCACTGTTGAAGTCTCTAGATGCTGGAAAGCCTTCTACTCTAATAGTTTCTGCCCTCAGACTGTTAGACGTTATAATTCCTTCCCAGTTTCCTGCACTAACCAGCAAAAGTTTAAATGTGATGTGAACAGACATCTCGCTACTCAACTCCCCACAGTCCCCTTTTAGACATGATCTCAAATAGTAGCCTTTTATGTCCCAAGTGGCAATATGCCTTGTTCGGGGTGAAATAGAGTTAAAAAAAAAAAAAAAAAAAAAAAAAATTATGTGACAAAAGAATGAATTGCTTGTTTTGTGATACACGGCTGAGTGAAGAGTTTTATAAAATACTTTGCACAATTCAGCAACTTCTGGTTATTTAACCAATGCCATAAAGGTGACAAATCGCACTGGGTTGTGATATACCAAGCTCGCTTAATACTTCCCGGATTTGTCTGTATGCCTTAGAACACAGGTTTTTTAGAATGCAAGCTGGCCTGATTGTCACCGTAACCCGAGCAGAATCTTCTGAGCTGAAATCAGAGCAAAATTTCCTGGCCAAAAACACACAAGTAAAGAAACATACTTTCATCCTGTACATTTTAATCAAACAAAATATTCCTTAGTTTTGGGATAGAATTATATATTTTTTTTAAATTCCATTTTAATTGTTCTAATAGTGTACAGGGTGTTCCAAAAGTCTTGGGAACATTTCAAGTTCTCATATCTGCTTAATGTGCCCAAGACTTTTGCAACACCCTGTATTATAAACAAATGAAATATAATATAAAAGTAAAAAGATTCATTTTTTTTTTATATATAAATCTCATATGTCTGTTTGTTTGTTTGTTTGTATGTTTGCCTAAAACTTTCAACAGAGGTGAGGGATTTTCATGAGATCGATATCATTTTGAAGCTCGACCCTTCGGATGACAAATATCGAAAAATTGGCCCAAAACATTAATTCCTTCACCCTAAACTGGACACTTTTCTACAAGGAGGGATCGCTTTTTTCACCAATATTTTTCAAAAGTCATCCTCTCTTTTTGATTGTCTGGCCTTAATTTAAACCTATGTCACTTCCGGTTTGGCGATGGACGCAACAGCAAACACATCACGTTTTTTCTAAATTCTTTTCCCCCTTCGTGGTATGGGTTCGATCCTGCCTACTGCTACTTTTTTTTTTTTTTTTTTTGCACAATACACACCTCCAAAAACCCAGGCAACACCGGGCACCCAGGCTACGTTTTTATAAACCACAAATAATATTGTAACAGATATGCCACAGTTTATGAACTTTCAAATGAAATCAAAAATGGGATAAATAATAATGCCCAGTATGAGATAAATCTTTCTAGATATTTTGTAAAGAGCACTGTATATATATATATATATATATATATATATATATATATATATATATATATATATATATATATATATATATATATATAAAATGGGTTAATAAATTCCAACAAAAGAAAGATGTATATTTAAATAAGGGAGTAGTCACCAACAATGTGTATTTTTTAACATTACTTTATTATTCCGTGTCTTGGTTTTTCATTGAGAATTATGTTTGGATCATTGTAATAATGTTTTTAAGTCATTGAAATCGTTTACGTACGTTTCAGACGGTCTGATGCGTCCTCTTCAGAAATTATTTTCAAATGTGTAAAAATGACGATTTTCCAAGTTAGTTTGAAGTTTTTCCAAGGGGTGGAGGCTTGTAAGTGTTTATTATACATTGGTATGCTGAATTTTTATTGCTTTTTTATTTGGTTTGTCCAGGGAGATTTTGACCTGGCTGTAGTCAGTCGCTATCTCTTTCTGCTAATGTGTTTTTCTTTTCCTTTAGGGTGGGGTAGGGTGTGTGTATGTGTGTGTGTGTGTGTGTGTGTGTGTGTGTGTGTGTGTGTGTGTGTGTGTGTGTGTGTGTTTATGTGTGCGTGTGTGTGTTTGCTTTTATTGGTTTGGGAATGTGTATATTGTTTTATAGTATTTTGGGGTTATTTGCTTCCTTAGGAAGGCGGCTGTGGTCCGGTTACTAATGTGTATGTGTGGGGAGGGGGGACTGGCTCTTATGAAGTAAGGGTAGGGGTGCTTTCATTCTATTTTGATATTTATTTTTTGGATTCTTGGATTTTAGTATTGTGATTTTTCGTTTTAGTCTTATATTATGTTTGTTTAGAAAGAGGGGTGTATTTAAAATAGGGGATTTTTTAATGTTTCTATTTGTCTCCCCATGTGGGTATGGCCAGACCCAGGATCGGTTCCTAGTGTGGGGAAGATTTTGTTCCCCAGGGGGAGGGAGTATTGGGGGGTGTAGGTATGGGAGGGGGATGATAGAAGGGAAGATAGTCGTTTCAGTCATGAGGGGGTTCTCCTCCCCTGACTGAGGAGGGGGCGAGGTGTTGGAACAGATATTATACTATGGTTCTAGGTGTCTCCTAGTGTTGTTGGTTTCAAGGTTAAGTAGGGTTGGTATTGTTCAGTGTGTTGTATTAGAGATAGGGGTGTTATGTCTGTGTGTGGTTGTATGCGCGCACGTGTGTGTGTGTTTTAATGTGTCGGTTCTGATTTATGTGTGGGTGTGTGTATGTGTATGGGTGTGCATGCGAGTGTACCTTGCATTTCATGTTTTTGTGTGATGGTATTAGGTTCTGTTCAGTTCAGGAGTGAATTTGGTGATTTTCTCATTGTTTATACGGTCCCAAGCAATGCCGGGTAGCCCCGCTAGTCTATATATATAAAAGTGAAAATATGTGTTAGGGTGTGCACTTTTTCTGTATGTCCACAAAAGGCTTTTTTCGAGGGGACGCTCAGTCCGCTCACTCCTTAAAAATTTTTATATGCTGTCTAAATCATAATATCTACAACTTAAGAATGGGGGTCACGTCTATCTTTAATTTGCCCGACTTTTACGCGCTATTTTCGAGATTTGTTTTTGATAGCCGCGTGTTGATTCGGCTTTTTCATATAAAAGCAAAACTAATTTGAAGCTGGCATTGTTCCCGGCAAATGTCCAGAAAGCAACCAGCTTTGATCAATGCAGAGTTTCTCCTTATATCAGACAATTGCTATTAAATTTGGACAATCCCCTTTTTTAGGGGAGCTGATTTCCCCTCCCCAACATCTTGGGGAAACAAACCCAAAAAAACTGCCCCACAGTCCGCTACTTCTATTTGTCCTCATTGAAAAACTGCGCCACAGTGAAAGTTAACTCCGCTACTTCTATTTGACCTCATTAAGTCATTAAGTGTGGGCACCTGTAACTTCTGTTTCTACTTAAATAAATTTAAACGTGTTTAGTTACTCTTTCTTGCTGGCTAAGTGGTTAACGTGTCACGTTTTTTTCACACTTTATTTTCCAACTTCGCCTCAAGGCTTCGGGTTCAATCCTACCTACCTACCAAAACTTTTTACCCCCGCCACAAACATCCAGGCAACAATTTTTTTTTAATAAGTTTTAACATTGTTTCTTTTTATATAATATTTAAAAGGGTAATTACTTCGCTTATTCTTTTGTTTTGGGTTATCTAAAAATCAAATCCAGGCTATTGACATTGGGTGCATATATATATATATATATATATAAATAAAAATGGAAATTCTGAATTAAATGTAGAATTATAAAATTTATTGTTTGACAAGGAGTACAAAATTTTTAAGTTTTTTTCCTTAATCCATGGATTTTCAATGAATAGCTCATCACATCGGAGGAAATGTTATTAGCAAAACCGATGTGGATAATTATAAATGTTGCTTATTAGCACATGAATTGAAAATTAAATTTAACATGGTAGTGTGAAAAGATGAATGAATGAGGATGCAGGAACAAATTTCAGAATTTCATTTAATATATATATATATATACTAGCATTTCAGCCCGGCATTGCCCGGGTGGTTTGGAGGTGTACGTTGAGCAAAAAAGCGGTCAATTTTTTAAAAAACTTTGACCCCTATTATGACCCCTTAAAATTTGTTGCTTTGGGCTCCAATCAAGTTATTAAGTTAGATCCATGTTCAAGGAACCTATATCTAAAATTTCAAGTGTTTAGACCCAAAATTGGCGGAGGAGTTTGGTAGAGTTCTCAAAGGTTAAATCGTTGAACTTTGACCCCTGAATAGCCAAATTTCTGGCTGAAAACGGATTACAAAGATTTTCCCAGATCTCAGTATCCTGTATATCAAATTTCGAGTCTGTAGACTGAACATTGACAGAGCTATTGCGTTGGAAAATGTACACAGACACACACACACATTCAATTTTTTATCTATATATATATATAAGTAGTAATCCATTAATAGAAAAAAAAGGCTTAAGGCAAACTTTTTTATTAGACAAGATTAACAAGTACTTGAGAGCAAATTCTAGATTCTGACAGGTTTTAACTTCAACATTCTGTTTTGTGCCTGGCACCAAATTCTGACTTGTGCTGATGCCAAAATTTCCTAGTTGTAGCTCAGAGCCAAATTCTGGTTTGTATGCAGAGTCAAATTTCAGAAATTTCCTGTACCAAAGAATTAGTATGAAGTATTATTTGGCAGCATGCTTTAAAAGTTAAGTGTAGATATTATTACAAGACATTTGTTTACAAAATATATGTCTATAAAACAAATTAATCTATAAATAAGGATATGATTAGCCAATGGCAATAAAAAAGCTGAAATCAAAATGAATTATCCAACCCCACCTTTCACACGCACGTGTGTGTGTGTGTAAGGAAAAGCAAAACAACAACAACAAAAACAACTGACGACACAGTGCACATGTGAGAGGAAAGAGACAGGAAGTCATTCTTTAACGAAACAAAAGGCATCCCGTGCCACTTTCATAAATCCTTTGAAGTTTTTAATCTTTCTTGCAAAATTAACATTTTCAGTTTTCAGAGAGAACTGTTATGAGAAGAATAAGGAAGGCAAGACAAGATGAAGCATGAATGAGGAAGAAAGAAAGAAAACAGGAATAAAGTAAGATAAAGCGAGTGAGAGTGGGGGGGGGGGGTAAAATCCAGCCAAATAGCAATTAAAAAAAAAAAAAATGAGGAGGCAAGGCTTTAGTGAATTGACAGAAATCAGCTTATTCTCATTTAAACAAAAAAATGGATTTTGACCAAAAAGCAGAGAACTTGTATCAGTGGAAAAAGAAAAAAAAAATCAGAATTTAGATAAAAACTCAAATCTCTTTACAAACTAATTTTTAAAAAAAAAAAAGTACAGTTGTAGTAAAAAATTATCTGAAGATGGTTAACACGCTGTTGTACTCAACAACTAATCATACTCTACACACAAAAGTTGACCCCAAAGCTTATAATCCATTAATCATACCTAATCTGTCCAAACCCGACAAATAACATTTTGTGGAAGGATTTATACTGAATTACATTTTCTTATTTTTAACATACTACAGTGATACACAAGAAATGCTGGTGTATCAGAATCAAATATTGACTTTTGTAGGAAGAAAGCTGTTGGTGGCAAAGAAATGGTAAAGACACAATTTTCCCATATATATATATATATATATATATATATATATATATATATATATATATGTGTGTGTGTGTGGGGGGGGGGTCAAAGAACTATATAAGGATTCTTTAAATGGTGACTTTTCAATATAATGAAGAGCTTGACATGCAAGTGGAGCTTAGATACAAGAGGAAAATACATTTATAATAGAAAAATATATACTGATGCATATAGATATAATCCTTATCTTGTTACCTAGCACCTTCCTTCCTCTTCTGATGTGAAGCATTAGGCTTTGAAATGTCTGCCATAAAGAGCTTTCATAACTCCTATATATGCTGTATTGTATTCTCTTGTTTCAAATTGATGAATAAATCTATATACACCAGCATTAGGGTAGGTCGATTTTGAAACCACGGCAAGACTGAGGTAGAGAAAGTTTCTAAATAACATTTATAACAACACTGCAAAATACTTTTTCCCAAAACCTCGTAATTTTTTGAGCAAATGAATTTAAAGATTGAAAATTTTCAATATCCTGGCTGTACATCGCTAAATGCCGGTGTTAAATGAAAGAATAAGCATGTCATATTAATACCGCTTCTTTTTAAGAAAAATATGAAGAAAGTATAGGCAATATTTTTTAAATTTGTTTGTTATGTATGTTATCTTCAGAAAACTTAATGAGTACCGGAAAAAAAAGAAACTCCGCTAAAGATTTCATTTAAAATAAATTTTAAAAATTTATAACAAGGGCTTTATTTTACCCGGTTCATCTTTCCTTCAACACCGTCTACTAATTTGTTTCATTTTCTCGCTCGCTCGCTCACGTGTGTTGTGTTTACTCTTTAGTAACAGGCTGATTTCAAATACAAAAACTACATTTTGCATTTTATATCTAAGCACATTTTAATTAATAAGAGAAAGAAATATATATTTTATATCTTTGTGCTATTTTACAGGTTTTTTTTATTAAAAATAACATTTTTCTACGCAAGGCTATTTGTGTGTGAATTAATCGACTTGTGTTTTTAAACTGTTTTCGGTGAGTAAAACCATTATTATTTTTTTATATATATTTATCTGTTTTTCCTAATTTAAATTAATAATTTTCTATTTTCTATTTCTTACAATATCATTTAATATATTTTTGCAGATATTTTTCTAACAATGAGTCGAAAACGAAGTATTTCTACACGCAGTACTGATTCTACAAAATTTGCAGGCCCACCTTCTCCATTAAAAACTACAGAACCCCCTACTTTCCGTCAAGTTATTAAATATAGTTACTTTATGGAGAAATCTCAGCCAACTCTAAATGCATTTTCTCTTTCGAAATTAATGGCAAATAAAATTGTGGATATTTGGAAGGCAGTAAATCCCCGTTTGCCCCTATTGACTGAAAAATGGATTATATATAAAGTGCAAGATACTTGCTTTAGAAAAGTTAAGCAAATAAACAGAAAATCCTTATCAAAAGTCGCTAAAAATATTATGGTCGAAAAACTTGACAAATTATTTGACATTTCATCATGTTCATGTGATTTACCACTTGCAAGATTTAGTGACAAAAATGTTAAATGCAGAAAAGAAAATTGTCAAGCAAAGCACATAGTGTGTACCTGTTCTATCACAAAGAAGGTAAGTTTACTTTTATTTATTTTAATTTTCAATTATTCGTTTTTATTTTTAAAAAGGTTAATGTCTATATCATACATATCTTAAATTAAATGAATTTCGATACTTGTAATCATATTAATTACAAGTATCGAAATTCATTTAATTTAAGGTATGCATGATATAGACATTAACCAAATGAGAAAAATTCTTACAATTTTTTATATGTAAAATAGCATTATTTCTAAGACCAGAGTAGAATAGAATTAACATTTGTCAAATTGTATATTTCAGGTTCCTCTGGAAGATCGGGAATATTTGAAGGACCAAAGAAATAAAATTGGACCCAAAGGCAATTTTCAACTGGGACCTGTTGATAAAGCAGCAGTAGCAAAATCTAAAAAGTTATTTGTGTCAAGAGAAAAGCAAGTTGATTCATCCTCTCCTGTTGCTTCAACATCCCAAGGCCAAAATATTCTTCCTTCAGAAAATAGTGATGAAACAGATGAAAGTTTTGAACCAGAGGGAGAATGTAAGAGTATTTACAGCCTTATAAAAATTCCGCGTTATGCAATTGAACTCATCAGGGGTGATGTCTCGTCCAATTTAGGAGCAAGTCTCGCAAATGCTTTTCTTTTAGATCTGCAGGCTGTGGGCCTTCTGAAACCAAACATTGATTTAAAAAATATTTTTTTGGACAAATCCAAAATTGATAGGGAAAACGAAAGAACAAAAAATAGTGCCTATCAAAAGCATAATGAAAAAATTAGCAATCTTATCTGCATTGGTGTCGATGGGAAACACGACAAAGATACATTATTTTACCAAGAAACTGTTGATGATAAAGGGAACAAAATACAAAGAAAATCTAAAAGACAAGAACATCATTTGACTTTTCCAAAAGAGATGGGATGCGGAAGTAATGGGAAATACCTTACTCATAGAGTGATCCCCACTGTTGGAGCCACAGGTGCTGTTCTGGCAAATGAGGTGTTCCAAGTGTTAAAACAATATGAAAGTGTTCAAACACAAAAGGCTGTCCTTTTGGACAACACTAGCACCAACACAGGATGCAAATCAGGACTAGTCTCTTCCTTAGAAGATAAAATCAAAAGGAAACTACACACAATTGGATGTTCCCTCCATCAGAATGAGCTCCCTTTTAGGGCAATATTTAAATCCATTGATGGAAGTGGCAAAAGCCCAACATCTTTTACAGGCCCACTTGGAAAATTATGTGCCAGCAATCAACATCATTTGCCCCAAGTTAACTTTTTACAAGTGAGTAGTCCTTTAGAGACTATTTACTCTAAATTAACAGAAAATAAGGATCTATCTGGTGACCAGAGATTACTGTTAGAATATTCAGTAGGAATTTCGAGGGGCAAAGTAAATCCTAAGTATGCAGCCTGGAGGATCGGACCATTGAATCAGTCAAGATGGCTTACTCTGGCAATCAGATGAATGTGCATATGGACACGAAAAAGTTATGCAACAGAATTAACCACAAAAATGCATAATCTGATTAAATTCATTGTCCAAGTCTATGCAGTTTGCTGGTTTGAAATTAAATTAGATAACAAATTTCATAACCAGCAACTGTATATTTTTAAAATGATTGGGCAAATAAAAAAGCAGCCATCAGAAATTCAAGAAATAGCATTGAAAAACCTTAAATTCAACGCTTTTGCCCTTTTGCCTGAAAATATTATTTTCTCAATGATAAAATCTAATGAATTGGAAGTGAGAGAAGAAGCTATTAAAAGAATTTTAACCATAAGGTAAGTAAACATTTGTTCATATAAAACTGATCAAATTGTTTACACTGATTTATACATTCATTTTAACAAAAAATTTAATTAAAATAAAAATTGTGTTTATTTGTTGAATTCAATATAATAATTTCTTTTTTTCAGGAATGGGGAACCATCGAAAAAGCGTCTGAAAAGAATTTCAGATATAAATTTTAATGCTTCACATTGGTCGGATTTGATAGACCTTTCTCAAAATGGAGTGTCAGAGCCAGCTTTGACTGAAGACTTATCAGACAATGAACTTCGCGAATTCTTGATGAGTGGTAGAAAGCCAGATTTGCCTGATTTGCTCATTCACAAAGTGTTGAAAGGGCTGTGAAGTTGACATCAGAAGCCTGCCATTCAGTCTATGGACTTGAAGCAAGACATAGACATATTATTGCTAAAGTTTTATGCCATGAAATGAGGCCATTTTTTGCTTCAAAAGGGGCTTATAGAGAAACCTTTGACATTATGTTACAAAAATAGTTTGATTTTTGTACTTTTTTCCCTAGAAGTAAGAAATGTTTTGGATTTGTTTAAATTTTTTTTTTCCCCAAACAATTAAAACTTTTCTTCTTTTTATTGACAACAAAAAATTCAATTCCTTTTACAATTTTTTATAATTATAACACACAGTAAGGTAAAATATGCCATTTCCCCCAAAAAATGGGGGGGGGGGGGGGCAGTTATAAATTTTTTAATATTTACCATACCAGTTATTATATAGTTTATTTAAATAAATAAACCCACTCCTTGCTATGATCAAAACTGCAAAATACCAAATAATTTCACATGTAAATCTTTCACAGATAAGGATTTTTCCGTTTCAAAACAGACAATCTTTAAAATACAATGCTCATCTAACGGCTGATGTTAGAAACCTAGTTTTTATATATTTGTACTTCCCTCATGTGGGTGCAACTTTCTCCACCTAGGTCTTTTACATTTTCCAAAAAAAGTTAAAAATCAACCTACCCTAACCAGCATATATTTTTCTATTATAAACATATTTTCCTCATATATATATATATATATATATATGGTAAAACTGATAATTAGTAAAAACTTGAAAAGAGTGCTCAATACTATTGCAGAGCAAATATGTGTTTTATTTTTTTATTACCATTTTATCTGTTTGGTTACATGTGTTTTGGATGTTGGACTATGTTTACGATCCAACAGCCTCGTCAGACCTTACAGAAATGGTTGATAGTATTTGGAAGAAGTGTTTTAGAAGAAATATAAGAAAAAAAAAGGGGGGGGGGAAGCAATAAGCGAGAGGGAGACGGGTATCGACAATATTTCAGTTTTGAAGGTTAAAATACATTAGATTGTAATGTGTGTGGGGGTAGCAGATTCAGGTAGGTGTGGGTAAGACATGGATATAGGGAGGTGGAGGGAGGATGGTAAAGAAAAAATAAGGGGGGGGTAATGAGAGAAGGGGGGAGGAGGAGTTTCAATTTTTAGGTTTTAAATTTTGACTTTTTGCTTGTTCAACCAGGTATATGAAGTAGATGAAAGAGAGAGAGAGAGGTTTGTGTAGGTGTCATGTGTTTGACAAGTAAAAGGTTCCATTTAACATTTTTGTAGTCGACTTGTTCATTTCAGTTGACAATGAGTTGTTTTTAGGTAGTTAAGGATTAATACATAAGCTAACACACGTGCAAATATGCATACATACAGACACATTTCTACAAATCAATATATAGACACATACACATATATATAAACAATGTATATGCAGACATACATACACACAACTCTTATATATATATATATATATATATACACACACACACACACATACATATACATGGAAATATAGATCTCCAATAAGAAGTAGATGTACATATACATACATACACACACATGTACTCATATACACGTATATACAATTACATAAATATACATATTTATAAAAGATATAAATAGACACACATATATATATATATATATATATATATATATATATATACATACATGCACACACACACACACAGACGTGTATATTTATACAAAGTAAATAAAGTAAAGTTAGGATAAATAAATAAATACAAGGGTGTAGTTAATTATTAACTCCACCCTTGTATTTACTTATTTATCCTAACTTTATTTACTTGGTATAAATATACATATTTATATAATTGTATATACATGTATATGGGTACATGTGTGTGTATGTATGTATGTATGTATGTATGTATGTATGTATGTATATGTACATCTATTTCTAACTGGAGATCTATATCTCCACGTACATGTATATATGTAGGTGTGTGTGTATGTATATATATATATATATATATATATATATATATATATATATATATGTTTCGTGGTTAAATTTTAAATTCTGAAAAAACATATAAAGACATATATTCGATTTAAGAATTTATTGTTTGACAAAAGGAATATATAGAAGGGGTTATTTTAATTTCCTTAATCCATGGATTTTCAACAATGGCTCATATCAGAGGAAATGAAATGCAAGCAATATATATATATATATGTGTGTGTGTGTCTATGTATATATGTGAGTATGTATATGTGTATAAGAGTTGTGTGCATGTATGTCTGCATATACATTGTTTATATATATGTGTGTATGTGCATATGTGTCTGTATATGGATGTGTAGAAATGTGCATATGTATGTATTTGTATGTATGCATGCGTATTAGCGCGTGTGTTAGCGTATGTATTAATCCTTAACTACCTAAAAACAACTCATTGTCAACTGAAATGAACAAGCCGACTTACAGCAAATGGAACCTTTTATTTGTCAAACATATGGCACCTACACAACCCCTTTCTCTCTCTCTTTCCCATCTACTTCATATATCTGGTTGAACAAGCAAAAACAATCAAAATTTAAAAGCTAAAAATGGATATACCCCCCTCTCCTTACCCCTCTTTCTTTTTTTTTTTTTACCATCCTCTCTCCACCTCCCTATATCCATATATCTCCACCCACGCCTACCTGAATCTGCTACCCCCCCCACACACACATTACAATCTAATGTAGTTTAACCTTCAAAACTGAAATATTGTTGATACATGTCTCCCTTTTACTTATTATCTCCTACCCACCTTTTTTTTCTGGTATTGCTTCTAAAACACTTCTTCCAAATACTAACAACCATTTCTATAATAACTGATGAGGCTGTTGGATCGTAAACATAGTCCAACATCCGAAACATATGTAACCAAACAGATAAAATGGTAATAAAAATAAAACATCATAGCAATTCAGTCGACTAAAATAAGATGGAAAACGGGGTGAGGAAAAAGAAAAACAAATGGGGGAAGTTACATGTAACAAATGTACAATTCAGTAAAATAAATAAGTCGATTAAAAACAAGATCGTTAAAATACACCCGAAGCGCTTTTCGTTCAGACTAACTTTTCAAGGGTATAAGTCTGAAAATTCTTTTTTTTTTTTTTTAGAATATTTGGTAGTAGAATGAAGTAAGAGCGGAGAGGAGGTTAAAAAAAAAAACAAAAAAAAACTATTAGGTACCTTACCACAGGTTCCTAGGACCAGGTACTGACCTAGATTACAAAAAGTACCTTCCTCCCCTAAATCAACTAGACTGGGCGGCCAAAAGGCACGACTTCAACTACGGCAAAGGGAGGACAAAAGAAGCGGATGAACAATTCTACAAGGACTCTGCTGGAACAGGTCTGCTGGGAACTTTATCACGAGGGGCGCTCAGAGCGAAGCATTACCTTGGACTCGACGACTACTTCGATCCCCCATCTAAACAAATTAAGCTTGATCCTACTATCGTTGCTAGCTGCGAAGCAGTTATGGAAGTCGATACGGACGCAAGTACGCAGGCGGCGGAAAGCGGAAGCATGGGGAGGAAACGAATTCTAATTGAAGCCGGAGGTTTCTCTGCTTGCACAAAGTAGGGGTCTGGGAATGATGGCAAGTGCTTAGAGGATAGACAGGTGGAACTTTGTACATCCTCGGTACAAAACAGAAAACACTCCGGAGAGAATATTTTACTGAATTGTACATTTGTTACATGTACCTTCCCCCATTTTTTTTTTCTTTTTCCTCACCCCATTTTCCATCTTATTTTACTCGACTGAATTTCCGCTATGGTTCACTTCTTTACAATTATTCTAAAATTTTGCCAATCGAATAAAGAGTTATACATATATATGTGAAAATGTATAAAAAAAGAATACAAAAAGTATAAAAGCTTATAACTTTTCTTTATTCATTTTCTATTGGTGCTGTGCAGGAATACAAAATATTATGAAAAAAAATTAAATACTCTATTTACAAGTACATAATTTCAACCGATCCTTCAGTCTTCATCAGTGTAGTGAAAGTGATGAGCATACACGGGAGAAAGGAAGAGGAAGAAGTATATATATATATATATATATATATATATATATATATATATATATATATATATATATATATTAGTGATAGCACAATTCCATTCTTTTTTTGCCCGATTCTGATACAATTTCCGATTCTATTCTAAATTCCTGATTCCAATTCTAATTAAATTTTGAAATAGAAATTTTTTTTTTTTTTTGTTGGAGCAGAGGAGTGTAGGTGCCACAAAACCCATCTAAAATGTGTATATGTTTTCGCAAATGTAAAAATACACTTATGAGTGTAACTTACACGTTTTAGTTTTACTAGTAGTTTAAAAATCAAAAAATATTTATCATTTCATCATTAATACGTGGAAAATTAAGTTTTAAACAAAAACAAAGAAATAAAAATGATAGAATCATTTGGGGCATCAGGAAACAGGCACACTATTTTTCAATTCCCCAAAAAGTTCCGAGTTCCTCCCTCCCGATTCAGATTCATCATCCCAATACTTATATAAGTAGTGTGCAAAAGTAGGTATACAGTAGTATCACATCAATAAAATTAGTGGCATAATATGCTGAAGCGAAGATGACTCCTTTTAAGTAATGAAAATAATGTACAGACTATACTTTTAGCCATTGTTGTTCAATAAAAATACATGTATTTTTATTTATTTATTCATTTAAATTATATTGGCCACTTTAACCATGATTGGTAATTTGATGGACAAGCAGCGTAAATGGATTTTAAAACAACACGGCTCACGATATATCAACTACATGACAAATTTGAATAAACAGCATGCCAAAAAGTGGTCGACCAATTACTGTGACCACACCATACCATCAATTTAAAGTTGCTGAAGCATTTACTCAGAGCCCACAGAAATCGAAACACGGGGCCTCATCTGAATTTGGTATTGAGCACAGATCTTGGGGGGGGGGGGTCTGATGAATCGTACCAGACTAAAGATGTACACACCTCAACTGATACAGGGTTTATTGGAAAATGATCGTTGTTTACAATTTTCCAAAAACATCCCGAGTGAAGAACGTGGGAGTGACGGTATTCTTAACAAAATTCTATGGTCTGAAAAAATTTTTAAATTATCAGGTGATGTTAATTGAAATTGACACAATTGTGTTTTTATTATGCAACTGAAAACCTCCACATCACTATTGAAAAACTACTTAATCAACCTGGAGCAACAGTATGGGCTGGGCTTTCCTGTAAAGATGTCATTCGACCCATTACTCAACACACAACTATCGCTAAAAATGTGTATTTTGACACTCGATGTGTGTGTACTACTTGACTTAGAATTTCTCAGCAGATGGATTGGACACCACAGTGCCATTGACTGGCCGCCATGCTCGCTAGATTTTATACCTATGCATTTTTTTTAGGGGGGTGGGGACTGTTACGGATAAGGTTTTCACACGCATGTCACACACTGTTGGAGGCTTGTCAGGAAGGAAATGGATGTCAATAAAGAACTTAGTTCTAGAGTGTGTATGAGTGCCCGTTCTTGATTAGAGGAGTGTGTGAATGCCGACGGCAAACAATTTAAGTACCTAAGAGATTAGAGCCTCTTATTACACATGTATCTAATTACATCTGCTTCTTAATACATATTAATGCAAAATTCATTTGTTTGTATAATGAATGCAGTGTTTAATGTATTTGTTTTCTCTTTTTTTATTGCTGTATAGCACCTCCAATAGTGTGTGTGTGTGTGTGTGTGTGTGTGTGTGTGTGTGTGTGTGTGTGTGTATATATATATATATCATAATTTAGGAATTTAAAATTTGTGATTTGAAAAAATATATATAGAAATTTTATTGTATGCAAGACAAAGAATACAGTATAGTAAAATATATTTCCATAACCCATGAGTTTTCAATGTTTATACATCGCGGAGGAAAAATATTAGCAAGTATTATAAAAGGTTTGCACCTAATTTGCTATAAGTAATAAACATAGAAAATTAAATTAAATGTTTTTAAATCATTTTAGCTACATAGAATAAGGGAAATTTGATACTGATGCAACAAAAATAGAAAAGATATTGAACTTCAAATCGAAAGTGTGTGCTAAATCCTGTAATGGAAGTTCTTGGTATTCGGCAGGTAAAAAGATCCAACGTGTATTGTAATAAATCCAAGGAAGCTGGTAACAATCCAATATAAACATATTTCCACAGTTTTTCTTTAGTTTGATTGGATATCCGGCAAATCTTTGATTATATCAATCTGGTAAAAGTTTTTTTTCAGATATCAGTTTCAAAATCAGTTCAAGTTTTCAATCAATTTGTGAAAAAAAACTATATATATATATATATATATATATATATATATATATATAAATAAAACAAACTAAATTAAGATATTGTGATGCATCAATGAACTGTTACACACACACTATAGAAAGATTCATTTGGGAGGGGGGAGGTTAAGGTGAGGGTTAGAAACAAATAAGCATCAACAAATTAGTAGAAATAAAAATGATGAGTGGCTAAAGTAAATAAATAAATGAATAAAACAACCTGGAAGTCGGGTGCAGCTTACAAAAAAAAAAAACCTTTTAAAATTATTATTGTTAGAAGAATAATGGTTATTTTTGTTAGAAAAGTTATATATTTGCTTTAAATTAAACCATGAGAGGAGAAGGAGGGGAGGGCGATAAAAAGAAAGCGGGAGAGAGAGAGAGAGAGAGAGAGAGAGAAAAAGAGAGAAAGTGAGAAACCCAGCAAGAACAAGGAGGACAACAACAATTACCCTTCTTCTTCTAGTCTCTGTTTGTTGCGATCAGTCTGTCGTACATTGCTGTTGAAACAAAAGCAGGTTTAAAAACTATGAACAAAAAAATAAATCAAATCCAAACTGGGGTAAAAATAAAATTTTAAAAGATAATAAAAATAAAATAAAATAAACAACAATAAAATAAAAGTAAAATAAGCAAAAATAAAATTAACAAAAATAAAATAAAGACAAAAATAAAATAAAAACAAAAATAAAGCAAAAAATTTTAAACTAGTAGGATCACCAGGCTATAAAAAAAAGATTAGTATTATTTGGATTCTTCAGACTACTACATCTTAAGTGTTGTTTTCATATTTCAGTTGATGTACCCTCTGACCTTCTTCAGGTGTAGCTTGTTAAACTCAGCAATCTGCACAGAATTCCTGACGAAACGCTTTATTTAATCCACAGGGATAGCATGCTCTTGTTTAATCAACAATGACTGAATAAAAGTATTAAGTAATTTGCAATTGTATTTTTGAGCATCACCCACACTTGGTTCTTTAGCTTTCAGAAAAGATGTAACTGTTACAACTGAATTTTATCACATACTTTATCCACTATGCCATGAGAACTGATAATTTGTATTATTTTGATTATTCAAACAAGTATTCTCATCTTGGATGCTATATAAAACAAAAATACATAATACATTATATATGTATATATTAGTATGAAAATATATATTTATAGTAAGCTACACAGAAACGTTTTAGTAGAGAGATGAGTTCCTGCTATGAATGTCTTACAAGGATGCATTGATACATTTCCTTTAACAATAATAACAATATAAAAAAAACCCTGAAAATAATTTCTCCTCATGCCAAATTTTGTGTAATTCTAATCAGTTTTTTTTTGTTGTTTTTTGTTTTTAATATCCATAAGTAAAATTCATTGTCTACAATTAGTTACTATTTCACTTCTATTATTTAGTAATATTTAGGGATTTGAAAAATTTTAAATATCTAATTTTTCATTCAAACAATCTACACGAATTGCCTAAATACCTGCATATATCATATTTTCCATTAGACTAATAGATGAATGTATATCTTTTTAGAACTTTCAATGATGGTTCGATAATGATGTTTGGAATCTGTATTTACTGACATTGAATTTCCTTTTTGGATTATTATATCCAGTTTTAAATTTAGGGTGGGTTCTCCTATGCAGTATTTTTTCTTATTTGGATTTTCATGTACAAATATAGTGGCTAGGTAAATGATGCTTTTGCTTAAGCAGTTATTTTGTAACAATGTATGTGAATTCTACAATTACAGTTTTTCTCTCAATTATTTTCTTATTTCTATTAGGGTAACTGCTATAACTGTCGGAGCTGTTACTATTTCTTGCCTTTGTCATTATATTTATTACTGTTTCTATGCATTTTGTTTTTACTACTTTCAACTACTATTTTGTTATTGTGGATGTTGATTATAATTTCTAAATTTTTACAGAAACTGTAGGATAGTTTAAAGTTATTTAATCTAAGTATTACTTACAAAATAATCTTTCAATTAGATTAAGAAATTTCTTGGCAAGTTTAGTTTTTATCATCTGGTTATAGAGAGGGGTGAACCAAAGAATGTTTCTCTTTCTTCCTTAATTTTTATTGTTATTAGTACCTTGTTGCTTATATTGGATTTAGATATTAAAACACCTATTTTTTTTTTGAGCTGTGTTATTCTACTTCTTAAATACCTTTTAAGTACTAGAGTTATTGCTAAGCCTATGTTCGATAGAATTAGGGTTATGTTTTATAATTGATGACAAGTGATTGAACTTTAGGTACATATATTAATAACTGGCAGGGTGACCAGACGTTGCCCAGGATTGAATGATGATCGATGAATGTTTCATACGCCCATATTTTTATTGTTTCCGAAATCAGTGAAATCACCCATTTTTTCAATAAAATCGATTGATTCTCTGCTCTAATTGGGGATCCATTGTGGTGCACCAAGAGAAAGCTCACATGCCTCTTGCAGTGACTGAGTTACAATATATTGTAGTCTACATTACATTTTACAGAACCTACTGTTGATTTTATAAAATTATTTTTTATATATACAGTAGAACCCTGGGATACGGTGGCCCTAGGGTAGGTTTTTTTTTCAGATTACGATGTGGAATATGATGTTTTTCCGGGCCCTGGTTACAGTATTTGCGCTGCCTTATGGTGTTATTTATAATGTCATTTAATTATATACATGCATATTATATACTGCTGTATTTTATTACTAATTCTTAAGATGTACTGTATAAAATTTTTTTAGGCCACTTACGATCCCCAATCCCCGGAACGGATTAATGCCGTATCCTGGGACCCTATTATAATGGCTTGAATTAAAGTTTAAAATACAAAAATCAAGTATCATACTTCAATTGTGCTCTAAAGAGAAACATTCATTTCAAACACACCCCTGTTATATACAAGAACATACTGTAGATTTTATATGCTGAGCCTTTCACCTTGTGTCGTAATATAACTTCTCAAATGCACTTGTAATGTTAGGCTGTGTAAAGTGTTAACTTTGGTCAAAATCGCCTTTTCCTTCTTTTCATTGGATTATTTAAATTATCACTACTTATCAAAGACATTCCAATACAAAACCTATCTAAGAACACTTGTAACGGTTGAGGTGTACACATGCAAACATATGCATGACAGATGGTGGCAAACACACTGAACGATGAGGTCAAATTGCCAGATGGAGATCGGCAAGGTGAAACGTCAACTACTTGGCGCATGCACCTGTCAGAGGTGAGGCCTGCAAACAAAGCAGGTCACATATATAATCCAGAGAAAAAAGGAAAAAAAAAAAACAGAAGTCGCAGTCAGTCAAGAAATCAACACCACACAAGTGCTGCTCTAGTCCACCCACTTTCCCACTCAGTTTCTGGCTAGGCGCACGCGTTTATGACACAGTAATAACGAACCAGCAAATAAAAGTTTTATATTTTTATACAAAAACGAATGTATAAGTTTTGCTTTCTGGCTGATGAAAAATCGACTGCATGATACATTACACACTGCGAGGCATATACAGTACCTTCATGTGAGATTTCATAAAAATCGACCCAGCTGTTTTTGAGTTGATAGGGAAAAATTTACAGACCAAGTTCCTTTTATATAATAGTCAAGATAACCAGACAGTGGATAATATAACAAATCTGATTGGTTACTTAACTCGAGAAAACACTACTTAGATATAAAGCAACTACCAAAAATACATCTATGCATTTAGCTTAATGATTTCTTTTGGGAATTAAACACTAACATTACTACTAAGCTCTACATATGTATTGAGCACTACTGAAGTACTGAAAATATAGATACACAATATTACCTTACGATATTGTATATGTACATCTATTTATATATATATATATATATATATATATACTTGAAACAACAAATGATATCTACATCTATATAATACAGTAATAAGTAATAATACTACAAGTCTAAAAGAAAATTAGGTTTAAATCTCAAAATTCTCTGTCGCATAATAGATAAATATGTTAAGTACAAGCAGTTCTAAGTGTCTTTTAGAGAATGAATATATAATTCTTAATGAAGAAATTAAAATAACTTAATACCTCCACCCGGTCATAACTGATGGAATGAGAAAGATCTACCCCCTTAGATTCAAGTACGGTGGAATTACAGGTAGTTTATATGGAAACCAGTTTGTGTAGAAGAAGTGTAAGATGATGAAAACAGATGAGAATTCCAATGGTGAAGCTGTTGAGGTTGTCTAAAAGTTTTGCTACCTCGGAGATACCACTGAAGCCACAGGGAGGAGGTCATGTTGGTATGATTGCAAGTGTTAGATAAAGTTCAGCAATCTTCTGCCACCATTAAGCAACAGAGTGTTATCAATTTAAGAGCTTATCAGGTATGTGCACGCAATGTGATGACATATGGATGTAAAAGCTAGTTAGAAATCATTGAGGATATGTGTCATATTGATTGATGGTTGGTTGGTTTTGTTTTACGGCATATCAACCCTTTTCAGGTTACTTAATGCCGAATCTAGTGATTTTTAAGAAAAAGTTTTTAATAGAATATATTTGTTTTTTTTCAAGTCAGTTTCTATTCAACCCGTAGTTGGGACTCTAACAGGTACTACCACTCTGGGTTAGAGTGGACCTGGGAGCAATGACAATTAAGGGGTCGCTCCACACTCCCCAAAGCCCGCAAGCTGAGGCCTTACTATCAGATATAGTTTAAGGTCATATACAGGACCGTGCTGTATTGAGAAATGATATGAGAATTAGCAATACACATGAAAAAATTGGAATATCTTAAAATATTTCAATATTGGTATGCATAGAAAGAGCTTGATGAGCTAAGAAAGAATCTTTTTAAATTTTTAAAATCTGATTAAAATTAAGGAAGTTATGGCTATTTTTGTGCCTCACACGTTTGGATATTTTTCCCTCTTTAAGACCATATGCGTTTCGTCACATTTTTTACACTACTTTTTCAGTAAAAATGTCATATCTTTGTTAAAACACAAGACTAAGAAATGAAATTTACTGTATAAGTGTATTTTTGTACAAGGAATCAGAATATGCAACTGAAAATCTCCCAAAGTTTATGGTTTCCAAATAATCTGCAGTAAATGTGCATAAATATCCAGCAATTCCTTAAAAATGCCATGTATCCATAAACAGAAAAGAAGTTGGAGAACTCAAAGTTGAATTGTAATGTGCTTTATGTACAAAAAACTTAAATCTAAACATAAGACCATTTAAAAATGAATATATTGCAATATTTCTTTGGTATTATTGTAGATTAACACCTGTTTAACCCCACTCAACTCCTTCTGACCACCCCTCCAAAATGTGATTCTACCTTTTTAGGAAATTATGTATAAAATGCCATGAAAAACTTTAATGAAAGATAAACAAATTATTTTAGAATTGAATGTAAAATAATTTCCTATTACAGGTCATTCTAGCATTTTAGGGCAGTTAACTGTTTTTTTTTTCTATGGGAAAATATGCATGCTTTTTTTTTTTTTTTTTAAAGATGATTATGTGTAGTTTTAAGAGGGTTTCTATGCAATGAGAATATGGGGAGGGTTGCCATTCGGACTTTGAATTAATTGTAGGGCTAAGGAAAATTATGTGTGAACATACTGAAAACTTGACAGAGACAAAGCTAACAAAAACAATATTAGAGGGGGGAGCGGTTAGTTTCACAAAAATTTAATGTAAAATAATTCATCATTTCCTGGCCATTCTAGCATTTTAGGACAGTTAACCAATTTATTTTTATGTGTATTTTTCTTTAAGGAAGGATCTATTTTTTGTTTGTTTGTTTTAGATGCTTGTATGTGGCTTACAGAGATATTTTGTTGGGGGGGGGGTTGCCACTCGAACTTAGTGTTATTGTTAGGGTTAAAGAGTGTTTTAGGAGGAGACTTGCCACACATAATTTGTATTAGAGGTGAAGTTAAGAGAGCTTTTTTTCAAAGAGAGCGTTCCAAAATTTGTTGATTTCTATTTTCGAGGTTGAAGGTGTTAATTCCATAGGCCGTTTATACTACGCTGGAGCAGGTTGTAAAAATATCTTTCGCTTAATAAGTAGAAAAAAAAAATAACGAAATAAAAAGCTTCCTAATTGTAGTTTGATGTGTTTTCTAACTGCTTTTAAAATTTCAAGAATATTGATATAGATTTTGAAGGTTTGTATTACTATACATATAGATTCGAAAAAGTTGTCAAAAAAACAAATATATAACAAATAAATGTTATCAAAAGCAAGTTACTTTTCTACCTAACTGGATAATTTTTTAGTGTTTTTATTTAATGTAACATGTTTATTCAGCTTGAAAACAGTGTTTACCGATGTTTTGGAAAATTTAAAATGGCGCCCGACTCTCTTGAAACGGTAAGTTTGGGGAAAAGAGTTAAAAATAAAAAAAGTAGACAAAATACTGCCAGAAACTCGCTCAATATATGTTACCGTGACGTAGGCTGACATATATTCGGTGAGTTTTTAACAGTATTTTGTATAGTTTTTTTTATTTTTAACTCCTTTTCTCAAACTTACCGTGTCAAAGAGAGTCGGGCCGGGCGCCATTTTTAATTTTCCAATACATCGGTAAACATTATGTTTTTCGAGCTGAATAAACATGTTACATTGAATAAAAACACAAAAAATATATCCAGTTTGGTAGAAAAGTAACTTATCTTGCCTTTGATAACATTTATTTGTTCTATATTTGTTTTTTGACAACTTTTTCGAATCTATGTATAAACGAGATTTTGATACTTACTTTGATTTTGAAAAAAAGAAAACATTTGTGGCTGTTCGCAGTAAAACATTGTTTTAATTCGCTGTTCAAAACTAATTTAAAGAATAAAAGTGCATGCAAGCTATATATCTACAAAAGTTTATTTTGTTTTTTTAATCATGTTTTTAAATTTGACGAGCAATGTGAGAAATTGCAACAGATTCATAATGCCGAATTGGTTGGGATTGTTGTTATTATACATTCTGAAAACTGAATAGTTCTAAACTAATGTTATTCTGATAACAAAATAGCTCTCATTAAACATAAAGAACATTTATATTCATATTTTCATGTTTTTCTTAATTTGTTCTTAAATAAAAATTAAAGAACGCGTGTTGTTTACACTATGCTGTGCTATGGCTGATTCTACAGGCTGGAGCTGCTGCTGCTGCTTCTAGTAATACTAACTTCATTTGACCAAATTCGAGAAATAGAAACAATTTTTTTTTCGGGTAGGTCCTTTTAAATTATCAATTACAGCGGTCCTCCTCAACATAAAATAATACTTTTAATTGATAAAGATAGTAAAAAGATTGATTTACTTACTACTGGGTGTCCGAAGAATTTTTTTTTCAAAATGTTCAATACTCGTCATATTAAAGTCTTATTTTTAACACGACAAAAAAAGAAATAGTCAAAAATATTTCGGACACTTGACAGTATTAAGATTAACACCTCTTCTAATTGGTTCCCAAATTTCATGACGAAATTCTTCATACAATCACGGTACGGACCTTTAGAAAACGGGGGGGGGGGTCATTACAAAACCTTACCAAAAACGCCATTTTATAACGTTCACATTTTTATCACTTTATTTGCTTAAAACTCTTAAAATATATAATGTACGTTCATATTCATTAATTCATTTGAAAGTATATTCATTTCCGAACAAAACAGTAGTAATTTGAAGACTTGAAATGCTTTGGTTTAAAAAATATGGCTATTTTAGTAGAACTACCTTGAAATCTGTGATTATCCAAAGCGTTTTTTCGTCCGTGTGTATTAATACTTCAATCTGATGGCCTCAGAGGAAGATTAGATCTGGATAGTAGAGAGAAATGTGTGCAGAGCAGTTGTCTTTGTTGACTTGCTCACATTTAAAGAATAGATGAAAATGCTTGGGTTAGCAAATGTAGAACAGTTGAGGTGTTAGGGTTAAGGCAGGAGAAGATCAAGGAAAACATGAGCACGAGTAATAAACATGGATTTGAGAGAAAGCGATAAATAATGATCTTATGAACTTATCTCCTTTGCTTTTTCATATCTTTTGTGTTTACGATCACCTTGGTTCTCACCATATATATATATTATATATATATGCGCGCGCGCGCGCACACACACACACACACACACACACACACAGGGGGGTTGTTCTAAAAGTAAAGCCTCCATTTTTTTGAACTCCAAAAGTTGAAGACCTATCAAGACAGGTGTGGTACCATTAAAACAAATGACCTTTTGTGTTCCAGGATTTATGTTCCTACATAGTCACCACCATTCTCAATGCACTTTTGCTAGGAATTCAATGACGCATTTCTGTTTCAAGTCTATGACAAGTTGTTTTATTAGTCTCACACTGTCAATACCTGCAGAAGAGAGATGAAATTTTCAGGTCATTAATGCATAAGTTCAGTCACCATAACAATGCAATTTGCAGTCCCTTTTTAATCCATTCAAGCTGAATAAAAATAGGAGGCATTACTTTTGGAACGCTTCTCATATATTGTATGTGTGTATATATATATATATACATATATGTATGGTAAAAATGGTAATTAGTAAAACCCGAAGAGAGTGCTCAATACTATTGCAAAGCAAATATGCGTTTTATTTTTTATTACTGTTTTATCTGTTCAGTTACATATGTTTCGGTTGCCGGACCATATTTACGATCCAGGTCTGACGAGGCTGCTGGATCGTAAATATGGTCCGGCAACCGAAACATATGTAACTGAACAGATAAAACGGTAATAAAAAATAAAACGTATATATAACGGTTGAATTGCTGATCCACAAAATAGTGAAGATACCTTGAATCCGAACTCTTAAATTTTTTTTTTAACTTTCAGCTTGATATCGTCTTGAATCATCGGATACTTTTTACGGATTTGACTTTGCTAAATCTTTAAAGCTTGGATTACTTTGTTTTTATATTTTTATTTTATTCTACTTTTATTTCTATTCCTCTATTTTTTCATTGTACTTTATATTTTCTATATGTCTCACCCTATGCATTTTCTCTATTCTTTTATTTATTCATATGGCCTATATTTCTTTCTATCTCTATTATCACCATCCTTTCTGCTTCTGTATACAAGTAGTGGATCTTTATTTCATTTGTAAGCTCATGTCCTTATGCCAACTTTTTCTTTTTTTTGTTTATATAAACCTGGTTTCTTTTCTCTTCTGATAAGAATTATGCTTTGAAATATCATGACTTCAAGTTTGTTTTTTTCTCCTTATTGATTTGATGATGTAACAAAGTTTTATTTAACTTTGAATTATCATACTTTATTTATGAGAGGGAGAGAGAAAAGATATTCAAATAAATTATGTAAATAAAAAGGTATAGGAGAAAATTTAAAAAAAAAAAAAAAAAAAAAAAAAAAAATGAAACTAAAAAATAGTTTACTTTTCTTTCTTAATTTTTTGTTAACAGGCATAAAGAAATCAAAAATATGTTTGGGATTTGGTGAAAAATAAATACAAAATAAAACTTTAGAAAATTCATGCACCAACATCTTGTAAAAAAAAAAAAAATAAATAAATAAAAATAAAAAATTAAATATATCACTACACCAAATAAGATCTCTAAATTTGATGCCCCCCCCCAAAAAAAAGAAGGTAGAAAATAAAAAAAGGAAAAAAAAAAAATAAAAATTTTCTTCTCCTTTCATACCTTTTGGCCAGTTGAATTTTCGTTTTCCAATTGTTAAAACTTCCTGATAAATAAATTTCTTTTCCACCTCCTTCCCATCGGAAAACTGTCGGTAAGACCTTTTCTGTTTGAACAGGACTATGGGTGACAGTGTTTGAACGAGGTCTCTGATAGTGATCTATTGAAAGATCTCTACTACCTCGCTGGAAAAGAAAAAGATAAAAAGAAAAAAACATTAAAATCAGAATAACAGAATAAGTAGTGTTGAAGACAAATACATGCATATTCACCTGTGTATGTCTGTGTGTGTGTTTTCATGTGCTTGTGTGCATGTGTATGCTAGCAGAGTTACCCAATGTTGCTCAGGAGCAAGAATAGCATAAAATTAGTGTTCAAAATTCTTTTTATTTACTTTGAGATAGTGTCTGTGGGGATTTGAGCAGTGAGATGTTTGTTCGCATTATATTTAAACTTCCAGAAGTTAGTATAGTCAGGGAAGCAAGAAACAATGAGGTTATTCCAAATTCTAATAATCTAAGGGAAGAAACTATTAGAGTAGGATTTCCAGCATTCAACAGTGAAAGAGGACTATTTTCTTGCTGGCCAATTAGTCAGGGGCACATATGTCGAGGAAAATCACTCAAAAGTTATAGGAAGTATATTATTTATAGTGATTACATGAAAGTACTTGCTAAAGAGGTACAGGGATATGACATTGCAATAGGATAGATGTTGGAGTTTGGCCGAAAGTTTAGGACCTATTAGATTTGAGACTCTTTTTTAGGCCCTGTCTAAGAATGAGAGACTAGTGGTAGATGCACCAGCCCAGATGTGGCACACAATAATATGTGTAACAAATCTAGTGTGATACTATAAAGTGGACCTGAAATGGACTTGAGTCACAAAGAGCTGAAAGGAGGGAGGGCAATAGATAAAGGAATAGGAAGTGTCCTACAATAAACAATAAAATAGGAAGTAGCAAACAATGAATCTGTAGGTATTTTTAGATGAAGCCTGTAGATTTGACAATGACAATACAAGCCTACAGATGACAAGGGAAGGGCAGCTTCCGGGTAGCACGGGGGGGATGGCGACTTCAGATACCAACGCAGAGAAGATAGTTAGTTGACAACTAGATGCCGTTCACGGCAGATGGGAGCTGATAGTGACACGTATGGACAGTTTTTGGAGCTGACTGCGAAATAAAGATGAGACGAATTGCCACTAACAGACGAGCCTAGCCTTGGTAGTATGCAGGGATTGGACTACAGTTTCATACACACCCAGATTTCAACTGATATGTATGTGAAGCATTGGCGTTGTGTTTTTTTGTGTTTGTTTTATTTCAATATTTCGACTTTGTGAAACCATGTGTGTCCCCATCGACAGTCGCCAGCGAGAAAATGACAATCTGGCCATAAGAAACACAGTGAACGAAAAATACCATGACACACATGACGTTGGGGGTCAGCGATCAATCAGGGCCACACACGTTTGGTCACACTAGTTCAAATTACACATCAAATCAAGTGAATACGTTCTTATTTTAGTTTTACCATATCTATACTTAAATCTATTAAAAAGATATTCTTTATTTGATTCTTTGTAGGCTTAAGTGAATTGTGGTCTCCGTTTTACATGAAGACCAAAATCTAACATTCTAATTTCATTTTGGACCATTAACATGTACTTATTAGTTCATTATTTTTTTTAATTTTTTTTTTTTTTTTTTTTACATGGAAGTCACCACTTATCAAGGCCCGAAGGCCACTCGGGGATAAGGGTTATCACGTGTACAGTGATCAATGAGATAATACCGTAGTAATCGTTAGTAATGGAGATTTGATAAAGTGACTTACTTAAGGGGGGGGGCGGTTTACCAGGAATTCGTTTATATTGGACTTGAAGACATCCAAGTTATAGTCAAGTGGGAAACAGGCAAACAGAAGAGAGTTCCACAGATGTGCACTTCTAAGAAAGAAGCACTTGTACCCCCTTAATGTAAATATCTCCAACTAAACCGACAAGCAACAAAATTCCACCCCTACACTGTTGAGATCTCTAGATGCCGGAAAATAATTTCTTCCCTTGAACTGTTAGACTTTGAAATTCCCTCCCAACTCCCTGCATACTGACTGTACTGACATGCTAAAGTTCCAGTGTAATGTGAACAAACATCCCTACAAAGTATCCCTGACATTTGGTCCCAAATAATAGCCCCTTACGACAAAGTGTCAATGTGCCGTGTTAAGGGTGAAAAAAATTAAAAATAAAAATAAAAAATAAACAAAATGTAATGTTTGCCAATTGTCAGCTGCTGTGATTTCATTGGCTAATCATTTTTGTACCTTCCAGCAATTTACATAACTTACTCAGAATATGCTGATGATAACACAGTACATATTCTGCTAAAGTATCAAAAATTATCATTTTGTGAAAGAAAAACATGAACACTTTTTAACACGTCTCTGCTCTACTGAAAAACTTAAATTTGTTATTCACATAGAAATCATACTGATTAATCACATAAAATTCCTAGAAGAAAGAGAAGAAAAGTTAATCTTGGAGTTGCTGTTGTAGAAATAGTAACATTATAGCAAGTATTTAATTGCAGAGAGGTTAAACATGAAGTCTGTATAGCATGAATGAGGTAGTCTGGAAGGTTACAAAAATAACTGAAATCAGACTTTTTCAGCATCTCCTCTCCTATAAGAGGATGGAAATGCTTGGGAGGATGCAGACACCACCACTTCAAAAACTGAGTAAACATACTTTGTAATTTGAAGGGATAAATAGTTGGAAATTGGGGGGGGGGTATTACTGATTCTTATTTTAAGTTAGGAAAAAGAAAGAAAAGCACATGAACCCCCCCCCCCACCCTCACCCCACCCGACCCATTGTAGTTCACATTGGAGGTGGGGAGGGGTTTATTGACCTACTTTGCTGCACTGGCCTAATTTCATTGCTAGCAAAAGAAATTAGGCAAGCACCTCCTCATGTAATAAATGCCAACCCCTCTCCCCATTAATACACATTGCTGTCTTGCAGTTAAAAGGACATACTCCCTTTCCGAATGTCTTGAAAAAAAATTGAATAAAAAATATTTCATTTTAAATTATGTAAAAAAAATTACAGACATTAAGTGAAGAAGCAGTGTAATATACACAAATAGGATACGGGTGGATGGGTGGATTGGAAAGAGGGAAACAATACTGATACTTTTTTTTTTTTTTTTTAAATGGATCAATCTATATAATATTCTGCTTGTTCCTTCCTTAGCCCATATTCGTGGGCTTTGAAAAAAGCTAAATTGAATGCCAAACGGCTTCAAAAAAGGCCAAATTCGCAAAATTTGGTTATAAAAAGACCAATCTGGATAAGAGTATAAGAGTGACCTCCCTTTGATCTAGCCTAGTTTTTGAATATCACTATAATAATAATATGACTTGTTACAGTGGAACGAGAAAGGAACACGTAATATTAACGGCAGTGGTTTTCTTCACTGATGAAAGAAGTCAACAAAATGCTACATATAAAAAGGGAACATTCGAAAGAAACAGAGCTAAAAAAGAAAAGAGAACATTGTCTGCCAAGATGTGCTGGACTGAAGAAGTAAATTAAATATTATCTCTTACAATGTGATTTTATTATTTATATTGAACTATGTAGCATAATATTATTTTCCGAGTATTTATTATTACTTATTAATTTATTTTATTTGGGTCAACTCTATATTTAAAATACAATGGACACTATTTTCATAGAAACGTCAATATACTAATATTTGCTGTATGTTGTTGGTTTTTCTTTCCATAAAACTAATTTTTTTGCCCTCCTCAGAAAAAATATCAGCTTTATAAAAAAACATTTGTTGATTAAATATATTTCTCATTCCGTCAAATTTCCACAGGTCCTACTAGTACTTATCAACTTGTTAATGTAAATAAAAATATGTGTCAACGATATGCTTGTTTGGTGTACAGTAAAAATGTCTAGTGAATAAATTAAAAAAAAATTAATTAAAACAATTTAAAAAAAAGAAAAAAAGTGAAGCATGCATGGTCCCTTGTGACTGCGCCATGAATGAGGCATAAAAAAATGACTAAGTTCAGTATTTGCACCTCACCCCCTCCATTTAGCCCCAAAAGTCCCTAGGGGACGTCAAATCCTAGTGAAAATGAACAAACGGTGCAGTTTTAGGCCTTAACATATGTAAATTTGAGTTCTGCACCATGCAAAAAAAGAAATGACCAAGTCCATCATTTGCCCCCCCCCCATTTAGCCCCAAAAGTCCCCAAGGCCTTAACATATGTAAATTTGAATTCAGCACCATGTAAACCTGCTAAATAGACATACACAGAAAATTTTGGACAAATATGGTAAAATAGTCCCAAAAATGAAGTGTTTTTATTAGCCCTAAAAGAGCCCCTGAGGCACACCCAAGAGTTATTGTGAAATCCAGACAAACAAAATTATATAGAAATCAGTTAGTTACAACTTTTCAGAAAGTTTTATAAACATCCAACACATCAATTTTTTTAATAAACACAAAAGTGTCAATTTTAGCCATTTTAACTCAAAAGGCACCCCTAAGAGGGCAATCAGAGTTTTCCCAGAAAATCCGTTCTGTTACTATTTTTACTCATATCATGTTTAATGTTTGGGCAAAAGTTAAAAAAAATTCTAGGTGTAGTTATTAAGAAAAGTGCAGACAGACGAAAAAACAAACAAACGAACAGACAAGGGTGAATTTACAGGTCAACCCTTCTTTTGTCGGGGCACAAAAAAAAAAAAAAAAATGGCAAAAAGCAGAGGTTTCTAACCTTTCTAATATTAAATCCTGGTAATCACGTCGTTTCCTGACCTATGTAACTTTATCAGAAAGACGTATGCGTATATGTACATTTTTACAATTGGAGCTCCAAATTTTAAAAAGGTAGGAAAATACTGTTCTTCTTTTGAAATAATTGTTAATCAATTAAAAAACGCCCACCCCCCACACGCACACACACAAATTGTTGGTACTTTCGATTTCTAAGCACTGCTGGGTAGGGTGGAGAGTTCAAAATTTATTTTCACAAAATTATTTTCTGAACTGAATTTATTCGTCCATGCAATAATGTGGAAAATAAAATCAATCTATTTTCAGGAATTTATTTTGGGGACAAAAAATTCAATAAAAACTATAAAAGAAATGAACAATGCTTTTTTTTTGTTTCTTTTTAAATGTTCTGTTTTCAAAAATGTTTTACTGAACAGTTTTTTTATGTACTGATTAAAAAGTGCTTATTTATTTCTTGTGTGTGTAGCACTAAATTGATTTTAACAGAAGTCATAATCTTAAAAAAAAAATACAAATTTTGAGCTACTACATATTATGTTTCTGATAAAATTACATGTTAGAAATCGAAACGTTTGCCAAAATTTATTTATACCTATTTTTTCATTTGCATTACAAATTTGAGTACTTCAACTTCTAGGCACAGCCTCCTAAACAGAAATAAAAATCATATGACCTGCTAACGTCACTGAAATCTAATGGTCACAGGCCTACAATACTGACTATTATGAAGGATGATTATTTTCTGTTTCAATTCTCAAAAAATTACTGAGATCTCCCCAATTCTCAAAAAATTACTGAGATCTCCCCAAAATTGGCGTAAAAGGGACTGTATTTTATTTTCTGAAAGATAAAAAATGATTTGAGATTTGGATACGTACAAGGGAGTATTTTTTGCTGGAAAATACTCCCTTCTAAATACTGTGATGTTTTATTATATGTTATTTACATTTGCTAAGATTAATTACTAATTCAAACGTAACTTTAATTTTAAATTAAAAATCCACCAGTTTTCGAATATTTTTAAATAAGATTTCTTTTACAATTCTTTTTTTTTTTTTTTTATAATACAGCAAACAATGTTGAATTATTTATCTTTTAAGTGTACATTTTCTTATAAGAATCTATATAAAAAAACAAAAACAAAAAAAAACGCGAATTTTTGGCAAGAAAGTCGAAAATTAGATTGGGGGTTTGTTTTTTTACGAGTTAAACAATTTTTACACGAGATTTCTTTTTTCTAGTCAGTTCTCTTAATAGATAACATTTTTCATAGTATATTCATATATTTTAAAAAGATCTTTAGTTTTGGATATCGGGAGTCAATAAACATGGTTTCTCATCTGCAGATGTTTAACTTGTTCATTTCTTTCTTTTAAATTTATTTATTTTTTTTTTTTACAAAAGAGTCATCAGTTATCAAGGCCAGGAGGCCACTCGAGGATAAGGGTTAATAAGCGTACAGTGGTCAATGGGAAAATGTCGTAATAATTGTCAGTAGTGGAAATTTAGTAAATTGGATTACTTAAGGGGAACAGCTCATCAAGAACTTGTTTACATTGGACTTGAAGACGACCATAGTATAGTCAGCTGGAAAGTAGGCAAAAGGAAGAGAGTTCCACAGGTGTGCAGTTCTAAGATAGAAACTTTGGTCATGGAATCTACGATGAGGTTTAGGCACAGATAAAGCGTGGGGGAAGTTATTGATATTGTTTTCAGCTAGACAAGTGTTTCTCGTGAAAGTTTGGCGAGGGGGGACCATAGATTGGAGCTCAGATGAGTACTTGCCATGAAAATAACGATAAAGCAGAGACAGCCAAATAATCCAACATTTTTCTATAATTTTGACTTAAAAGAATATATTTCTGCACTAATAACTGTATTCAATTAATGTTTTTGAATTTAAATCATTTTCATTTAAACATTACTTACGCCTGCTTTTACTTTGGAAAATTCATCATTCACTTTCATTTTTAAAAAATCATTGTTCGATTTTAATTTGCCAAATTATTCCCTAAATTCATATTTCAGTTTGTGTAGTATTTGATTGTCTCCTGTTTTGAACAAACATAATTTTATATACATAATTCTTGCTTATAGTTTTTAATTTATACTAAATAAAGTTCAGTTTTAGTGTAAATCTTATTTTTGTTTTTTAAGTAAACCTCTTTTTGTTTTTTAAATCCATGAAACAGAAAATGTTTATTTACAGAATATTGTTTTGCAGACAACTTTTTCCTTTTGAATTAATTCTCAATTTGTTTTTTTTTAATCAATATTAAATTACAATAGAAAAATGCGAGCATGAAAAGTAATATGGTTAAGCTTAAACACGGAAAAGAAAAAGACAAGATGTTCTAGTAAAAAAATATAATAAATTTTTGACTTAAAATATTGCAGCATTAAGAATTGATTATATAATGGTAAATTAAATTTTTAAAAATTCTTAATGCTCCAATATTTTAAGTTAGAAATTTATTATATTTTTTACTAGAATATCTTATCCTTTTCTTTTCCATGTTTAAGCTTAACCATATTACTTTTCATGCTTGCATTTTTCTATTGTAATCCATGATTTTTCCAGGCTTCTAGTAAATTCACCTGTTCTTTGTTTAATTTCAGTCTTATTTTTTTGACTCCATAAACATAACACAAACATATGTAAAACAATGTACAGCACTTGTTTGCTTTCATTCCGTTTCACTTGTTACTTCTCTTTTCGCGAGAGCGGTGAATTAGTAGCAACATGGTTACTATGGAAATCAGTCATAAAAAACGTCGCTCATCTCCTCACGAATTTTTACGATTTTGAACACCAGTAAATTCATCATAACTTTTGTTCTTGAACGAAAATTGAATTTTTTTTTTCACAATATAGCTGAGAAGGTGATCTATAAACTGTAAGAATTGTTTGAAATTTGGTCGAAAAAGGAGTTTGCGGTGAAGCTTTAAAGCAGTTCTAAAGGACTAAAACTGCCACTTAAACACGGTAGTGTTTGAATGAGAAGTTCAGTTTCAGTATACAAATCATGTTTTTTTTTGGGGGGGGGGTTCTCTTTTTCAACGCAAGCTTTAAAGTTTTTAAAAATATTTTTGTAAAAAGCTTTAATTCATTATCGACAGTTTGACTATACGACAGGTCTTACTTGCTCGGACTTCAAGTAAGACGTCATTTTTTCAGTGTCAAGCCCTTTTATTTATGAAGGTTATACCCTAGCGCTGCCAATATTGACTCAATCGAATTCTAAAACAGTAGAAAGAGGGATGGTGGTGCTATATTGAAACACAGACGTCATGACCACCAATATGTGTAACGAGACTCGTACTTAGGTAAATGGCAGGAAACTGAAGCTAAATTAAATGTATGTGGGTCACTGTCAAGACGTCTTAATAGTTTTTACCTTTTGCTTCAATGCTGGCATTCTTTTTTTTTTTTATAGTTTCATTTGTTATGAAACTACATTTTCTTGTGTAATGTTTAAATTAATTAAGAAAAAAAGGTTGCATCTTTCTTTTCATTACAAAAAAAGAAAGGAAAAGCAACAACAGTTCCAGAGAAATTGAAGTTCTGGTACTCATGCAGTGCAGTGCACTTATTGATCCGTGCTGAAATAATAATGTTATTATTTAAAAAAGTCATTCATTCTTAACATGGGGAGAAAAGGGTGTTTGTACCTATTCTGTACTTTAACCTTACAATTGAATAAAGAAAAAAAAACATAAAACTTTAATTAAACTTGGAAATACGATTTAAAAAATAGCGCGGATCAGGGGTTTGTATTACTGTACACAGATTCGAAAAAGTTGTCAAAAAACAAATATATAACAAATAAATGTTATCAAAAGCAAGATAAGTTGCTTTTCTATCTAACTGGATATGTTTTCAGTGGTTTTATTTAATGTAACATTTATTCAGCTCGAAAAACATACTGTGTTTACCGATGTCGGCGATGTATGTATTGGAAAATTCAAAATGGCGCCCGACTCTCTCTTTAACACGGTAAGTTTGGGAAAAGGTGCTATAAATATAAAATTAGACGAAATATTGTTAGAAACTCACTCAATATATATTACCGTGACATAGGTTGACATATATTCGGTGGGGTTTTAATAGTATTTTGTCTCTCCACTGTTCTCAATAACCTTTGCAAATGATTCTTTTATCACAATAGCTGCTTGCTATTGATTTGCTGCTTGTTCTTCATGATTTTGATTACGAATAAACTCCTCGCGTGATTGGAAATGGATAAAAACAATAATTACCAAATTAACAAAAGAGGAAACGCGGTACTGGTCGCGATTAGAGTTCCCTGCCGAACACCCTAAAAAAACACTGACTTCTCCCTACGCATGAGCAAAGGACATGTTTTAGTTGCCATAGTAACTAAACGATCATGAATTTTTATCGACTTTGTTTTACTGTTTATGAATATTGAAATAAAAGACATTAACTACACATTTATTAATAATATCTCACTTTTAATCACTTTTATCGACTTTTTGGGTTTGTATTACTGTAATACTGTACCTATTTACTATGCCTCCCCACGGGACAGAGTTAGACACCAGGGTCGTTTTTTAACGTGGAGAAAAGGTACAAAAAAAAAATTGTCTCAGTCGTGAAGGATTTCTCCTCCACCGAAAGAGAACAAGAAATAGAAGTGCAGCTGCAGCACTGCAGCATCTTGTCCCGAAGGCCAAGAACTACTGTACACAGATTCGAAAAAGTTGTCAAAAAACAAATATATAACAAATAAATGTTATCAAAGGCAAGATAAGTTACTTTTCTACCTAACTGGACATATTTTTCGTGTTTTCATTCAATGTAACGTGTTTATTCAGCTCGAAAAGCATACAGTGTTTACCTATGTATTGGAAAATTCAAAATGGCGGCCGACACTTTTTTAACACGGTAAGTTCAGGAAAAGATGTTATAAATAATAAACTAGACAAAATACTGTTAGAAATTCGCTCATTATATGTTACTGTGACATAAGTTGACATATATTCGGTGGTTTTTAATAGTATTTTGTCTAGTTTATTATTTATAACACCTTTTCCCAAACTTACCGTGTTAAAGAGAGTGTTGGGCGCCATTTTGAATTTTCCAATACATCGGTAAACACTGCATGTTTTTCGAGCTGAATAAACATGTTACATTGAATAAAAACACAAAAAATATGTCCAGTTAGGTAGAAAAGTAACTTGTCTTGTCTTTGATAACATTTATTTGTTATATATTTGTTTTTTGACAACTTTTTCGAATCTATGTGTACAGTAATACAAACCCGTAATGTCTTATTTCAATATTCATAAACAGTAAAACAAAGTAGATAAAAATTCATGATCGTTTAGTTACTATGGCAACTAAAACATGTCCTTTTGCTCATGCGTAGGAAGAAGTCAGTGTTTTTTTAGGGTGTTCGGCAGGGAACTCTAATCGCGACCAGTACCATAACATTTATTTATTAGACATTTGTTTTGTGACAACTTTTTCAAATCTAGGTGTACAGCAATACAAACCCAAAAAAATAAAATAAATAAACAAAAAGTTTTTAATATCCGGAACTCAATTTGACCGAACACCGTTTGCTGTGACGGAGTCGTGTATTCTTCTGGTTTGTCGACTTCATTCTTTACGATAAGATTTTCAGTTTAAAAGCTACATCAAAATTCAATAATATTTAGTAATAAAGTAAAAATATAAAAATTTAATTCAACATTGATCTTTTTTTTTTTCGTGCTAGTGCAATAATGCATTCATTACGCTATTTTTAAAATGGTATCATCAAGTTTCATTAAAATTTTATATCTGTTTTTTTATGAAATTGTAAGGTGAAAGTACAGAATGGATAAAAAAAACAAAAAAACTCCCCTCCCTATATTAAGAATGGCTTTCAAAATAACGTTATTATTTCAGCACAGATCAAGTGCAAGTACTTTTTTTTTTTCAAGTTTTAAATTTGGATTTGTTATCCTAGCCTATATCTTACTAATGTGCGTAGTTTTTTAATTCAATATTTATGCTATAAAAAAAAATATATATATATTAAAAAAAAAAAAAAAAAAAAATCAAGAATTAACTCTTTGGTACTCGAACAATCACATAAAATGGAGACTTGAAGAAAAGGATACGTGACGCTGAAAACGTACACACTTATATACACCTTGTGCTTTGTACGTATTTTACGATTGGAACATCACTTTTAAAAAGTTGGGAAACATAAATAAAATAAAAATATAACTTTACAGAACAATATAAATCAATGCCCATGTTGACTTGGTAAAATCCGTTAATGAGTTATGACCAGTTGTTGACAATGCTTGAAGCCAAACTTACAGGAAAAAAATAAATAAATAAAAAGAACAAAAGCCGGGCAACACGTTTTCGGTTTTATGCATGCTGCCTGCTTGCTGCTGCCCGCCACAAATCACCATCAAGGTTTTGTCTTAAATGACTTGGATTAACCAATTAAAGAAAACCATGAAAAACGAAAATCAATAGATTACTACTTTAAACATTTTGTGGGTTTGTATTACCGTACATAGATTCGAAAAAGTTGTCAAAAAAACAATATATAACAAATAAATGTTATCAAAAGCAAGATAAGTTACTTTTCTACCAAACTGGATATATTTTTTTGTGTTTTTATTCAATGTAACATGTTTATTCAGCTCGAAAAACATGCAGTGTTTACCGATGTATTGGAAAATTCAAAATGGCGCCCGACTCTCTCTTTAACACGGTAAGTTTGGGAAAAGGTGTTATAAATAATAAACTAGACAAAATACTATTAAAAACCACCGAATATATGACAACTTATGTCACAGTAACATATATGAGCGATTTTCTAACAGTATTTTGTCTAGTTTACTATTTATAACACCTTTTCCCAAACTTACCGTGTTAAAGAGAGAGTCGGGCGCCATTTTGAATTTTCTAATACATCGGTAAACACTGTATGCTTTTCGAGCTGAATAAACATGTTAAATTGAATAAAAACACAAAAATTATATCCATTTTGGTAGAAAAGTAACTTATCTTGCCTTTGATAACATTTGTTATATATTTGTTTTTTGACAACTTTTTCGAATTTGTGTACAGTAATACAAACCCCATTTTGTACGATTTAAATGCTTGCCGATTTTCCCCCTTTCAAAATACAATTACGATTAAAGTGTAGTATCTGTTCTGTACTTGTACTTTATTTTCTCAGTAAGTGAAGGAAAAAAATGGTGCTTATTTAGATCAGCACTTAAGCACTTGACAATAAACAAAAATGGAAGAAAAAAAAATTATAGGCCGACGTAGTGCTACCTACCCCACTTGCGAAACACGCATCGGCTCCGATATTGAACGTTGTTCGGCCGAGGGAGAAGTCATTATTTTTACAAGGAAAGAATTTTTGCGCGTGTGACCTAGTTTGTTTTATTTATTTTGGCTTGAAATTTGCGCATGATTTTATGTTTTTTGGACGGGTATTTTTTTGCCAGAGTTTATGTAATTATTAACAGGAAAATTGGTGAAAGTCAAAATGTTTTGCCTTGCTTTGATTTTGTTTGTTAAATCCGGCAAAAAATAAATAAATAAATAAATAAAGTAAAAATAGGTAATCGTAAAACTTTAATTAAACTTGAAAATACTATTTAAAAATAGCGCGGGTACTTTCAACTAACAATATAATAAGAACAGGTAACGGTAACATAAGTGCATAAGCACCAAAATTTTTGTTTTCTTTTCATTTTGTTTATTTGTTAAATCTAGGCAAATAAAAAAGGTGCTAATGCAGAGTGATCCGCGCTATTTTTTTTAAATCGTATTTCCAAGTTTAATTAAAGTTTTATGACATGTTTTCTTTATTCAATTGTAAGGTTAAAGTACAGAATAGGTACAAAACACCCTCCCCATGTTAAGAATGGCTTTTTAAATAATAACGTTATTATTTCAGCACAGATCATTTCTCTGCATGAGTACCTACCAACAAAAGAAAACAAAAAAGTAACTTGAAAGTTTTATTTATATAGATAAACTAGCGGGGGTACCCGGCGTTGCCCGAGTGTTTGTTTCCGGGACGGGGGGGGGGGGGAGTTTTAAAAAATGTTATGGTAGGTAAGTAGGAAGGATCAAACCCGGAGTCATGAGTTAAAGTAGGAAAATAAAGTGTGAAAAAAAAAAACAAAAAAAAAACATCTGCAACGTTAACAGATCGGCCACCAAGAAAAGTCCATTCCAGTTGTTTAGGGGAAAAAAAAAAAAAAAAAAAACGACTACGGTAGGTCGGCGCGAACGTGAAAATATAATGTGAATTGTCCAGCACGTTAACTACTACGCCACAGAGCACTGCAGCTTAGTTTAGTGATTTTAAATAACTTCACATGAAAGAATTACTAAGCCAAACAGGTGTTCTCTTCTCAACTGTTCCTTGTGAACGATCCCCCCCAAAAAAATAACGCAGGTATCGTAAAACTTTCATTAAATTTGAAAATAATATTTAAAAATAGCGCGGATTCCATTTTGACTTTGAACAATTTTCCTGTTAATAATTGCATAAACTGCGGCAAAAAAAATATCCATAAAAATCCTGTGCAAATTTCAAGCCAAAATAAATAAAACAAACTAGGGTCAAGGGACTTTCAAAATTCACCACAGAATTACCCCCCCCTATATGTAGCACGATGTAACTTTATTATAAATTAATATTATCAGTATAACTTTTGTACCATTTAAAAGAAGGGCAAAATAAACCAGTAATAATTAAAAAAAAATTTTTTTTCATCGAACGAAAATAATGAAATTGCGAGACGAAAATCGTGTTTACATAATTGGTGCTTTAAAATAACATTCCCATGTAGTAGACATTCCGAACAAGAAAACATACCCGTGTTTAATAAATCTAGTAAAAATCAACTAATAGGTCAGCTTTTCGTAAAATTTTCGATACTCATCCATTTTAGAATGAAGTTATATATAAAATGCAGTTTCCGTAAAATATATGAGGGGAAATATTTTTTTAGTGCGTGTCCCCCCCCCTCCATATTTATTTTTTCGAAAAATCTATCGAAATTTCTATTTATTATGAAACATAAGAGTTCAAATAAGTAAAAAAATATTTATTTTTTTAAAATTTAAATGCACATATTGAACAAAAATTTACCTTGAAGTTGCAATTAAAAAATGATATAGATTTAATATTGTTTTTTTTTTTTTTAAATACCGTTTTTTCGAATTAATATATACTATAATCAGTTGAATTGTCAAGAAAAAGTAACTTCGTAAACATTAATTCATTTTTAAAAGATTAAATGATTAAAATTCCATTATTTCAAAATGTTCTGTGACAACATAGATTTTCAATTAATTGTGTTTAATTTTTTTTTTTAAATATCAAGTTTTTACATAAACATGGCTCTTGTCAGCTATTTTATCGCCAGATTAAAACCAATTTGAAAATATTGCACAAATATTAAGCATTTTTTGCCCCCCCCCATTTTGTTCATCTTTTCTTACCAAACAAAATATGAAAGCCCGTAGGTAACCAAAAGAACATTCAGTAAAACGGGATTTAAAAAAAAAATTTTTTATAACATTTTCACCCCAAACAAGGCACATCGCCACTTTGATGTAGGGGGCTATTATCAGGGACATAAGCTACAGGGGTACTATGTAGGGAGTTGGGCAGCAAGATGTCGGTTCACGTTACACTTGAACTTCTGCATGTCAGTACAGTTGGGGAAGCAGGGTCACGGAAGGGAGTTCCAAAGTCCAGCGGTTCTGGGAAAGAAACTACTGGAGTAGAAAGCTCTCTTACATCTAGGGATCTCTACTGTGAAAGGGCGAGATTTAGCTGCTTGTCTGGTCTGTCGGGGGTATTTTACGTCGAGGGGGTACAAGTGCTTGCAGTTCGTCAGAGCATTTACCATTAAAGTACTTGCAGAACAGGCAGAGGGATGCAACATTTCGTCGATGGGACAGAGGCTGAAGCTTAGATGACAGTTCAGGACCTATTAGGTTGGCGACTCTTTTGGACCTTGTCCAGGAGCGAGAGACTAGTAGCAGATGCACCAGCCCAGGGATGACAACAATACTCCATACATGGGCGAATGGTGGCCTTATAGAGGTACAGGATACTTTCGGGCGTTAGTAGCTTTCCAGCACGGTAGAGAGAACCTACCTTCTTCGCAGCAGTCCTGGCAATACTCTCATTGTAATTGTTCCAACTCATGTTTCCTGTGAACGTTAGGCCAAGGAGTTTAAAACATGTACTTTCAGATAAAGAGTCTTTGGCCATTGCTATTGGTGGTAGAGAACGTTTCTTGTAATTATTGAAGGAAACAAGTTTAGTCTTGGCGGCATTGAATGTGATCATCCATTTTTGTCCCCATTCCACTACAGATCGAAGGTCATTCTCTAGTGTTTCTGCCATTTCTTTAGATATGTGTTCATTTGTTTTCCTGTTGTGTCTGTTATAGAGCGTGGTGTCATCAGCATATATACCTATCTCACAGATAATTTTGTCAGGGAGGTCATTTATGAATATTCAGAATAATAGAGGTCCAAGGATAGACACTCCCGTATTTATATCATATTGTTTAGATGTACGACCGTCGAGGACAACCTGGATTTTTCTCTTATCTAAGAAGGATTTAATTATGTTAAGTATTTTTCCAGTGATACCGTATGATCTGAGAAGACCTTAATGCCATACCCTGTCAAAAGCCTTAGATATATCTAGAGCTATCGTTCTATCCTCCCCCTGCTTTATCCAGTGAATGGTATATACGTTCAGAGATTACAGTTAAGATGTCTGCTGTGGAACGGGCTTGCCTAAATCCATATTGTTGGTCAGTCAGAAGTTTAGTATCTGTAAGGTAACGGACCAGAGCCTGGTTAATTATGGACTCAAATATTTTGGCAAAAAGTAGGAGGAGGCTAATGGGGCGATAATTTGATGGGTCAGTTCTTTTGCCAGAATTCTTGAAGACTGGTACAACAAAAGCAGTTTTCCAGCAGGCAGGAAAGCAAGATTCGTTGAGGCATTTGTTGTAAAGTTTGGAGAGAACTGGAGCAGAGCATTTTTTAAATAGCACAGCCGGGATGAGATCAGGTTCACATGCTTTTGAAGTGTCAAGATTTTTTATGATAGCATGCACCTGAGAAGGGGTGATTTTCAGATCGTCTAGTGTGTCTGTCCGCAAAGGAAAGTCAGGGAGGGGGTGGTTGGCAGGGTCCAGTGTGGAGTTGGAGGCAACCGACTGGCAAGCATGTTAGCCTTCTCAGTTGCTGAGCAAACAAGCTCATGATTGTTGGATAGTGGGGGAATAGTTGATTGTCCATTATTTACTACACTTGTAAATTTTCCAGAAGTCACGGATTCCCAATTTCTGTGCTTTGATGCGTTTTTTGTGGTTTCAGTAAATTCTCTTTTAGCTGTTGCTATTTCTTTCTTACAGTTACTTCTGGCTTCTATATACTTCTGTCTGTTTGAACTGGACTTATGTCGGTTAAATCTTGGGGAGAGTGGAGCTTGCTATAAAATTTCTGTGCTGGAACATGTGCTTTAATTGCCGTTTTGAACCATTCAGTGGTCTCCTTGGCGCAATGTTCAATATGTGTATTTAAACTTTTAAAAAATAAATATTTTTACTTATTTGAACTCTTATGTTTCATAATCAATAGAAACTTCAATAGATTTAAATATATTTTGTTCGAATTTCGAAAAAATAAATAGGGGGGGGACTACAAAAATATTTCCCCTCATATATTTCACGGAAACTGCCTTTTACATATAACTTCATTCTAAAATGGATAAGTATCGAAAATTTCACGAAAATCTGATCATTAGTTGATTTTTACTAGATTTATTAAACACGGGTATGTTTTCTTGTTCAGAACGTCTACTACATGGGAACGTTATTTTAAAGCGCCAATTATGTAAACACGATTTTCGTCTAGCGATTTCATTATTTTCATACGATGAAAAAAATATTTTTAAATTATTACTGGTTTATTTTGCTCTTCTTTTAAATGGTACAAAAGTTATACTGATAATATTAATTTATAATAAAGTTACATCGTGTTGGGTGGGGTAATTCTGTGGTGAATTTTGGTAATCCGTACTTGTCACAGAATGAAGATGATATATTCAAAAAATCACAAAAATTCATCAAGTATTTTTTTTTTTCATCGAAAAACAAATTTACAATTTATTTTGTTGTTGTTTTTTTTTTTTACTGATTAGTGAAGGCCGAAGCCATTTTAATATTCTTCAAATTTTGTTTTTAACTTATATAAAATGGCTTTTTTAAAATAATGTTTTCATTATTTGCAAATTTTGTGTGTGAACCTGTATGAGAGTGCCCACTCCTTAAAAATGCATGTTTTTCACCTTTAATAATTTTTAAAGTTTTTGTTCCGATGATTATCATAGATTACAGACTTAAGTATCATATTAGGAGTTAAAATTTAGAAAAAAAAAAAAAAATGTAATGACTTTTAAGAAGTGGTTTTAATCATGTGACATGTCAGTAAAGAAATGGACAGCAAGTCCAGTAGCAATAATGTAGAACGTTATAACGAGAAAGTCAACCCCCTTCTTAAAAGTGATGATTTTTTTTTCCTGTTAATATGATACTTAAGTCTAATGTATGATAATCGTTGAAAAAAGTTTTAAAGAAGGCATAAAACATTAGTTTTTAAGGGGTGAGCACTATCGTACAGATCTGCCATTTCATGTTCTGAAAAATAAAAATAGAAAAATACACGTTATGTTTATCAATTAATGTTTGGTTTTAAATCATACGTTTCAGTTGTCTTTCCGACATTTTTCAAAAAAAAATTTTTAAATAAAAAGGCGGACGTTTAGGAAATTAATTCCCACCTCTAAATTCCACAATTTACACTTTTTTCACGTTAATCTCATCGATTACAAACTTAACTTTCAAATTGAAAAAAAATAAATAAATAAAAAATTTATGACTTTTATCGTCCAGAATCAGTTTTCAATTATAACATTCTACTAAATTGAACACAAAAATATTGCGATTCTCACGCGACCGATGACTATTTTCGTTAAAAAAGAAAAAAAAAAAAAAAAGGGTTAGGATTATAATTGGGCTACCAAAAATCATCTTGGAGGAATATATCTATTGAAACTCGTTTGATTTGGCATCCTTCTTTGTTGGTTTTAAATAGCTCTCTAGCTACTGTATGCAATTTGCAAAGTAGTCCTTCAAGCTGTGATAGGCAGAATCAAATTGTATGCGCATGCTCTTGTTAAACACCCCTTGAGGTATAAGAATGACTTGCAATACATGGATAACTTTAGAGTCATTCGGCAGTGACGTCGTAGATTGCATATAGTACATGCGACAGTGACGTCGTAGATTGCATATAGTACATGCGACAGTGACGTCGTAGATTGCATATAGTACATGCGACAGTGACGTCGTAGATTGCATATAGTACATGCGACAGTGACGTCGTAGATTGCATATAGTACATGCGACAGTGACGTCGTAGATTGCATATAGTACATGCGACAGTGACGTCGTAGATTGCATATAGTACATGCGACAGTGACGTCGTAGATTGTATATAGTACATGCGACAGTGACGTCGTAGATTGCATATAGTACATGCGACAGTGACGTCGTAGATTGCATATAGTACATGCGACAGTGACGTCGTAGATTGCATATAGTACATGCGACAGTGACGTCGTAGATTGCATATAGTACATGCGACAGTGACGTCGTAGATTGCATATAGTACATGCGACAGTGACGTCGTAGATTGCATATAGTACATGCGACGTCGTAGATTGCATATAGTACATGCGACGTCGTAGATTGCATATAGTACATGCGACAGTGACGTCGTAGATTGCATATAGTACATGCGACAGTGACGTCGTAGATTGCATATAGTACATGCAGCAGATTGCATTTACAAGGAGTTGGTGCGGCAGATTAAATAATGGAGTTGGCAAAAATAAGTTCTGACACTTTCTTTCTTTTTTTTTTTGCCTAACAAGCTATTTCAGCATTATGGCTTTCAACCTGAAGCTTGTACCCCTGCTTGAATGCTGTGACACTAGGAAGTCAATGGAATGGTTAGAGAGGGCAGAACCGATATGTTAGTGGAGTGTAGTAAAGCGTATCGAGTGCGTCATCTCGGTGCATTTGTCTGGCAGCGCATAAGCTGAATATCAGCAATCAAGCAAAGAAAAACATGCAGACTTCAACTGTCAAAAAAAAAAAAAAAAAAAAAAAAAAAATGTTGTACACAGCTTTATTTAACCCTTTTGCCGCATATAAGCAATTTACAGCACCAGGCGAAATGGTCGCTGTCTTCTTGGCAAAACTAGGCAGATTGTTTGGCAGCATGTCCGATCAGTGCATTTATTACTAGATTGCCTGAAGATGCTGGAGAGCTCTTATGAACATCCTCTTGAATTTGCCATGCATGCCGACATGAGCTCGTGCCATCTTGAAGAACTGTGTTGGAGTTACAGAGCATGCTGCAGTAGCTGTACAGGTGTCAGAATGTACATAGAAAGAGATGGATGCCCCAACTCTGATGGACCTTATTATAGGACAAGAGATGCTGTTTGGGGTCAAGAATCTATGCAGAAGATGTACAACACAGTTTAGCAAGGGTAGAGTATAGGTACAGTGGCAAAAATCAATGGCCCGCACTCAGTCTATTAACAGAATGCTGCATGTGCAGGGAAAATTGTTCAGTCAATGATCGCATAACTTTCTAGGAGGATGAAGCCCTCGATGATGTAGGAAAGATTGGGTGAGGAAAATTCTTAAAAGAGAGATGAACCCGACGAACCAGAACATATGCAATGACCATCACAGAAAAGACTATCATCAAGATAAAAGCAGCCTTCCCCACAGTGTCATTTGTGTGATGTTGAGATCAGGAAGAAGTGTGACGGAAGTGCCTGTGAACGAGTAGGTACAAGTGTTTTCATTGGACACTTCTTAAGGTGCAAAAATGCACTCGCCCAAGTGCAATATGAGGATGACTCTAGAATCATTCAACAGTGATGGCATAAATTGCTCATATGCAGCAAACAGCGTTATGAGAAGTTGGTGCTACAGATTGAATTGTGGAGTTGGCAAAGAAGTTCTGACATTTTGGGGGGGGGGGATAATTGAAATTAATGTGCCCTGGAAGCTGATTGGTCCTCATATGGCCAAATCAACTGACAGGGGCTGCTTTCTGAGAGAAAAAATAAATGTCATTATTTATGACTGCTACAACATTCCCTGCTTAGACAGAAATCCAACAGATTTGGACAATCTTATTTATAACTATGCGTTAGGACAATCAACCAATGAGAAGCCTCCGACAACCTCATTATAAAAATATTGAATTTTGGAATCCAGTCAATTCACTATCAGTCTCCATCTTGACATGACTGAACCACTGCTGCTCGTAACTGTATTGATTCTTCGCCAACTGGATTTACTACCACCATCTTTGTTTTACAGAATGCCTCAACACTTAAAAGGTTATGGGCTCAGCCATTGACTTTGTTTTGACCGATAGGAATCTAAATTCGAATTGTGGCAGGTGAAATTTCTGGGGTATTTGAGGATACGAAGACTACACAAAGTTATTCAATCTCCACCAGAGAATCATAATGACCCTGAATTTGTAAATTGTCCCGGGTATGACGATAAACTATGACCATTTTTTTCTTGTCTTCCTAACCAAATTAACAAACTAAAAATATTTAACAGCAAAGAAAGAAAAGTGATTTCTTTCCTCTTCCTTCTTCAGAAAACCCTTTCTTTAAAAAAACAAAAACACATTGTATGAATATAGATATGTATGTATATGTATTTAAACAATTGAATTAAAAGTGTCATGGCTTCCTCTTACAACATACATGTTCTGTATATGTATGTATAAATACTGTATAAAGTACTGTGTGTGTATGTATATCGATTTATTTGTATATATTTAAAAATAAAACTTAACTGAATTAAAAATGGCTTCTTTACATATATTATATCAATATATTTATATTTTTTTTTTCTGATCAATGAAAATGAAGATAAATCCAAAAAATAAAAAAAAAATGAAAAAAAGGAGGGGGAAATATATTTTTTATTTATATACTATTAAAACCAAATTCAGTCCAAAAGGACTTTTTCATTATATCAAAAAAAAAAAAAAAAAAAAAGAAATTGTGTGTGTGTGTGGGGGGGGGGGTAAAATGTTTTGGATCGATATGGAGGGTAAGACTCCCAGAATTTGGACGATCTTAGTTATAGCTACATGTTAGGACAATTAACCAATGAGAAGCCTCTGACTTCATAAAATCAGTCTTCATCTTAACACGACTGAACCACTCACTGCTGATCAGGACTACATTGATTCTTCACTGACTGGATCTACGGCCATCATCTTTGCTCTACCGAATCCACCAACACTGTGATTGCATTGATTCTTCATCGACTGGATTTACTGCCACCATTTTTGTTCTACAGAATGGCTCAACACTTAACATATATATATATATATATATATATATATATATTTTATTAAATTTATTTATAAAAAAAGTTAAGAAATATATATATATATATATATATATATATATACATATATACTCGGGGTTTTTTTTATTCAAAAGTAATAAACTAATGAATTCAACGAGGTTGTTAGATAGTGCTCAATAAAAAAGAGCTAATAATACTTATTTATTGTTAAATAAACATGTTTACATCCCGCTGCTACAAACAGCCACTTGTTTCAATCAAACAACAGATATCATCAGGCAGCGACTTGACTATTCAAATGTTCAATGAATAATTCATTGAACATTTGAATAGTCAAGTTGCTGCCTGATGATATCTGTTGTTTGATTGAAACAAATGGCTGTTTGTAGCAGCGGGATGTAAACATGTTTATTTAACAATGAATAAGTATATATATATATATATATATAGATAAATATTACATAGTCGCTACATTGAACATGCTAATATTTCGGATAATTGGTTGGCAAGAACTAAACGTCCTCGTCAGGCGACGTAACAAAGCTTATGTGGCATGAAGAGATCTGGTTTTCAAATGGAAGAAATGAAATATATTTTCTTTATAAAATAAAATGTTAAAATGCTAAATTTAAACGGGAGGTGATGGTAGGTTAAGTGATATTTTAGACTCTAAACACAGAAAGCGATAGAAGGAAAGAGAATGTCAAAACTTAACAGGATAAAGAGGAGGAATAAAAAGGAAAAGAAACAGAAAGAACAGAGACGTAAGAAGGAAAACGGGGTCAGCATGATTACACTGCCACAAGGAATGAGAGGGGGGATGAAAACATTTGAAATCATCTTTAATTAAGGGTTGGAAGTTAATGTGTCAAGAACATGAGTTTTGTCTACTATTGAGGAAATACAAAAGGAAAGAAAGAGGTTGGCGCAATATATATATATATATATATATATATATATATATATATATATATATATATATATATATATACTAGCATGGGTGGTAGTAAGCAAGCAGGCTCGAACCCGTACCGCGAAGGAAGAAAAGAATGTGGAAAAAAAAAAAAAAAAAGTCACGTCTTTGCTGTTGCGCCCATCGCCAAACCAGACGTGATGAATGTTTAAATTAAGGCTACTCAGTCAGAAAGAGGAGATGACGTCCAAAATATCGGCGAAAAAAAAGTGACCTCCCCTTGTTTTAGGTAGACATACATACATACATACATACATTTAAACAGACAGGTGAGATTTAATCATCCACATACAGTACTGTTTTGTTGTATCACAGCTTGTCAACGCAGCTAGACAGGCAACTACCTCAAGCTAGGATCGAAACCCTAACCCGCCCAAACGACAGTCAAGGCTTCTTACCATTACGCTATATGGCTGTTGCTGTGTGGGTAGTGAATTAACAATGTTTTGACATCATCCAAATGCGCAAGCTCGATTTGTTTACACAAAGAGCATCGCTTAATATGCTAATGGCAGTTTGTATATCACTTCCAAATATGCTCAACCCAAGATAGGGAGCATTATAGTCATCTACATTACTGTTTTGCTGTATCACAGCTCACTAGTGCGGCTAGACAGCCCACTCGGCTCGGGAACGCTGATCATGCAGTGATAATAGTTGAAATCGCCCTTAACTCTAGAGTCAAAACTGAACAGCCAGTGCTCAAAACAACAAGATATTATAAAAAGGCTGACTGGGAAGCCATCAGGGAACTAATTAGAGATGCCCCATGGAGAAATATTTTCTCTCTCCCTGCTGAACAATGTGCAAACGAGACCACTGACTGGTTCAAAACTGCAATCGAAGCGCATGTTCACATGCGGAAATTCTATAGTAAGCCCCACTCTCCCCAATGGTTTACGTCGACTTGTGCAACTGCCATTGCTCAAAAGCAGCATGCATACCATAGGTTTAACCGACATAAGTCCAGTTCAAACAGACTGAAGTATATAGAAGCTAGAAATAACGTTAAGAAAGAAATAGCGACAGCTAAGAGAGAATTTACGGAAACCACTAAAAAGCACATCGAAGCACAAAAACTAGGAACTCGAGACTTCTGGAAAATCTACAACAGTGTAGTAAATAATGGGCAATCCACAATTCCCCCACTAACCAACAATCACGAAGTTGTCTCCTCAGCAACCGACAAGGCTAACATGCTTGCCAGTCGGTTTGCCTCCAACTCCACACTGGACCCTTCCAACCACCCACTACCTGACTTTCCTATGCGGACAGATGCCACGCTAGACGATCTGAAAATCACCCCTGCTCAGGTGCATGCTATCATAAAAAACCTTGACACTTCAAAAGCATGTGGACCCGATCTTATCCCGGCTGTGCTATTAAAAAAGTGCTCAGCCGAAGTAGCTCCAGTTCTCTCCAAACTCTACAACAAATGCCTTAATGAAGCTTGCTTTCCGGGCTGTTGGAAAACTGCTTCTGTTGTACCAGTATTCAAGAATTCTGGCGAAAGGACAGACCCATCAAATTATCGCCCCATTAGCCTCCTCCCACTTTTTGCCAAAATATTTGAGACCATAATTAACCATGCTCTAGTCCATCATCTTACAGATGCTAAACTACTGACTGACAAACAATATGGATTTAGACAAGCCCGTTCCACAGCAGACATCCTAACTGTGATCTCTGAACGTATATACCATTCACTGGACAAAGCGGAGGAGGGCAGAGCGGTAGCTCTAGATATATCTAAGGCTTTTGACAGGGTATGGCATGAGGGTTTCCTCAGGAAAATTAGATCATACGGTATCACTGGTAGAATACTTAACATAATTAAATCCTTCTTGGACAAGAGAAAAATCCAGGTTGTCCTCGACGGTCGTACATCTAAACAATATGATATAAATGCGGGGGTGCCCCAAGGTTCTATCCTTGGGCCTCTATTGTTCCTGATATTCATAAATGACCTCCCCAACAAAATTGCCTCTGAGATGGGTATATATGCTGATGACACTACACTCTATGGCAGGCACGACAGGAGGACGAATGAACACATTTCTAAAGAAATGGCAGAAACACTAGAGGAAGACCTCCAATCTGTAGTGGAATGGGGACAAAAGTGGTTGGTCGCGTTCAATGCTGCCAAGACTAAACTAGTTTCATTCAATAATTACAAGAAACCCTCTCTACCACCCATAGCAATGGCCAACGACTCTTTATCTGAGAGTCCATCTTTCAAACTCCTTGGCCTAACGTTCACAGGAAACATGAGTTGGAACAATTACATTGAAGGCATTGCCAGGGCCGCTGCAAGAAAGGTGGGCTCTCTCTACCGTGCTAGAAAACTACTAACACCCGAAAGTATCCTGTACATCTATAAGGCCACCATTCGCCCATGTATGGAGTATTGCTGCCACATCTGGGCTGGTGCATCTGCTACTAGTCTCTCGCTCCTTGACAAGCTTCAGAAGAGAGTCGCAAACCTGATAGGCCCTGAACTGGCATCTAAGCTTCAGCCTCTGTCCCATCGACGAAATGTTGCATCCCTCTGCCTTTTCTACAAGTATTTTAGTGGTGAATGCTCTGACAAACTGCAATCACTTGTGCCCCCACTACGTGAGCACCCTCGACAAACCCGACAGGCTGCTAAATCCCACCCCCACACTGTAGAGATCCCTAGATGTAAAAGATCTTTTGACTCCAATAATTTCTTCCCCAGAACTGCTAGACTCTGGAATTCCATTCCCGGTCCCTGCTTCCCCAACAGTACTGACGTGCAGAAGTTCAAGTGTAACGTGAACTGACATCTTGCTGCCCAAATCCCTACATAGTACCCCAGTAGTTGTTGCTCCGGATAGTAGCCCCCTAAACCAAAGTGGCAATTTGCCTTGTTTGGGGTGAAAAATGTAATAAAAAAAAAATATATAATAACTACCTCAAGCCTATATATATATATATATATATATATATATATATATATATACACACACACTGAGAGAGAGAGGGAGGGAGGGGATCAAAGAAGTATATAAGGATTCTTTACATGGTGACTTTTCAATATAATAAAAAGCTTGACATGCAGGTAGAGCTTAGATACAATGTTGTGTAAGTTCTATATACGAGAAGAGAGAGAGAGGAGATTATTAGGTAATTATGATATTTTAAATATGCTAGACTGAAACTTTAGTAGGACGATAGAAGTATGGAGTACGCTTTAAGGAGTAGGTACTATATGTTATGGAATTTCATTAACTCATTAATTAATCAATTAGAGTCTAATGAGAGTAACATGTGTTGATCTATACAATTAATATCTTCAACCTATACAAAATCACCTAATATGCCTACTGCTAGACGTCACATCCTTATCTTGTTACCTAGCAACTCATCTCCTCTTCTGATGAGAAGCATTTGGCTTTGAAAAGCCTGGCATAAAGAGCTTTCATAACCCCTACATACTATTGTATCCGCTTGTTTCAAATTGATCAATAAATCTATATACACCAGTATATATTTTTCTATTATCAATATATTTTCCTCTTAGATATAATATTTTCTCAAAAACTCTGGCTTTGATGGAGAGGAGACTAAAACTTATTGCTATGATTCCAAATGATCTGAAATAACAGAACAAGATTTCTCATGTTATATCTCGTCTTTTTTTGGAAATAGGGTACGATTATGAATATCTCCAGTATCAAATAATCCTTATACACTGTGAAATTTACTTTATGTATGAAAACCAAAGAGGGGAGATATAACATATGAGAAATATTTGGAATCAGGTTTCCCCTTGCTGTTATTTCAGATCATTTGAAACCATAGCAGCAAGTATTAATCTCCTCTCTATCAAGTCCAGAGGTTTTGGTTGGTTGGTTGTTTTTGTTTTATGGCATATCAACCTTTTTCAGGTTATTTAATGCCGAATTTAGTTATTTTGAGGAACGATTTTTAATGGAGTATATTTGTTTTTTTAAGTCGGATTCTATTTAACCCATAGTTGGGACCCTAACAGGTACTACCACTCCGGGTCAGAGTGGACCTGGGAGCAATGGCATTTAAAGGGTGGCTCCACACTCCCCAAGGCAAGAGGTTTTGGGGATATATAAGATATTTTGTAATTCATATGCAAAACTAGGAAAACAAATGACTATGATTAAAACATTTTATGGCTGTAAAAAAGTGGCAAAAATAGGCTCTGGGTGATCCCCTTAATGTGCGACCTTAAGGGCAAACGCCACATAGCCCACTACATAATTCAGGTCGTTAGCTTTCCAATGAGCCTTTTGTTAAATTCTGATCAATAGTTGCTGAGATTTAGAACTTATAAATTGCCAAAAAAGGTGGTATATGTATATATCTATACTAGGTTTGTACCGATTAATCGGCAGGTAATCGATCTAATCAGCCACTTTGCTGATTAATCGGCTGATTAATTATATTTCTTTTTCCTATGAAATTTAAACCCTTTGATCACTGCCAAGTGACTCATCAGATAGCCTTTACATATTAACATAGTAACTTCTAATTTAACTTCACATTTGTTAAGTGTCTGGCCACTTTATGGTTTTTTGCCTTTATTAAATAAAATTACAAAACACAAAGTACACTTTCCAATTCTTAAATGATTATAATCAAAGAATTAGATAAGAAAAAAAGAAATTACAAACCAACTACAAAGTACAAATTTTAATATTTTTAAGTTAATAACTATAAGCTGAACTTCTACACCTGCTGCTTTACTTCTTCTATTCTTGCTGTCTGCCTCCTCTGCTCTCAGTCTCCTCAGTATTTAAAGTTGAATACTTTTAAGTTGTAATGTAAAAACATTAATTTCTCCATTCTTAGCACACAGCCTGTTTCTTGTAAGTTCGTACACATTATCACCTGTACTAAAGAGCATCTCACTCTCCACAGATGAAAGTGATATGCTTAAATATTTTGAAGCCAGTTTACTCAGCAGTGGTAAGGGCCCTGTCGCTGAGGCATTAGAATACGCCGACTGCCCCCCTGTAGAGGGTAAAAGTCCCTCAATGGGGGTCCTGGATATGACCTTAAACTATATCCGATGGTGAGGCCCCAGCTTGCGGGCTCTGGAGAGTGTGGAGCTACCCTTTAATTGCCATTGCTCCCAGGTCCACTCTGACCCAGAGTGGTAGTAACTGTTAGGGTCCCAACTTTGGGTTAAATAGAAACTGACTTGCAAAAAACAAATATATTCTATTAAAAAATTTTTCTTCAAAATCACCGGATTCGGCATTAAATAACCTGAAAAGGGTTGATATGCCGTAAAAAAAAAAAAACAACCAACCAATCAGCAGTGAGTAGGTCTTCTTCCACCACTTAAACAGATCATCACCTCTCCCGAGTAGTGGTAAAGTTATATAATGATCAAGTTCTTTTTGTGCACTTGAGCATAAGGGATTTACTCCTTTTTGAGTTTAGATTGTGAAATTTTTATTTCTGTTGTAGTTGTAGTCTCCACATTTAACTCAGCTTCTACCTGCTCTAAGTCTTCATTTGTTACTGTAGGCTTAAAAAAGATACAGTTTGACTTTCACTTTGATTTACTTGACCCTCGACAGAGCTTGAAGTGTATCCTTCTGATTTTGCTTCATTATCATCAGTAGAAAAGTACATGATGTAGAACCAAATTCTTAAGTGTTTTTCATGTCATTCTTTTGAAATTTAATTTTAATCTTTGTTATATCCTTATTTTAAGTAAGAATACAGCAAGAAACACGGGGTTATGAGTGAAAGACAAAGGGGTTTATTTACAAGGGAATAGTTGGCCGAAACGTTGTGAAACAATATCTAAGAAAAATGAGGATTATAATCCACAACAAAATAAATGTATAAATAATACTCATCTCAATGAATTCCAATTAAATAATATATAGGACTGGTTTGTTTTGTTTTGTTGACATTAAACTTTTTTTCTTTTTTTTTTTTTTAATTGAGTTTCTTTAGTATTATATTCATTTAAGTTTTCAACTTCATGTTTTTGACAAAGACAATTTAAAATCCTATTAAAATCAAAGGAGTAAAACAAAGTGCATATTGTGTGCAATAATCGACTCCAGATTTTAATATGTAATAAAAATATAAAAATTTATTAGATAATCAGTCTTGAAAAATTGCGTTTTACTCCTTTGACTGTCGCATTTGTTTATATCTGAATTCGGTCAGCTTCCAGCTTTTGTCAGAAATAAGCAAAAACCTCTCTAGTTTTTGACTATTAGAGATAGTCAAAAAGTATTTATTTCTAACAAAAGCTGGGAGCTGACCGAATTCAGATATAAACAAATGCAAAGAAGTAAAATGCAATTTTTCAAGACTCTGATCATCTAATAAATTTTTTTTTTTTTTAAATTTTATTAACAAATGCGACAGTAAAAAAAAAAAAGCAGGCTATGCAAACTATTATCTGCCTATATATGCTCAACCTAGTTGCTATGGTAACAAGCAAACCTGTTTGAACTGTTATTCTCTTGTTCAGCAAGGCGACATACACACACAATGCAAATTACTGCTATTATCTAAAAAATTTTTTCACTAACACGGGGCACAGTCTTTCTATAAAAATAATGGACATTAAATTGAATACAATGATGATTTCAGTTTTTTGTTTAGAATTTGTATTATTATTATGGTCGAGGTTTTTATTTTAGTTTCAGTTGATATACTCTTTGACTTTCTTCAGGTATATTTATTCAAACATGGCAATCTTTGTCAAATTCTAGAACCTACATGAAATTTCAACGTGAACCCTTCATTTAATTCACAGGACGAGATTGTTCTTGTTTCGTCATCATCTAGAAGACTGTCACTTAAAACTGATTGTAAATCCATATCTTCATTCATTGCGCTTTAAGTTCATATGAACAATTTTAGTGCAAATTTTCAAATCTTTAAAGCTAATTTAAAAATTTTTTTGTTTTAGATGTGTAGTATTATTATTAATATATATATATATGTACATATTAAGGTGGGGTGAAAAAAAATTTTTTTTTTTTATTATGGGTCTAGAAAGTTGTTAATAGGTGTCATTAGCAATAGTATGAAGTTTGGCTGTAGAATTTTTTTCCTTAGGAGGCCAAACCTTTCGTTACATATTCTTTTACATACATACATGTATATTATATAATTATATGCATTTCTTACAGTAGGCATTATTATTATCATTATTAACAACAATAATGCCCCCCCCCGTCTCACTGTTAGGACTAGAGTTTTAAATATTGACGATGATAAAACAGACTGAAAACAAAAATCAATGAAAATGAAAGTCCTAAACAGGATTTAAAATTTTCTTGTAAACATAATTTTAATTGTATCAACTGCTAATGTAAACATAATTTCCGAAGACAAGATTACTAATGTGAACCTGTTTCTAAGTTATAACATTATTAAAACAGAATGAAAAATAATAGGATGACTCATGTATTTTGTAAAAAATATCTTATGAACGAAATAAAAAATTGGCTGCTAAACGGAGTTTGAAGCATTGAAGGTTTTGTAGCACCAATTCCAGATGTCATATTGCTTACTCAGCAAGGATCAGATGTACCTTTTTTTTTTTTTTACAGGGTAGTCACCACTTATCAAGGCCTGGAAGCCACTCGGGGTTAAGGGTTATTGTGTGTACAGTACGTTAGTATTGGAGATTTGATAAAGTGTCTTACTTAAGGGGGCGGTTCATCAGGAATTTGTTTATGTTGGACTTGAAGACATCCAGGTTGTAGTTAGGTGGGAAATTCTGAGATCATGCTTAATGGTACAAAATAGTGCTTCACAGTCATCTGAAGATGATCTGGAATATATCAGGCATGCAGGACCTGGCAAAATGCACAATGCCAGATGGTTAACACGGACAAACAGAATTCTAAGATTTTATATGTCTCAGTAGCAGTCGTCTAAAAATCTTATTGATGGTAGAGTACATTATTAATGTATATGCACCATCACGATTTCATATCAAAAGTTGGAGCACCTAAACATAAATCAATCATCCAAAATTCTGCACTAATGTTTTTTTATGAACTATAACAAATTTTAGGACCCATAACTAAGCTTAGAAGTATAGTTATATTTTTCACCTCAGCCTATTATATATTTTGGCAGCAAGTCATTATTCATGCACGTCTGATTGAATCCAACAGAGTTCTTTTTTTCCCCCGATTTTGTTGGATATCTTTTCAATTCGCCGAGTGGTCTTTATTTTGGCTGGCATGTTGTATATTATCGCGGCCAAAAGTTGTTGTTCAGCCATATTCTCCTCAAGCACTTATATTAGTGTTGGGATGATTAATCAGAATCAGAAATCATAAAAATCGGAACATTTGGGGATATCAGAATTGGTATCGGAATCGGAAATATCAGTGCCTATTTTCTGATGCCAAATCGATTCTTTTAATCGTCTTTTTTTTTTTATTTGATTTTGTTTAAAATAAAATCTTCGATTCCTCGTAATATTGATAAATTAGTAAATATTCATTGATTTTAAAATACAAGTAAAGCTAAAATCGATAGATCATCTTCCATAAGTGTATTTTGACGTTCAGGAAAATATCTGCATAATTAACGTATTTTTACGAAAATCGAGGAAAATAATCTCATAGTTAAATAATTAGAGATCTATACAGAATCGAAATCAGGAATTTAGCACAGAATCGCTCCAAATATTGGAATTGTTCCATCACTAATATATAAGCCCCCTTTTCTTGGTAACTGATATCATATCTGAGATTTTTTTTTTCAAATCAGTTTCTATTTAACCCATAGTTGGGACCCTAACAGGTACTACCACTCCGGGTCAGAGTGGACCTGGGAGCAATGGCAATTAAGAGGTGGCTCCACACTCCGCAAAGCCTGAAAGCTGGGACCTCACCATCGGATATAGTTTAAGGTCATATCCTTATGTCATTGTGTGTGTCTGTGTAATTAACCTGTACAACAAAGTTGTCTCCCTTTGACAAGTTAAATTTAAATAAATTTAAAATAATATATGCATATAACCCATGCTTAAGTTATATTTTAAAGACCAACTGACAGAATCATTCCCCAACTAGAATTTTTTTTTTTCATGAATGTCTATATTTTTTCTTATCATGGTGGAAACTATAGTCCTTATGTCGTCATATTGCTCCTTAGAGATGAACAGAAATAAAAAATCATCACAAATATGAAGAGCCGAAATAAAGGAGGATACTCAAGAAGAAGGAGAGGGGAAATTAAAAAAAACTTGAAACACTTCAAAGGTGTTTATATATTTATATATATATATATATATAATGTCAAGAGGAGAATATATAGATATAAAATCAAAGGATCTTAGCAGATGAATTTCTCAAGTTGGGGGTGGGAGACAATTTCCCAACCAGAGTTTGGATCTTAACTTATAATATCGTTGATGGTGGTAGTTATGGGGGGGGGGGTATTTAACGAAGGTAGTTAATCTACAATTGTTTTTTTTTCATACTGAAAATATAGACTGATATGTTTCAAACGAGATGGAAAGTTATTCATTGATGAAACAAAAGTCTTCTACCTTCCCTATCAATGAATCGTTTGAAATATGGTAAAATTAACATTTTCAGAGATGGGAAATGGAGGTGAAGCAAGACAAGGTAAAATGTGATGAAGAGATAACAGAGAGAGAGAGTGAGAGAAAACAGGAAAAGAGAAAGAAAGTTAAAAACTCTATAACTGTCACTAACTCTAAACTAAAGTGGAACCACCACACAAACTCCCATACTCCTATTACTAACCGTAAGTCTGAGTGGCAACCTTGTTTTTCATATTGAAAATATGAACTGATATGTTTTAAAGGAGACAGAAAGTTATTCATTGATGAAACAAAAGTCTTCTACCTTCCCTATCCATGAATCATATGAAGAATGGTAAAATTAACATTTTCAGACAGAGAGAGAGAGAGAGAGAAAATAAAGGCGAAGCAAAACAAAACATGACAAAGAGAAGAAAGGGAAATAAAATTGGGCCAAAATAAGAATGCAAAGTTCTAGCAAGTTTGCCTTTTCTTATTAAAAACAATAAATGGTAGGCGTGGACTGCAATTTTTCTGAATTACAATGAAGAATTCTACTAAAAACTAGAGAACCTGCATCCCAACAAATCTAAGATTTATTCAATGTTTTCTCCCAACTCCATACTGTTTTGAACGACTCCTGGTGTGGTAACATATTAGGGACTATATCAATAGCGATTAAGCTAGCTAGTGTGAATTTTGATAAAGGTCATATTTAGTGCATGTCAGGATGAGCTTAATGTGCAAACAGCATCATTCCCAGAGATGGGTGATGTAAAGCTGAGGTGGTGGGCAGAGGTCAAACAATGAAGAATGATGTCACATTTTCAAGCAGAGAGAAAACTAAGGTTTTTCAGATAAGTCTCTCTGTGGAAGTTGTGCTAACAAGACGCCGCCTACAATGTAGAAATAATCTAAGAGGAATGTTAGCTCAATGTTTCTGTCTGTGTGCATCATTCATTTGAGTAAGTTAGGAAGTTAGCAAGTAAGTAATTAGTCTCCTCTCCTTCATTTTCTCCAAATAAAACCATAAAAGAAAACTCTCAGGAAACGTCTCCTTGTGTCTTATTTCTATAGCTAACACTAGGTAGACTGGCAATGATGAAGCGAAGTAGAAGCATCAGATAAGCACATATAAACACTAACGTGTAAAGACTTTATTTTCATTTGTTATTGAAAATATTAAAGTACTACTTGTCCAGGATTGAACGATGATCAATGAATGTTTGCCTGGTTTAGTTGGGAACCCATCGTGCTGAGTAGTTCACAATATGCTGTATTCTACATTGCACAGTAGAGAACCTACTGTTGATTTTAAAAAAGTATTTTTGATATATAACGGCTTGAATTACGGTTTAGAATGAAAAAGTCAAGTATCATGGTAAAATTGTGCTCTAAACAGAAACATTAATTTCCAACACACCCCTGTAATACCAAAGAACCTACTGTTGACTTTATATGTCAGGCTTTTCTGCTTGTGTGATAATAAAACTTCACTTATGATGTTAGGCTGTATAAGGTGTTAATTTGGTTAAAATCGCCTATTCCTCTCTTCCATCCGATTATTTTGATTATCAATACTTATCAAGGACATTCCGATAGAAAATTTATCTCAGAACACTGCCAGATACATATTCACATTTGTGTGAAATTTCATAAAAATCGACCCAGCCATTTCAGAGCGAATAGGGAACAAACACATACATACAAAGATCCTTTTAACTTATAGATAGATATCCATATAATATTACCAGAGATTGTAATTGATGAATTTTAAGATATTAACGAGGAAAATCTTAACATTTTGAATCTTAAATGAAATTTCACTCATAAAAGTCATTTTTAGAAACATACGTACATATAAAATGATATTTATTTCTGGAGAAGGATTTAAATGTTTGAAATTATAATTTATGTTTTGAACTTTTGAAATTTACATAATGCATACAATTTTCTTTTACCATTTCATGTATATACACATAAGTAATATATTGCATGTATATTTTGCCAGTATTTACTTCAACAGTACTCAATATGCGAGTAGAGCTTAGTAATAATATTCATGGTGTTCATGTTTCATTCCAAAAGATAATCATTAAATTGCCTGATGATTTCTCCCCAAGAATGAATCATGAACGTTTTTGTGTAATTTACTTATATATATATATATATATATATATATAAGCTGAATGTCTGTGTGTGTGTGTGTGTGTCTAGTCACGAATAAGCTCCTATATGGTTGACTATTTTATAAAACTGATTGCATATAATGATAGAAGATGTATCGAGACACAGGAATGGGTATGTTTGATCTGGCAGAACGGTGTTTCATTAAAATTGTGGGGTCTGCGTTCGCGCCTGGTCCACAAAGTATGGAAATAAAAAATTTAAAAATTAAAAAAAAAAACGTTTACAAGTGTTTTTGATATAGATGTACATAATACTTTGATAAGTATGTTTCAACTTAAATAAGGATGGTATAATAAAATTGTGGGGTCTGCGTTCGCGCCTGGCCTCCATAGAATGGAAATAGGCACAAACTTTAATAAAGACTTTTCATATCTATCTGCGTAAGTATACTTTGATAATTATGTTTCAGTTTGAAGAAATATGGTATAATAAAATTATGGGGTGTTCGTTCACTCCTGACCTCCATAGAATGGAAATATGTCACAAAGTTTAACAAGGTTTTTTAATATAGATCCACAGAATATTGTGATAAGTGTTTCAGTGTGAACAGGTATGGTATAATAAATTATGGGGTTTATCTATTTTATTTTGGTTTTGATACCCCCAAATTCGAAGCTATCTCTTTACAACCCTTCCTTTTCATAACCTATCATACTTTCATAAATCAGAGTCCATTTTCTGTAGGCTGTTTTTGAACCCAGTCACCAACGGGTACTTTTGCCAGTATATATATATATATATATATATATATATACACTAGCCTGGGTGCCTAGCATTTCCCAAGTGTTTGGAGGTGTGTGTGGAGGAAAAAAAAAAAAAAAAAAAAAAAAAAAAAAGGTGTAGTAGGCAGGCAGGCTCAAACCCGTGACGCAAAGGTGAAACATAAGTAGAGGTGTGTGTAAGGGTGTGTGTTGAGAAAAAAAAAAAAGTGGTAACAGGCAGGCAGGCAGACTCGAACCCGTACAGCGAAGGAGAAAAAGTGAAAAAAAAAAAAAAAAAAAAAAAAAAAAAAAAAAAAATGTGACGCGTTAGCCGGAAGTGACATAAGTTTAAATTAAGGTTAAACAATCGAAAAGAGGCGATTAATTTCGAAATTATCGGCGAAAAAAGCGACCCCTCCCTATAGAAAAGTGAACAGTTGAGAGTGAAGGAATCAATGCTTTTGGTCAATTTTTCGATATTTGTTGTCGGAAGGGTTGAGCTTCAAAACAATACTGATCTCATGAAAATCTGTCGCCTCTGTTGAAAGTTTTAGGTAGGCATACAAACATACATACATACATTTAAACAGACAGGTGAGATTTATATTATAGAAGATATATTATACATGTATGTAAAGTTAGTGGCAGAGAACCTAAAAGTCTTCTATTAAGAAAATCTAAAAAATAAGTGCATAGTATTTATTCATATATGCGTTACAGAAGATTAGAACAACATCAGTACCGTCGATTTCAAATCCAAACCAAAGGGAACCAAAATCTGGTCGCCTCGGTCACACAAAGTGACCCAATAGCCATTTCTAGGGAGACAGATATAAACAAAGGCTGAAGAGAGTGGTATATGGTCGACCAAACATTGGTTCTTTTTGTTTGGATTTGAAATCGATGGTACTGATGTTTTAATCTTTTGTAACATATATCTATATTAGTAATGATACTACATATCTAATAATAAGATTAGGTTTAAAGTTCCCAAAATCCATACCAGAATAGTTCACAGGTTTTCCAGAGTTTGACAAATTTCAAACTAAACCAAATATGCAAATTATAAATTGCTAAGACAAAATAATCCTTTTGCCAGATTTCTGATTTGTACCCGTTTTTAGGTGTATCAGAAATTTCGTGAAAATAGTGAATAATTCCACCCCATCTTTCCAAGCTTATAACTCCTCGAAAAATGTAATTCAAGCCCTAATTTTTTTTTCAATTAAAGGAGCAAGGACCAAGGTTTCATTAAAAAAAAAAAAAAAAAAAAAAAACAATGTGTTTTTTTTTTAAAAAAGGTTTTAAACTTCGGACTTTACAGGTAAATTTCTAAAAAACGGGTTTTTTTTTTTGTTTTAAATTTGAATATATTATTTATTGACCTTTTCTCTTCAATTTGTGATATATAAGACTTCGAAACATAAATTAATTATTTACCTTTTAATAGAAACTTGAAAATGGGGGGGGGGCGTGAATTTAAAAAAAAACGTTTGTCTAAAATATTATATTCAGTTTATTGGAAAGAACATAAAATTTCACATTGACCCTGAAAATATCGTAAAAATAGAATCAATAGAAAAATTTTGATAGATTTTTAAAATTTAAAAATTGAAAAATATTGAGTTCGGAAAATTCATTACTGTTTTTAAAAAAAAAAAAAAAAATTTCCATTACTTTTAAAACAACTTTAATAGTTTATTTTGGAAGTATAATCCATAAAGAAAATAAATAACCCACTTTTAACAGAGAAATTACGAGATTTTTATATTTTATTCGCAGTTTCGTGTTAGGGGTGTCAAAAATTCCTACAAAAATTCTGATACACCTAAAACATCACCAGCTTCTATTTCAACAAAATTGCTTCTTTGCCATCTTCCACTATTTCATGAACATACCTTATTCCAACTTCCATTTGCAGTCCACTTTACTCTAAAAAAAATTTTTTTTTTTTTTTTTTTTTTTTTTTTAAATCGCACTGGGACCCTAAGTTCAAGTAGTGACAGATCCTCCCCTTAAACAACAACAAAAAAATAATAAATAAATAAAAATAATTATTGGCCATTAATTCCAACCTCTTTTTGCAGTCTTAATCCCACCCCCCAAAAACAGAAAATTTCAATTAAAAACATTGCCCTCTCCTGGATAATTCTATCAAAATAATTATTATCGCAGACGCTAAATCATCCCAACCCCACTCCGCCGCCTCATACACACAAATATGACATTCTACTTTGGTTGAGGTGATTAATAGGCGACTTCTCTAAATAAATAATTCATAAAGTAACATAATTGGCGCTTTTTAAAATAACGTTCCCATGTAGTAGATATTCCGAACGTGAAAACATACCCGTGTTTAATAACTCTAGCAAAAATCAACTAATGGCCAGATTTTCGTGAAATTTTCGATACTTATTCATTTTAGAATGAAATTACATATAAGATGCAATTTCCGTAAAATAAGTAAAAAATATTTATTTTTTAAAAGTTTAAATAAACATATTGAACAAAAATTTACCTTGAAGTTGCAATTTAAAAAAATGATATAAATTTAATGTTTTTTTTAATAGTTTTTTTTTAAATTAATATATATTATATTTTTTATTAATATATCCTATAATCAGTTCAAGAAAAAGAAACTTTGTAAACATTAATTCATTTTTAAAAGATTAAAACGATTAAAATTCCATTATTTCAAAATGTTCTGTTACAACATAGATTTTCAATTAATTGTTTAAATTTTTTTTTTAAATATTAAGTTTTTACATAAACATGGCTCTTGTCAGCTATTTTATCGCCAGATTAAAACTGATTTAAAAATATTATTGCACAAATATTAAGCATTTTGTATACTCCCCTCGTATTTTGTTCGTCTCTTTTTACCGAACAAAATATGGAAGCCCGTAGGTAACCAAAAGAACAGTCAGTAAAACCGTATTTCATATTTAATATACAAATGTTTACAATATTATTTATCATTAAACTGTGTAAATTTTAAAACCTAACAAAATTATAACAAAGATTAAGTATTAATTGCAGTTTGAAGAAGATAAACAAAGGTTTTAAAAAAATCATTAAGTCGCTTCTGCTTTTCCATAGTTCGTATAGTTAATACAAATCTGACGTCACGGGAACATGCGTTCCGTTTTTCACATTATTTTGGGGACACCTAAAGTATATAATGCGAATTTTTATCTGATACTACGGACTTTTTTTTCTTTTTTGGAGTCGTCTATTCTTCTGATTAAGTATGAACAACTTGAAACACTTGTCAGAAAAAAAAAAACAAAAGTTAATCAATTTAGAATTTAGAGCGGGAGATCAGTTTTGTGTGTGAATTTAAAATAACATTATCATCCATTTTTGGGTCCATTTTAGCGTTTTAGGGCTGTCGTACTCATGCAGAGAGTGATCCGTGCTGAAATAATAACGTTATTATTTAAAAAGCCATTCTTAACATGGGGAGGAGATGGTGTTTTGTACCTAGTCTGTACTTTAACCTTACAATTGAATAATAAAAAAAAACAAACATAATAAAACTTTAAAATACGATTTAAAAAATAGCGCGGATCGGATCACTCTGCATTAGCACCGAAAATTTTATTTTTTAGACAATTATATGTAGTTTTACAATGGGTTTTTTTAAAAAGTCTGAGTCGCAAATCTCCTCGAACTAAAAACCGTTTTTAGTTCGAGGAGATTTGCGGCTCAGACTTAGGGTTAGTGGTACTGGTAGAGATAAAGTTTTTTTTTTAAGTGGCTTGCCACTCGTTTAAAGTTTATTGGTAGGGTTAAGGGAATTTTTTAAAAGGTGTTTTGTCACGCGGACATAGGGTTAGTTTTTTTGGGGTTTTTTTAATGACGTTTGCCAGTCACTAAGACCTAAGGATTAGTGGTGAAATTAAGGAGTTGTTTTCGGGGGAGGGGGGGATTGAAAGATAGTTATTTTTTCAACATGAAAAATATTCCCTCTACCTACCCTCAAAATGCACAGAATTTATCTCCCATAGCTTAAAAAAAAAAAAGAAAGGGGGGGGGGCTAATGCACTTACTGATTCGGATTCGCGCTATTTTTTAAATCGTATTTCCAAGTTTAATTAAAATTTTATGATATTTTTTTATTCAATTGTAAGGTTAAAGTACATAATAGGTACAAAACACCCTCCCCATGTTAAGAATGGCTTTTTAAATAATAACATTATTTCAGCACGGATCAATAAGTGCATGCTGCAACTGCATGAGTACCGAAAAACGTGTATTAATTGCGTTAAAAAACTAGAATGGTCGTTGAGATATGTTTATTAAATTGATATACATAATCGTTTAAAAATCTGGAAGCATGCTTTTTTTTCAAAAAAAAAAAACATTATTATTTTTAACATTATTTTTCAATAATTTTCAGATTCCGTAAATTACACACGGTCGCACACCACGTCCCACGCCCAAATTATCCGAGAAGTCAGTGCGTGTTTTCTTTTCTTTTCTTTCTTTTTTTTTTTTAAGTAAATTATTTCCATCTTTGTTTCACATTTTGTTTACAATCTTTTAGAAGTGAGAAATTGAGTTCTGTTAAATATTTTGTCACGATTATTATTGTTGTTGTTATATCGTAGTTAGATAAGATTACCACCGCCCCATTACGGCAAAAGAAATTAGGCTAAAATCAAAAACACAAATAAACACGCACTAAAACAATAAAACAAATAAAAACACAAAAAGGCCCAACCTCGGGACATTTAATAAATGACCTTGAAAACATGGGATATAGATGTAATGGGGGGGGGGGTGATCTAATTTTCTTCAACATATTATGTCAACAATAAATAAAAACAAAACAAGTATCAAATAAATCTATCGAGAAAAATAAACTCCTACACTAATTATACATTTTTTTTTAATGAATAATAAAAAGTAATTAAATAATAAAATAAACAACAACATCAATGGGAGAATAAATAAATGATAAATAACACAAGCTGGGTCGAGGACGGCAGATTATAAATAGATTGTTTTTCTTGAATAACATTCATTTTCATTTTTAATTAACTTATTGTTTTTTTTGGGGGGGGGGTTATGATTGTAAAAAAAAAAAATGGTGCTATTTCAACAAGACGAACTTATTTTAAAATATTTTGCCATCACGTACGATGTTATTTAATCTGGATACATGATGATGACATCGCCTGCTGATTTCCTTCGGGAATGAAACAAATGATTGTGTATTTCGCTTGTCATGTGACGTATACAATGAAACAGCGATTAATATATATCAAGACATTGACAAATGCAATGCATAAAAAATAATTAATGTACGTTGTACGGGTACTTCTGCAGTTTACGGACCGTGCTTTTTTTAATAGGATTTTCAAGTTAAATTAAATTTTTACGGTATCTTTTGTTTATTAAATTGTTAGATGAAAGTGCATAGTTAAACTCCCATCTCCGTGCTAAGAATGGATTTCTAAATATTTAGAAATCCATTCTTAATGTTATTATTTACTAAATAATAACATTATTTCAGCATGCTTCGTGCACGCACGCGCACGCACGACAGAAGTACCCAATGTGCTCCTCCTTAATAGTCAATAAAAATACGTGTATTCATGAGTACGTTAAGCAATATTTCCTGTTTTTTTTTTTTAATAAATAAATGGATGGATGCTAATGCAGAGAGTGATCCGCGGTATTTTTAAACCGTATTTCCACGTTTTATTAAAGTTTTAGGATATGTTTTCTTTTTTATTCAATTTTAAGGTTAAAGTACGGAATAGGTACAAAACACCTTCCCCTCCCCATGTTAAGAATGGCTTTTTAAATAATAACGTTATTATTTCAGAGGGAGAGGAGAGAGCTTTGTAACTATTCTGTACTTTCACCTAACAATAAACAAAAGATGCTGTAAAACTTGAATTTAACGTGAAAGTACTATCTAAATAAATAAATAAATAAATAAATAAAATAACAAGGTACTTTTCTTGTAAAGTACCCGAATTTCTTTTTTGTATTATTCGGGCTAATCACAGCGTTTCAGCCGATGTAACCACTAAAGGGGATTTCGTCTTTAGATATTTTTCCTGTTTCATCTTATTGGGATTGATCGTTGTTGCAACAATAATAAAAAAAACAAATTAATCAATTAATGTCTTCTTGTTTTATGTCACGTTGTCTGTTCTTACCTTAAACACAGCTGAATAGTCAAAATCGGCTTCTTCAAGAGAAGTGTCTGCGAGACGATTGTTTGCTGTGATTGTCGGACCGGAATCATCGCCAGAATTATGACGTTTCCCAGACGTTGTGTTACCCATTTGTCCTTCTCTTTTAACAAAAAATTTTTACCCGCGTTACTCTTCAATGCAAACCATTAAACAACCCCCCCAAAGAAGAAAGAAACCCTTCAAACCGCTCTATATTTAAAGAAATAAAGGACTTCTTTTTTTTTTTCTTTTTTAAAGAGATCCAGCCATAAAACTTAAATTAAACAAGAATTAAAAAAAAAAAGTGCCTCCCCTTTCCATTAAAATGAGGGAATGTTCATGGAAATTATTAAAATGGGAATCCTTCCAGATGTTAAGGTGATGAGCTAAAGATAATGCAAGGAATGAAAGAAATCGATTTCGGTGTTTGTTTTCCAATTCCGAAAGAGAACGAACAGATAAGAAATGATGATTTTCGATCTCAAATGCGAGTTAGTTCCCTTGGAAGTCTCACAGGGGAGGTAATTTGACAAAAATATGGAATATTAGAATTTTTGAACCTATACGAAATATTTAACTGGCTACCTTGTGATATAAGGCATTTTGCCTTATACAGCAGTAAAATATAATTTTGTCATGCATTCAAACCAGCCATCGTGTCCGATATTAACTTTGTCTTCGAGAGAAATATTGGTTTATTATCGATTGCCTGAGGTGCCTCCACCAGGGAATGCTGACGGAGGCAACTATCCTGCTTTATGGAGGCGAGCATTCCACACTTTATGCTTATAAAATCAGTCTCGTGTCATATCCACTTCTTGGTGAGAAGAAGGGTAAATAATTATCTGTCTCCTCATCAAAAGAACTGGATGCAACAGAAGGTTGACTTAATGTAGAATATTCCAGTCCCCCCTCTGCAACGAAAGACACAGGTACTATAAACTGATATAAAATAACCATATTTAAACCCATCGGCATTAATTGGTAAGGGCGCCTCTGCCGACATGTATTAAAACTTTCCTCTCTGAAACTAGAATGTAAAGCTGGAGAGGATGGTCTCCTGAACAAGAACAGTACCAATCTCTGTTAGATTTAGCAAACACTCATCGTCTACACAACTCAACAGGAAAATATATTTCAATATTAATTTTAATAAAAATGAAAAAGAATCTAAACGTTAGTATTGCAGAAAAAAGATAGGGTTGTTTTAGCACAAGACACTTATAGGTCTGTAAGCTCTACCCTTTAATTTGCACATGTATAGCAAACTTACCCCCCCCTTCTAAAAAAACTCTTTAATCCTACTACTAACCCTAAGTCTGAGTGATAACCCCCCCTTTCTAAAAAAAAAAAAAAACTTTAATCCTACCATTAACCCTAATTGCGAGGGGAAAAGCCCCCTTAAAATTTTTTTCTTAACCTTACTAATAAGCTTATGGTCCGAGTGGTAAGCCTGTCCTAAGAAAAACTTTCTTAACCCTACTACTAACTCTAAATCCAAACAGTAAGCCCTCTTTCAATAAAAATCACTGAAAAACCACATGTAATTGTCTAAAAAGAGTAGAATCTCTAAAAGAAAAATGCACAAAATTTATTATCCATAGCAAAAAAAAAAAACTCAAAAAAATCAAGAAAACAATTTGATTAACTTCCTTGAAATGCTAAAATAGCCACCATCCTTAAGTTCCCCTTTTCAATTCAAGTTTTATAGTCTAATGAAATACACACACGTTTGTCATAAGACTTACTCTAATTGTTACAGAGATGAATGTTTCTTACAAAGCTGTTATATGTGGAAGAAAATTCGGACACTCGAAACCAATGTTACCAGGTATAGCATCTATCCATACAGCTTCTAAGACGGATAGCAAGCGAATAATACTTTCTACCATTACTAGACCCTTGATAGGTGTTAATGTCACAGAACCGAGGCAGTATTTTCGCAAAACACTGTCAGGACTCCAATCAGACATTTTTTTTCACACATATCCATCCCAAACTAGGCACATTGCCACTGACACATAAGAAGACACTTTAAGGGAGTTGAATAGCAAGATATCTGTTTATATTACACTTAAATTTCTGCATGTTGGTACTGTTGGAGAAACAGAAAACAGGAACGGAATTTCAGTCTTGCTGTTCGAGGAAAGAAACTATTTGAGTAGAATGCAGGGTATCTCTACAGTGAAGACATGAGATTTTGCTGCTTGTCGGATTAGTTAGGGATATTTACGTTGAGGGAGCGGGCACCAGTTCTACGAGTTTGTTGAACCTCATTCCATTAAAGTATTTGTAAAACAAGCAAAGGAATGCAACATAGCCGTGATGGGACAGAGATTCTAGGCTTGTTTGACAGTGTGGGACTTATTAGATTGGAGAGTAGTGATTGATGCAGATATATGACAACAATATTCAATGCATGGGCAAATGGTAGCTATGTAAAGATATAGAATACTGTCAGGTGTAAGCATTTCTCTAGTACAGTAGAAGGAGCCCATCTTCTTTGCAGCAGCCTTGGCAATGACTTCTATGCTTTGTTTCAATTCATGTTACCTGTGAATGTTAGGCTGAGGTGTTTACATGACAAACTTTCAGCTAGTGTTATCAGCCATAGCAATTGGTGGCTGGAAAGGTTCTTTATAGAGGTTTCTTTTGACTGCTCCCTCTTTTCTGTGATTAAATAGTCAAGAGTTAACTATTCTACACTTGCCAAGTAATGATTTCCACTGTCAAAACTCAGTTGCCCAAATCTGTCACACTGCTGTCAAAACTCGCTGCTCCAAATCCGACACTCTACCATCAAAACTTGCTCCTCCAACATCCAAATCCAAACTGTCCGCATCTCTGAAAAATCAGCTTTTTTTTATTCAAAACCGGAAGCCTTTCATTTGCATATCAAGTGACAAGATTACAAACATGTAAAGAAAAGTAGCAGCCACTTTTTTCTTTTCTTTTTGATTGCCAATGAACACTACAGGCTGCATAAAAAAGGTTTATACCAATTTTCTTTATCGATGAGAAAAGTTAAACTCTTGAGACTATTGATGACATAAAGATTTTAAAGGGAAAACCTTTGGAAAATTAATTTGGGTTTACCTGCTCATGTGTGACGTATCTGAATTAAAAACAATTTAATGGAAAATATAAGTATGTGAAGTTATGGTTAACAGTGAGTAAATAATCATCTGTCAGCAATGTTACGACCATGGCCTGGGATTTTTATCCTTGGCTGCCAAAATCACCAGAGATTAGACCATTCCTGTAATAACTTGATCCCTATTGATTGTGGTGTGATACTGGTTCTGTGCAGTTCTAGAAGGTCCACCCTACCAGGCTTTGCCTTCTCTTTTTGGGAAGGGGTTAGTTTATTGCTAATCACCTGAGGTGCCCTGCCGGTTGCACAGGCATCTTGTACAGAGTCAGAGGGCTCCTCATCTGAAGTTTTGACTTTTTCAATCTCACTTTCCGGCCCCAGTATCACAGTTCTTGTGATGGAGTGAACTAAATACACAGCACAATCATGTTCACACACCGGTTCTCGTTAGCTCCATGAAGTTAAGTAACGTCGAGCCTGGTCAGTACCAGATCGATGACCTGACCTTTTGGGAATATCAGACCCTGTATATAGGAAGATGTTGACACCTGTCTGCAAGGACTGTAAACATCTAGCTTTGTCATTTCCCCTCACAGAATATACAAACAACTGGAGACCACTTGTGAATTTGATATTCCCATGGAATTTTGTTCTTTGGAGGAAGCCGAGGGGAATGCCACTTCCTTCAGATATGTTATGACTGGACTGGAAGGATTTAATTTTATGATAAATAAGGACCAGATACTTGACTTCTATTTTTGAAATTTTAAAATTTTGATTTAGGATATACAAGGTGCCTTCAATAAGTTTCCAGACTTTTTCATATGAACACTTTTTATTGATTGAAATATAAAACTCTAGTTCTCTTCAAAGTAATCATCTCTGGCTGCAAGGCACTTGTACCATTCTAACAACTTTGGAAAGGCTTCATGGAAGTCCTCTTGTGTGAGCGTATCAATGACCCTCATCACAACCTCTTTCATCTCCTCAATTGTTTCATAACAACAGCCTCTAAGGTTTTCCTTGAGCTTAGGGAATAACCAAAAGTCACAGGGAGCAAGGTCTGATCGATAACTTCAATGTTTATACTTTTTATTGAATATGCATTCCTTCATTCAAGTGGCGTCCTGTCTGGTACAGGACTATGGCTCTCCATCTATCTCTCTCCCTTGAGGCATTCATGAATTCATTGTTGCTCATCATTTTTGGTGTTGCCCAGATGTTCAGACTGTCAATGTATGTTTCTTGCTGAATATAAAATTGTTTTTATACACAAATAGGTCATAAATAAATAAGTAAACCAAAACCAATTCGTTTGAAATAATTTTCCAACTGTATTACTGTTAACATCTTTGAAGTCCGAAATAGTAACGATTACTGCAGGCAGGACCATGAATTTTATTAACGATTCCAGGAATGACATTTTAAGAAGTTGGGAGGTTATCCTATACATGTGGATCGGTTTGTCTCTTTTACAACATATCAACACTTTTTAAAGTTATTTAATTCTGAACTGTCTCTTATAAACAGTTCATTCAATTAAAATTTTTTCAAAACAATCTATGTCAGATGTTGATGGGATTTGATTTTTTTGTAACAATAAATCGGAAGAAAAAAATGGGGGGAAAAAAAACAAAAACAATAAAAGTTGAGCAAATAAAAAAGGAGTAAATAAAAACTATACCCGAAAAGTAAATTAATATAGTCTTATTATTAATATTATATACAATTCTATGAAACAAATTTGAACACTGTCACAAGCAACAAGCCTCGTGTTGACACACAAAAAAACGGATTTTACAAGCAACTGTCATGGACGGACATATTACAAATCCTCACTACTTCGAAGTTTCTAAATTACAACTGACACACATAAAAGAACCTTTCTTTTATTTCAATGAATATTTTTGGTTTTCTTCCGAAAACTTTTCCAACAGGGGGGTAACTGTAGCAGCCGACACCCGCTACAAACAGGCAGAAGCTACTTCTCACAACTTTGGGATTTGAAATCCATTTTCTCCCTGGCTTGTCCAATCACAAGCCAGCTCTCAGTAACGTGACCGAGTATATAAAAGGCGAAATCACAAACCCTTATTCCTTTTTCTCATGGCCTTTCCAAGCAGCACACACCACCGGAGGACTTTGGGCCCCCAGACTGAACGTGAGTACTACAAGCTAGCTATAGCTCTCTGCAAACTTACATTTATTTCCACGTGCATTCTTTGACATGCTAAAGAACTCACACTCACCGACGGCAACACGTCAATGCACTGAGTACAAAACAAGCTTCTCTTCAAACTACTACTTGCTTCCACGTGCCGTACTCAAACGAACATTCTTTGTCATGCTAAAGAACTGTCCCCAATGATACAACTCACACACACCCATGACAACATGGCAACACACTGAAGTCTTTGCCCTTTCTTTCTCTCTAATCGGCTTTCTTTGCCCCGGCGACTACTAGCTATAAACTAGCTATAAACACATGTGGACTGAGTTGTTCTCTTCTTCAACCAGCCGGCATGATATTAAATCTATCTTCATACAAGAACACTTCAACATACTAACCGTCTTTCTCTTGTACTCTCTCTTGTACACTCTACTAACGAAAATAACAAATAAAGTTTGTTTATCAAATGTTAAAATGAGACTTCCTTTCATTGTCTTCATTATTGGATAAAAGTCTGTAGCAGTCGAAACTTGCTACGATAACTCGAGATTTAAATCAACTGTCTCCCTGGCTTGTCCAATCACAAACTAGCTCTTAATTACGTGACCGAGTATATAAAAGGCAAAAGCCGCAAATCTTTCTCCTTTTTTCTCCCTGTTGGCTGGCAGCAAACACCGCCTAGTGTTGTAGATAGTCAGATGTATTTTGTGAAAGTTTGGCAAGGGGGGGGGGGATCATAGATTGGAGCTCAGATGAGAACTTGCCTTGAAAATAACGATAGACCAGAGAGAGGCTCTCAACGTCTCTTCTGTGGGAATGAGGTTGTAGAGAAGAGGGAAGGACGCCACATACTAGGTTTTAAAGTCTCTATCAAGGCAGGATAGGATAATTTGCACTTATATTTTTCATATCGCTTGTACTGATAATTGAACCTTCAACCTCCAAAAGAGTGTCACTTACAATTGTATTTTACCTAGTACTTTATCTGGCCCTTCTAGTATGAATTTTGTAAGTCTTATATCTATTCTTTGTTTTAGATGCGCAATCTTACTATAAATCACAACTTATTACTACATATTATATCTATAATTATAAAATATTAATAATTATTTTTTTATACCTATAAACACTAGTGTTTCATGTTTTTACAATCATCAATACAGGAAAATGCAGGTCAAAAGATTTGAATGTAGCTATGATATTACCTTTGACTCCATTTGCTAGGACATTACTCCTAGGCTGACAACAGTAGTGAAAATTAAGGAAAATTAAACATCTATAAATGTCAAATGTGAGCAGTACAGAGAGCAGTCAAATGATTAGAAATCATGAATGTGCATAATGTTAGTTGATTGCCTTTTTTGTTTTGTATTTCCCAAACAGTGCTCAACTTTAAGAATCTTAAAGAGGCTTATAATTATAAAATATTAATAATTATTTTTTATTTATTTATTTTTCTTTACCTATTAATCATAATTAATGGTTCCCACATTGCATAAAATTCTATTCTAGATCTGCTTATTAGCTGATTGTCATCCAATATATGCGTCGCTTGTTCGAGTCGTCTTTCTCTCCATCATTCTTCTCTGTCTATAATTTTTACTTCATCCCATAAGGTAGATAGTTTTCCTTTCCCCTTCATATATGATCAGTGATATCAAATAATTAATTAAATACTGTTACTATACATGAAACTATGACGTATGTATAGAAAAATGTGACAATGAAATTACAAATAAATAGCATCAAACATTAATTTATTATAAACTGTTTAACAAATACCTATGCAAATTATGCATACAAATAACTGTGTTTGGGTTGTCGGTCTCTATATATTTAAAAACCTCTATCTCACAGAAGAGATGTTGCGAGTTTGTCTCTGATGTATCGTTATTTTCATGGAAAGTGTTCAACTGAGCTTCAATCTATGGTCCCCCCTCGCCAAACTTTCACAAGAAACACTCGTCTAGCTGTAAACACTATCAATAATTTCCCCCACTCTTTATCTGTGCCTAAACCTAAACATAGATTCCATGAACAAAGCTTCTTTCTTAGAACTGCACGCCTGTGGAATTGTCTTCCGTTTTCCTGCTTTCCGGCTGACTACAATATGGTTGTGTTCAAGTCTAAGGTAAATAAGTTCTTGATGAGCCGTTCCATATAAGTTATTAAATATACCAAATTTTCATTACTAATGATTACTATATTGACCAACTTCTACTGTACACTCTTTAACCCTTATCCTTGAGTGGCCTCTGGGCCTTGATAATGTGGTGATGCCTTTAAAAAAAAAAAAAAAAAAAAAGTTATAGTGTGTTATTGATTTAAGTAACAGAGAACCATGTTATAGTAATATAGGTGTGATAAATAAATAAAAAACTTTCTCATTTATTGATATAGAAGTAAAATGAGATTTTACCCTATTCTATTGACCGGAATAGCTTAAATAGTATGCATTGTAATTGTTATTTGATGAGTAATGTAGGATGCTTCTGATGTTGACACCTTTGCGCCTTCATCACTGACATAATCAGCAACAAACCCTGGGCATCAAGCTGTGGCAGTCGAGAACTGCAAACAATCGAAATATGCCGCCCTTCTCAACAGATTTGTGTTTTTACCTGATAGTCAAGGAGACGAGGAGAATAAACCTTGCCACACCCAACTTCCTTAACAGCATGGGACTGTTAATTTACATCCAAAAATTTTATAAATAGATTAAAACATTACTTTTATAAAAATTATAGTTCATCATGGCAATGATTGGAGTGATAGTCCCAACCACATGCAACTTCCTCAATAGCAAGGTACTATTAATGACATATCACACCAGGGACCAATGTGGGTTGAATTGGTTTTATGAGCCGCTCTCCGTTGCCAATATTCGTGGAAATGCCCTGAGCCTGCTCTCAGCCTTCCAAGCCAGCAGGATATCCAATGAAACTTCCTGATGTTTTTTGGTTTTGGGACGAGTCATTTTATGTATTATTTGCCTCCATGTTTTTCTTCTGATTTTTAATAGTTAACTATTATTTAACGTTTGTTACATCTTTGAAATGTTATTAACGTTGGACATTTCCCCATTTTGATTCGTAGTTATTGCCCTTGCCTATTATTTATTTTTAAGTGTATATAATTTTTAACTGTAATAGAAAGTTTGATTGCAAGAATATTTTATATTTATGATTTAAAAAATAAATTCTTTATTAAAAAATTTTTTCCCAATTTTGCATTTGAATGTGTTTATTGTTGATATATGATGCAACATGTTTACCTGTTATAGAAAAGGGAAAATGTGTATTAGTTTGTATGTGTGTCTGTGTGTGTTTGTATGTCCAAAAAAACTTTTGACAGAATTGGTATCATTAAAAAGATCAATCTCTTGGATGAAAAATATCTAAAAATTGGCCCAAAAGATTAATTCAATGCTGGTCAACTGGGTCGTTTTTTTGTAAGGATGGGTCACTTTTTATGTCGAAATTTCTGCACGTCATACGCTTACCAATATCAACACACGTTTACAAAATGTTATTTCAAAGGCCTGTGACGTCATAAGTCGCCATGGCTGAGAAAGGTACCGTGTCCTTTCATCTCCTTTTCCTCTTTCGCATTACAGACTATTTTTTTTTATGCTCACACGGGCACTTGTTGCTATTTTGACTGAAACATATTTTTTTAGGGCTGGGTTTCTCAATAGCCTTAGTATACCATCTCTCTCCACCCGGGAAATGCCAGGTAATATGCTAGTTATTTAATAAAACAAATATTTAATTAAAATATTCATACAATCTTGGACAATATTCTCATTTTTTATGCCGGCATCAAGATAAATTGAGGAGTCTAATATGTCAAGTATGTCCTCTTGAGTAGAATACATCTATCATAAAACATGTTTAAACTCACATTTATCATAGCAGCAGTGCTTCCAAACAATAACAATATAAGTTCTGCCTAGCCTTAAAAACTAACCCTCACTGCTCACTGTTTCACTTCCTTTGCATTACAGGAAAATGTGGCATAAGGTCAGAAGGCAGGAGGGAGAGTCAAGCCAGCACTCCTAAGGGTGTATTCATTCAACTCTATTAAAAATTGCCTGGGCAGCCCCATCGGTATTTTCTGGTAGGGGTGCTTAAACAGTAAACAATAAACTTACTCCCCCCAAAAGATGGGAGACAACAGCCTGGGAGGATACACCGCCTAGGACTGCAAAAGACCAATAGCACATACTGCGGTCAACAGGGAAAAAGCCATTTCAGTAATAGCCTAGACCAGGGGTCTGCAACTGTTTTGAGCATGAGGATCAAAAGACTAAGCTGATTATAAGAGGAGGGCCAAACAGCTTTGACTGATGGAAGACATCAATGTTATTAAATATGTAAATAATTTTTCTGTGTGTTTGAACAAAATAAGTACTAAATATAATATGATTATATTTAAATATTCTTAGAATTTATGCCCCTCCCCCCTGCTTCCTTATCGATATGTCATTTCCTTGACCCTTTTGGCTAGTAGGATTTAAAAACATCCTCACAAGACTGTACCCTTTCTCTTTCTTTCCCCCCTTTTTTGCTGGATCCTGCAGCCGAGCATGGCTGAGGCTTGGTGAACTGAACACTATTTGTGACAAACCCAAGACAGGATTTATGAGTTAGCCATCTTTTATCACCAAATTCCTGCTGGATTGCAACAAAGTCTCACCCAAAAGGACCCAGATTCGAGGGACACACACATACCACCTGTTACTCGAACTTTCCAACCCAGATAAGTTCTCACAAAGCATGTTTTTCACAAATCTTCTTTTCTGTCCAAGTAACGTTTTTTTTTATATCACCCACTCTCAAGGGGAAGAGGTGCCTGTGTGTAAAATATGCTTAAATATGATATTTTAATTTGTTCAGATTTCATATAGTCATGATTTCAAAAGTAATAAAAAAGTATTTAGGTGCCATCAGCTAGAATCGAAACTGAAACTGTAGCATTCAGAGCTGGTGATGTTACCACTGTACCAACATGACCACATATAAACCAATTAAAAATTAAAAATAAACTAAAATAAATGTACAAAATGTTTAACAATTTTTTTAATTTTGACCCATTTTTGACCCTTTAAAACTATTTTAACCGGCTAAAGACCCATAAAAGAACGGCTCATCAAAAATCCAACCATTTGAGACCCCTAGCACTGCTCTGCGACTTTTAGTTTCAGAAAAGATAGAGTTTGAAAATATGGAGACAGACAAACAGACAGATGTACAGGAAGACAGACATATAGCAGTTTATATATTAGATTTTTTCACTCAATAAAATCGCCTTAAATATTGTACACACTTGTTGTGTTTCTTCTTGCAAACCAACCATCGCCATTTTCTGTTTCAGAGCTTATCCTTGATTTGTTACTGCATTCTCACATGTGAGAATTCAACTTTTTCTCAGTCCCAATGATATACCACTCATTTTATTAGAGGATTAAAAAAAAAAAAGGCTTAACTTGGCCCATGAGCCAGAAGTTGATAGCCCCTAGTTTAGACTCTGCTGGATTTGGGGTCGAGAGTAAAGCAAAATTACAAATTAGGGTAAACACCTTGCCTGTTGTTTTATATTTCATTGTATAGTTTTGATAACTCAAGCGCATTGTCTGTTTTGACCAGTTTATCTAGATAAAAATTCTTTTCTAAACATGTCAGTACAAATATCAGGAGGAACGTATTTCGTGTGGTGTTTTATCACAAAATTTAAGATGAAAGGACGGGTATTAAAACCGAAAACAATGGTTGATCATATGTAGAAAATAAGCTAATCTCTGTCGTTCATAAAAAAAGCAAAACCTAATATGACCTTGAAATAAACAATTCTTATCATGAGACGAAGCCATTTGTATATCTGCTTACATATATATTGTATCTCAATAACAGTAACTTGAGCATGTCTGCCATTAAATTGATGCCTGCTTCGTGCAGTGGATATTTTCACTAAGTTTTTAGTGAACAGTTAAAAATAGGTTTAATTTTTGTTGTTGACTGCTTCTCTGTTTTAACGAAAGGCTTATAGGTTGTCCAAATATAATTTATAAAGTTTTTGAATGTCACACCAATCTGTTCAATTATACATTCATGTTTCTGTCGTTGCAATAGGTCTGCGGGATCTTTAGGCATTTTTTACAATAGTCAACAAATCACAATTGAGTGAAAATAAACAAAAACAAATAAAGCCTGCATGGTCCCCCGTGAGTGCACAGTGAACGAAGCATAAAAAAATGACTAAGTTTAGCATTTGCCCCCACCCCCATTTAGCCCCAAAAGTCCCCAGGGAACATCAAATGAACAAACGGTGCAGTTTTAGGCCTTTACATTATGTAAATGAGTTTTGCACCATGCAAAAATAAGAAATGACTAAGTCCATCATTTGCCTACCCCCTCATTTAGCCCCAAAAGTCCCCAAGGCCTTAACATATTTAAATTTGAGTTCAGCAGCATGCAAAACTGCCAAATAGACATACACAGAAAATTTTGGACAAATATGGTAAAATAGTCCCAAAACTGGAGTGTTTTTATTAGCTCTAAAAGAGCCCTTGGGGCACACCGAAGAGTTATCGCGAAGTATAAACTAACAAAATCATATAGAAATCAGTTACAACTTTTCAGAAAGTTTTTTTTAAAAATTCAAGGCATCAACGTTTTTTTTAATAAGCACAAAAGTGTCAATTTTAGCCATTTTAACTCAAAAGGCACCCTAAGGGCGTAACCAGAGTTTTCCCCGGAAAATCCATTCTGTTACTTTTTTACTCATACCATGTTTGATGTTTGCACAAAATTTCAAAACAATTCAAGGTGTAGTTATTGAAAAAAGTGCAGACAGACGAACGGACAGACGTATATATATATATATATATATATATATATATATATATATATATATATATATATATAACAAGTAAATGTTACCAAAGGCAAGATAAATTACTCTTCTACCTATCTGGTTAAGTTTTTCTCTGTGTGTGTGTGTGTGTGTGTGTGCGTTTTAACTTATTTTAAAGCGTTTATTTACTTTGAAATAAAAATATTGTGAGGTCTGTTGAGTGAGAACAAAAAAATGACAGTCTTATTAAAGCCATTTGAACTTTCGATAATTGCTCAAAAATCAAAAATTAAATGAAATACTGACAGAAACCCATCTAATAAATGCCATCAATCAAGTGAAAATTTTATGTTCTGCCAATACCACTTCGGATAAGTATTGTAGGAATGTATGCATATTAGCATGTCTGATCTGTCTTTGAGAGAGTGCATATATGAACTGTGAACATGAGTCCGTTTAGTAGTGTGTATATGCTGTTGGTATGTCTAGTAGTTTGTGTATATCTTTCATTGTGTGCATGCCACGTGCCAAGGCCCTACATGCTAATGGAAGCTAAGCTGGATTGTAACATGCGCACATGGGTCAGATCCAAAAGAAAAACAGCAAAGAGAAAGAAAATCATCATGTTTGGATTTTCATCAGATTTGGCCATTTCAGGCAATATATTATATACATACATGTACAGTAGAACCCTGGGATACGGTGGCCCTGGGATGTGTTTTTTGGCAGGTTACAATGTGAAATATGATGTTTTTCCAGCCTCTGGTTATGGTATTTGCCCCGCCCGACGGTGTTATTTATAATGCTATTTGACTATATACATGTGTATTATATACTGTACTGTATTTTGTTACTAATTCTTAATATGTACTGTATATAATTTTGCTTAGGCGCCACCAAACGACGATTTCACCTTACGATCCCAACCCCAGAACGGATTAATACTGTATCCTGGGGTTTTACTGTATTGTTATACTAAACTCGAAAAATATCTCAGACAGAACAATTTTGCACCACTTTTATGTCACCTTATGAAGATAAAAATCAAAATATAATACAACTAGAAAATTTCTCAGAGTTAGTTTAAGCTTAAGGAAGTCTTAAGAAGAAATAGAAATCTCAAATATCTAACTTTTCAAATGAAAGATTCGGCTCATATTATGACCTCCTCTCCCCCATAATAACCTACTATAAAGCATAATCACGTTGACACACCAGTTCTCATTAGATCACCAAAGTTAAGCACCATTGAGCCTGATCAGTACCAGATGGGTGACTATTTAGGAATATCAGGCACTGTATGTAGGAGGACGTCGACACCTCCTTGCAAGAACTGCAAAAACCTAATATTGTCGTCTCCCTTAATAGGGATATTAATGTGACTGGGGATCGTTTGTGAAATAGATATTCCCATGAAACTTCCTTCTTCAAAAGAAGCTGGTTCAACTTGCCCAAGGTAAGTTCTGATTTGGGTCGGCTAAAACTTATTATTAAAATTTCACAAAAATCACAGTTATCTGAATTTTCACAAGCAAATTAAGCTAAATATAGCCCACATTATGCCCCCTTTCACACCTATTAGCTATGTTCCAAAAGTCGTAATGATCAGTTAATTAGTTTCAGTTTGAATCCTGTATGTACAAATATATAAACATATACACATTACCTACCTTTTTATATAAATAGAGATGTTTTGCGGAAGCTTTTTCACGTATACCTTAACGACACAAAATACATACTAAAATATACTTTAGTTCTGGGATTGGACTATGTTTGAAAAAGAAATTAATTAATTCTAATTAGCTGTAATTCATAATTACTGAATAAGTCACCGCTCTATCTTTCTTTGCTATCTATGTATTCCTCTTACCCCATTGGTATATGTTGATTCAAGTTATATATATGGTATATGTTGATGCAAGTGCTCGTCTGAGCTCCAATCTCTGGTCCCCTCTCACCAATCTTTTACGAAAAACACCCGTCTAGCTGAAGCTACTGTCAAAAAGTTTCCCCACTCTCTATCTGTGCCTAAATCAAAACGTAGATTCCATGAACAAAGCTTCTTTCTTAGAACAGCACGCCAGTGGAACTCTGTTCCATCTGCCTGTTTCCCACCTGACTACAAATTAGAGGTCTTCAAATCCAATGTAAACAAATTCCTGATGAACCGCCCCCTTAAGTAGACACTTTATGAAATCTCATAACTAACGTACAATGTACAGTACATGCAATAACCCTTATCCCTGAGTGGCTTCCAGGCCTTGATAAGTGGTGACCTCCTTGTAAAAAAAACAAAACAAAAAAAAAATTCTCTAATACTTTTTCATACCTCTGTGAGCAGGTAGAGAGAGGCTGACTCTTTCCAACAACTTTCAGTTATATAATGGAACCCTACGTTAGCAGACTAGCAGTTTTAGCTAGTACAGAGATATAGCTTTTAGAAACGGGCCCCATTTTTAGTTTGATAAATTGTTAAGTTTAAAACCTGTTGAACACAGGCGCAGACAGCTGGGGTGACAGGAAAGGGTCACTGGAGTTACATCAGAGACGTTAACAGATGGAGGGTAGCACCTGCAGCATTGGAATGTGATTTGACACGATTTATAAGATCATGTAATGGAGATTAAATTTTGGAAAAAGTTTTTTTTTAGCCAGTTTATTTTTGGATGCAAGAGAACATACACATAGTTTAAGATGTAGTAGTGAATTTAAAACTTCAACACTCCTTAAGATGAACGGCTTAATGAGGGATTTGGTGATGTGTCTCCAGACTGATGTGTGAGATCAAATAAACTCAACAGCATCAAAAGAAAACACAGTCTTGGTCTTTTTATTGTTACACATATCACCAAGTTTCCTTTTGCAGAGAGAGGAACTAAACTAAGATAAGTATCACACGTTTTTTTTTTTTTTTTTTTTTACTGTTATTTCACTCTAATGTGACTAATTCAACCGAGATACTATGCAGGGAGTTGAGCAGCAGTAAGATATCTGTTCACACGACACTTGAACTTCTGCATTTCAGTACACTCAGAATGCAGGGATTCAGAAGAGAATTCCAAAGTCTAGCAGTTCGAGGGAAGAAACTATTAGAGTAGAGGGCTTCCTGGCATCTAGGGAACTCTCCAGTGTAGGAGGAGATTTTGCAGCTAGTCGGATTAGTTGGGTGTATTTACATCAAAGGGATACAAGTGTCTTGAGTTCATCAGAGCATATTCCATTAAAGTATTTGTAAAACACGTACAGGGATGTAATATTTCGGCAATGGAACAGGGGTTGGAATTTCGTTGATAGTGCTGCACCTATTAGGTTGGAGACTCTTTTTGAACCCTGTCTAAGACCGAGAGACGAGTGACAGATGCACCAGCACAGATGTGGCAGAAATACTCCATGCATGGGCGAATGATGGCTTTGTAGAGATATAAGATACTCTCAGGTGTAAGCAGCTTTATAGCACAGGTTCAAAAGATGTAGAAGCCCAAACGTGATGTAAGTACTTTTGTTGTATGTATGAAACTTTTATGCTACACTTCACATGTTTTGTGAATGGCGGACATTGCAATGATAGATACTTGATCAGTGGAAGAGGAGGTGCAGAGAGCATAAAATATATCTTACCAGCAAGACCACCCAAGAGATACTCTGTTTGGAAAATAAATACCTTAGTGAATAGGGAAAGTCCTGCTGGGATCGCCTTTGTGAGAAAAACAATATCTAAGCCTGGGGAAAACGAACAGTGACTGCTAACTGAGGGCCAGAACCAACCAAGAATGAAAAGATCCCAAGAGAACAGAAGAAGAGTCAGTCATAGCCAACCGTCCCTCTCAAAAAAGGAGGAGGAAAAAGGTTAATTGAAAGTTTAGAGAGTGAATAGTTGATTTTCCAAAGCGTAGCCAGGAAGTCAATTTTCGGTGGTCCTCAAGAACAGAGGCTCTGTTGTGTAGAGTTGGACTGGTGTTATTCAGTTGGCTGGGATAGAAAGGAAAGCCTCTAATTTCTGCAAGTCAGCTATTCAATGTTGGTGAAACGAGTACCACTATTCCAAAATAATAAACATTGTTATTGTTTGTAAATTGGACTTGTGTTAAATAATGGTGTTGGGTGATGCCAGAATGGACAGGTTTGGTAACAAAAAATCTTGGACGATGCTAGGTTTCTGACAGAAGAGCAAACACGGGAAACCAGCCCAGTTTCTGACCTATGACATAAATGGAGACGTCAATCGTAAACAAAGGAAAACAATAAATGCAATCGTAATAAAAACAAATGCTTTTGGGTCAATCGTACAGATAGTTATGAAGGTCAATCACCGCTTGCTACGCCTCGGGATGTTGTCGCCACATTCCCTATGTCTTTCTCTTAGACAACCACACACATCAACTGTCAAAACTTTGTTTTTATAGACAAAAGAACTTGTCAGTTATTTGATAAAACTTATTTCATAAAACTAACTATACACTCATGCACAAAAACCGCAGAGCAGACTTGCTTGTTCTCCAACAAAAATATAATAAACATTGCTATTATTCATAAATTGGACTTATATTCTTTTGTTTTGGATAAAGGACTCTTGATTGCAGCATTGACTGGGAAAAATCGGCAGACTGTTTTGGCTCGGCACAACGTTTAAGGCAATTGTGGCAGGTGAGAGCACATTTGCACACATATGTAGATTTATTCAATAAATACAGATTCAAAAATTTTGGTTTCTGGTTAACATCTTTGTCTACTTGGCATCAGACAGGTCACATACTTTATTTTATAGTCTCCCTCTCTTCTGGTGGTTGGCACTTGAAATGAAGGCATCTTCTTCCGAATGGAAACACTAAATTATAGTTTACAGATCTGTATTTCCATGATGTTCCATGTTTCGGAGTTTGCATGCTTTGCCTTTGGTTCCTAGGTTCTTCTACTAGTTGGTCCACTGGATGCTTCCGTAGACAGCAGAGACAGATCACCTTCCACTCGCTAGGTCACTCTGCTGACTGGCAAACTCAGAGCCTCTTGCAAAAACTGTTTATATGACTATATTGTCGCTCATTTCTTTGTTTTCTTACTACATAAGCCTTTTATCACATAAACAGGTCAATCATATGTTTTCTGGTGAACTGTAATCTTATTGTTTTGCTAACTAAAATTCAAATCTTCATTGTATAAATATTTAACATAAATATGTTATTGTTCTAAATACCTATTCCATTTCAATAACATTTTTCTCTTAGTGAAATATTTCATACTAGCAATGAGTGCCCGGCGTTGCCCGGGGGTTTGGAGGTGTATGCTGAGCAAAAAAAAAACACAAAAAAAAAAAGGGGTAATTTTTTTAAACTTTGACCCCTATTATGACCCTTTAACATTTATTGTTTTGGGCTAAAATGAAGTTATTAAGTTAGATCTATGTCCAAGGAACCAATATCTAAAATGTCAAGTGTTTAGATCAATAATTGTCGGAGGGGTTTGGTAGAGTTCTCAAAGGTCAATTCGTTGAACTTTGACCTCTTAACAGCAAAATTTCTGGCTGAAACCCAATCACATCGATTTTTCCAAATCTCAGTACCCTGTATATCAAATTTCGAGTCTGTAGATTAAAAATGGACAGAGTTATTGCGTAGGGAAATGTACACAGACACGTTCACTTTTATAGATATATAGATTTCATAACACTGAACAATCACAGTGCCATACCTCCTTCCCCAGCAATCCGTTGTCGCCCAGGAGTCATATTATTCAACAACATTACACTAGGAATGTTAGTATTTCACACGAGTTGAACAAGACCCAAACCAGAGAGTAGTATTATTTTGTTTAAGGGCTGAAGGTTGAACTAAGGTGGTCAATCAAAATGACTTAAGATTATGATGAAAAAATTCATCCAGGCAACATCAAGTGATCTTACCTAATTATATTAAGCAGTGTGCAGAATACGATTCTTATTGGCCCAACGTTTTGGTTAATGTGACCTTTGGCGTTCTTCAGGTGCATCTTGTCAAAGATACACCTGAAGAAGTTCAGTGATTACATCGACTGAAATGTACAAAGAACACTGAAGTTGAGAACAGTAGTCTGAATAATTCAAATAATACAAATTATCAATCCTCATCTCAAAAACTCAGAAACACAGAGAGAATGATTTTGAGAGAGTTTTAGTAAGTTGGTTTGAAGAAAGAAGACGAGTTGATTCTCACTCGTCCTTTTCATCATGTAGATACTTTTTCTAAGCCTGGATTGAAAGTTCTTTCATGTTCAACTGAAACTTTCGGGTCATGAATACATGAGTTCAGTCATCATAACAATGCAATCTGCAATCCTCTCTGATCCATTCGGGCGGAATAAAAATCAAGAGGCATTATTTTTTAAATGCCGCTAGTAGTTTATATCCATTTTTTGAGATATTTCTGAATTTTTGAGATGAGGATTGATTATTTGGACTCATTGGACTATTGTTCTCATCCTGAGTGTCATTTTCACAACGTTTCAGTCGATGTAACCTCCAATCTTCTTTAGGTATTTCTTGTCGAACTCGGGATTGTTTCTGTGAAATTCTGGAATCTGGACAGAATTTTAAACGGAGCCCTTTATTTACATCGCGGGAGTAGCATGCTCTCGTTCTGTTACCCATGACTGGATAGAGGTCCTAAGTAATTTGCAATTGTATTTTCCTGTCAGAGAATTAAACCTTCGACAGGAAAATATCACCTTTATGGTCATGACAGAACGAGAGCATGCTATCCTCATGGTGTAAATAATGGGTTCTGTTCAAAATTCTGTCCATATTCCTGAGTGCGACATGATACACCTGAAAAGGGTACGAGGTTACATCGACTGAAGCGTTGTGAAAATGGCACTCAAGATGAGAACAGTAGTCCAAAGTATCCAATTAATAATATGTATGATATAATACAAATATTTTGTTATGCTATTTCCTGGGCTGGTTCAAAATATTTCACTCAAAATAAAATTTAATTTTTAAAATATAAGAATGAGTCGGAAATTTTGACAAAGGTTAAAACATTGATTTAGACTTACTTTGAAGAAATTTTTCCTTAAAGGTATAGCTGATACGTTTGCCATGTACATCATTTAATTAATCTGACTGACTTTACTTGTTCTACTTGTCGGCTGCTTAGTGCCCTACTAGTGCTTTCTCATTGTTCCTTTGAATGAACTGAAAGTGGTGGGTTTGTAGACACATCTGTCTTCAATGCTTGGTAAAAGATGATTGGAGAGGCCTGACTTTGTAAATTATCGACATGCCGGCACATCTGAGCTTCAATCTAATTTTAGTCAATATTCAAGATAAATGGCAAGACGGGATAAGAAAAATAAAAACAATAAAATAAGGTGCAAGCCCAGAATTTAACCTAATTAAAAACTAAAAACACAGAAAAATCTTTATGATGTGCATACCCATCACAAAATGAAGATGTCATATTCCAAAAATTAAGTAATTTTTTTGAAGTAAGTAAATCAAATTTTATAAATAAACAAAAAAGACTGTCTCGTGTCGCCAACTTTAAAAAGAAAAATAAGGGTAGATAACTCCAAAATATTTCAAACTTGTGACATCACTCTTGTAATGATAACAATCACAATTTCACATTAATCGTTTAAAAATGATTTTCTTTATGACCCCCCCCCCCCGAAAAACTACTTAATCAATTTAAATGATTTTTGGAATATGACATTTTGTCCCATGACAGGTATGTACATCATAATGATTTTTCTTTATTTTTGTTTATTAATTAGGTTGAATTTTGGATAAGAACCCAAAAATAAATATGAACACTTTCACACTAATTAAAATATATAGAGCACAAACGAGATATATTATTTAAAAAAACAAAAACAAACACATACACAAGAGAAAGTAAACTTGTTTCAAAAGGTTTATTTCCCAAAAACAACCAAATAAAAATTTTTTATTGCATATCTGAAAATAATATCAAAAAGATATTTTAACAATCTATATTTTCACAAAATAAACAAAATTAGGTTTCAAAGAAAGATTTCCATTAAAACGTAAAGTCAAAACTGAAAGAAATTTGAGATCTTGACTTTTTCTCACAAATCTTCAAGAATGTTCGAAGCTAAACTGCAAGTGAGACCTGTGCCATCAGGTTCAACATGTAAGGATTTGACAACGCCATCCTCTACAACCATGGCATAACTGGAAAATAGAAATACAATATTCAATTAGATTAACAAATTGCTCAATTTTTGAGATGAGGATCAATAATTTGTACTCAAACTGTTGTTCTCATCTTGAGTATTATTTGCACGTTTCGGACGATGTAATCCTTCAACATTCTTCGGGTGTATCTTGTTGAACTCAGGAATTTTTCTGTCAAATCGAGAATCTTTCTGTCGAACTTGGGAAGCTGTATTGAATTTCGAATGGAACCTGTATTAAATTCATGAGGGTAGTATGCTCTCGTTCCATCAGGCATAACTGGGTAGGAGTCTTCAGTAATTCAAAATTATAAATTTAGTATTGCCTGCACTGAAGATTGAACCTTCAACCACCAGAATTAATGTCACAACTGAATATTACATAGCACATTATCCGTTATGCGACAGATTCAGAGATTGAAGGTTCAATCTTTAGTGCATAGGGTACTAAGAATATAATTGTGAATTACTTAATTACTAGTTAAAGCCAAAGGAATGAGAGCATGCTACCTTCATGGATTAAACAGATTCTATTCGAAATTCTGTGCACATTCCAGACATCGACAAGATACTCCTGAAGAAGGTGTACATCGATTACATCAGCCGAAACATTGTGCAAATAAAACTGAAGATGAGAACAGTAGTCTGAATACACATAATATAGATTTATTATTATTATTATTATAATAATACTACTACTACTACTACTACTAATAACACTACTACTACTAATAACACTACTACTACTAATAATAATACTACTACTAATAATACTACTAATAATAATAACACTACTACTACTAATAATAATACTAATACTACTACTAATAATACTACTACTAATAATACTACTACTACTACTACAACTAATAATAATAATACTACTACTACTAATACTACTACTACTAATACTACTACTAATAATAATAATACTAATAATAATACTTCTATATAAGGATAATATAGAAATAAGAAGACTTCAGTTGTTGAAAGAATGGTTGATATTTCTTGGGTAGTTAAAAGAGTTGAGGTAGCAGGGACAGTCAGCAGGGGTAGACAAAGGAAAACATGGCAGAAAGTAATGAAAATGGACTTAAGAAAAAGAGGGATAAATAAAGACCTGGTCAGAGTTAGGTTAGAAGTTGATTTCTAATAGGTTTTATTTAGTGTGAGTGTGTTCAGATCCAAAAAAAATTAGTCACCACTTCTTCTCACCAATGCCGCAATTTGTACTAACTCTTCTAAACTTTAACCGTAATTCCCTACCCCAACTCTCAGCATCTATGCTCTCTCGACTGTTAAAAACCTGTCCTCTCCAATTTGTCCTTCTTATAGCCGCTATTCCCCTCATATGCAAATTAATGCTACATCTATATAAAGAATCCATCAACAAAATTAAGTTTTTCTTTTCTTCTTTTTTTATTCTTCCAAGCCTGTCATTCGACAGACTTAACAGATATGTTGCTGTCTGTGTGAGTAGTACCTTCTATTACACTCCTGAGACTAAACAGAACCATACTATGCTCTCTCTCAGCTGTGAAAAACTCGACTCCCTGTCTCCTTCAATTCGTCCTTCTTATAGTTGCTATTCCTCTCATATGCAAATTAATGCTACATCTATATAAAGAATCCATAAACAAAATTAAGTTTTTCTTTTCTTCTTTTCCCTCCCCAATCCTCTCACCTGACAGGCTAAACAGAGGTGCTGCAGCTTGTGTGAGTAGTATCTTCTATTACAGTATGTTGATACATGAATTCTTTTGGCAATTGGCAAGCAAGATGTCCACCCAGTACTTCGCCACAATGTTTTATTTCTGCTTCTAAACCAAAGAATATGTTGAACTAAAGTATTAAAATGGCAAGTTTCATAATCACAAATTTTATCAAATTATTTCCTTTGGTCAGAGGTCTGACATTTTCTGACGGTCTGCAATTCTGGCAGTCAAGGGGATTGCCTTCTTCCAAATTCCACTATCTAAAATCTTTGTTGATGGCTTGTATCAAAGTATTAATAAAAATAACTGTTTTTTTTGTAAATCACCACTTTGAGCCTTTGAACTCAATGACAACTACCATCTTGTTTAAATCATTCAGCATAATTGCATTTCAATTCACAAAAAAAAAAAAAAAAAATTTTTTATTATTTATACAGACATAGGTAACAGTTAAACCTCTATCTTATGAAGAGAAGTCTAAAATTATTAGCCATATAAATTAAATCGAATTGTGAAAAACAAAATACACTATCTCTTCGAAGTCAATACGTGAATGATGACTGCTCCAGGGTACAATGTTGCATTGATAACCACTCTTATTTATCTATACTCCTATAATTTTTTTTTTGTGTATTAATATTCATATTAAAATCCCCTTTTTTTAAAATTTATTTAAAAAGAAAATACAACTTTCTTATATATGGGTCGTGGAATTGCATTCACTAGCAAAAGAGCTGCATATTCTTTTAAACATTCATTTTAATTAATTCCCTATTAATTTTTTCGGTTTCCTTATGAGATGATCATCTTTAGTTAACATTGCCCGGGTGTTTGGATGTGTCTGTTGAGCAAAGGAGGAAAAGAACAGGAAAAAAAACATGACGTCTTTGCTGTTACGATTACCGCCAAACCAGAAGTGACGTAGGTTTAAATTAAGGCTAGACAATCGAAAGGAGAGGATGACTTTCAAAAATATCGGCAAAAAAAGCGACCCCACCCCCTTGTAGAAAAATGCCCAGTTGAAGGTGAAGATATTAATGCTTTTAGCCAATTTTCCTTTATTTGTCGTCTGAAAGGTCGAACTTCAAAACGATACTGATCTTGGTAAAATCCGTCATCTCTGTCGAAAGTTTTAGGCAGACATACAAACATACATACATACATATATTGGTAACTAAAAATTTTCGACCCAAACCGATTAAAAAGCTTGCCCTATCTCTGAATATCCTTTATGTAAAATTTCAAATGTTTATACCAGAAATTGTCTGAGTAATTTGGTAGAAACCGCAGAGGTCAATTTTAAAAAAAACTTTGACCCCTATTATGACCCCTTAACATTTATTGTTTTGGGCTCAAATCAAGTTATTGAGTTAGATCCATGTCCAAGGAACCTATATCTAAAATTTCAAGTGTTTAGACCCAAAATTGGCGAGGAGTTTGGTAGAGTTCTCAAAGGTCAAATCGTTGAACTTTGACCCCTTAACAGCCAAATTTCTGGCCAAAATCCAATCACAAAGATTTTCCCAAATCTCTATACTCTGTATACCAAATTTCGAGTCTGTAGACTTAAAATTGACAGAGTTATTGCGTAAGGAAATGTACACAGACATGTTCACTTTTATAGATTACGTGTAATTATATTCATGCAGATATTCTACAGGATTTATACTTGTGTAATATTTGTGTAAAACGGTTAGAGTAAACACAAACCTCTTTCTATATATATTTACGTATGTGTATATATATTTGTTTAAAAAAATTTTGCCTTCCAAACTCCTCTGTCAGTTTTAAATCTAGAGACATGAAACTTAATATATAAAGTATTCAAACCCATGCAAAGCTTTATATTTTTAGTCAAGGAAAATCGGTGCAAAATGTGAAAATTAAAAAAATTGAATTTGCCAGGTAAAGGTCTGCTAATACATATATAAATAGACATAGCCATGAACCATTCGGCCACAACCATTGTCAATACTTGTTCTACTTGACTTCATTTGAAAGTTCATAAATTATGACATAAACCTTTAGGAAATTGATTTCCAAAGTAATCTCTGTTCAACCAGGTTTTTACTTACCCCTCAGATACATTTTTTCACCCCCACCCACCCATGTTTTTATTGGCCTACCCTTGCTGACTGACCCTGCTACCTCAACCGTTCTATATCTACCTACCCAAGAACTCTTGGCCATACCATTGAAGTCTTCTGTTCTTCACGTTTCTTTCTATACTTTCCAAATTTAATCTACCTATGAGGTCATCAGATCTGTCTGAAAATAATACTACACATCCATCATATCATTTTCATATCATTTCTTTTCATGCAAGACATGTCCTCAACCCTCGCTGATAGATAATGGCTTTTAGAAATTGACTTCCAAACTAACCTATTTATGACCAGGTCTTTATTTATCCATCTTTTTCTTAAGTCAATTTTCATTACTTCCTCCCATGTTTTCGTTGGTCTGCCCCTGCTGACTGCTCCTGCTACCTCAATTGTTCTATATCTAACTACCCAAGAACTTTCAACCATTCTTTCAACAACTGAAGTCTTGTATTATTATTATTATTATTATTATTATTATTATTATATAGAAGTTTTATTATTATTACTATTACTAGCAAATATTTTTTCCCCTCCAATTACATACTTTTGTTAAAATATGTCTTATATAAACTTAAGCTGTGTGAATAATAATGTCAACTAATTCTTAAAGAAAAAGAAATTTTGAAATTCTCTCTAATAAATAGAAGAAAGTTTTACACTGGAAGTTATTTTATTGGCATTCTTGTTACAGAAGTGGGTATTGCTTGGGAGTATGATCTCATAATAACAGAATAGATACTGCACTAAAAACCACTTTAACATATCTGGTTATCTCCCACTTTGCTGTAAGGGCTTAGACACATGTACAGGCTTGGAGTTTATATTCGTAACTTCCCCACTTGGCTAGAGAATTCAAACTAGAATCAGGCGAACAGACCTTCATGGGCTTTAGATTAAACTTGCAACATAGCATTAGTTACTCATATTTTCTCTACCATTCTCTTTCAACCCAGGACTTTATCCTAATCAACATGTGTCTGACAGCATAGATGCAGCACCCTTCCTAGATACTAGTCCCAAAGTACATGTATTTGGTGACTTTAATTGGCTTGATAACTCTAGTTACACAGACACAGCTGGTATCATTACTCATAGCTTTTCTATATCCAATTCCCTGACACAGACTGTCACGTTCCCGACCGGTCTCCCAGATCATCAGAATCAGCAAGCCTTACTTCTAGACCCATTTCTGATCACACCACCCAAGAATTGTGTAAAAAATGCCCATCATATTGTGTATGTTGGTAGGTATCAGTCTAAACTCTATACCCCAAGTTGCAGAGCCATTGCCCAAAAGGACAAGGTACTTCAAGAAGGCTAACCGAGAAGCCATCGGAGATCACATCACTCTCTCTCTCTGTGCAAATGAGGCTAATGGTTCAAAGTAGCAATTTAAGCACATGTTCCCACACTAAGAAAGAAGCTCTGTTCATGGAATCCACGTCTTGATTTTGGCACAGATAAGGAGTGGGGAAAAATTTTGACAGTGGTTTCATCTAGGCGGGTGTTCATCGTGAAAGATTGGCGAGGAGGGACCAGAGATTGGAGTTAAGACGAGATACTAGAAATAACTGTAAGAGTGAAATAGCTGCAGTCAAGAGAAAGCATACCGAAATCACCAGAAAATGCAGTCACTAAAGTTAGGAACATGCAATTCCTCGAAAATTAATAAGTGTAGTAAATAATGAACAATCAACAATTCCCATTCTAACAACAATCATGAGGGTGTTTGCACAGCAACCGAGAAAGCTAATCTGCTTGCCTAGCGGTTTGCCTGCAACTCCATTTTAGGCATATCAAACCACTTTTTCAAAAATTTCCCTTTGCAGACACAATAATCTGTAAATGACCTCTTCTCATGTTTGTGATGTCAGAAAAAACCTAGACACTTTAAAGGCATGTGGGCCTAATATCTCATCACTGCTATACTATTAAAAAAAAAAAAACCCCAAAAAACAAACTCTCCAACAAATACCTTTCCAAATCTTGCTTTCCTGGAAAATTGATTCTGTGATACCAATTTACAAGAATTCTGGCAAAAGAACTGAACCACTCAATTATTACTCCTTCCTATCTTTGCCAAAATCTTTGAGTCCTTAATCAATCAAGCACTAGTCTACCACATAGACAGGATTCAAAGAAGAGTCTCAAACCTAACAAGTCCTGCACTGTCAAACAAACTCTAACCTCTATCCCATCGTTGGAATTTTGCATCCTTATGCCTGTTTTACGAGTATTTTAATGGAATGTCCAACAAACTCAAAAAACTACAACATAAACACACCCAGCTAACCTGATAAGTAGCAAAATCCCACCCCTTCACTGTTGATAGTTCTAGATGCTGGAAAGTCTTCTACTCTAATAGTTTCTTCTCTTAAACTGGTAGACTTTGGAATTGCCTTTCAGGTCTTTGCTTCCCCAACTGTACTAACAAGCAGAAGTTCAAGTGTAATGTGACGAGACATCTTGCTACTCAACTCCCTAAAATATTATCCCTGTAGATTTAGTCCCACAAAGTAGTCCCTTACGTCCAAGTGGCACTGTGTCTTGTTTAAAATGAATAAACAGTAAAAAAGAAAATTAATGTCGTATAAAAAAAGTTGATATGCCAGACAATTGTGTTTCTGTTAACAAGATTCAAATTAAACATTAAAATATAGTGCAACTGTCTGAAGCCAGATTTTTTTTGTCAATACTTTACAGCAGTACATTTAGTTTTTCAATTCTTTCTTTCTAATAAATTTCTAGTTTGAGGTGAGATTAAGAAGCAGTTTCATTATATGGAAATCACAGAAATTATTTTATCATTTTTTGTCCTCTAGAAACGAATAAATGAAAGTTGAACTCACTACTAGTTAAGTCAATAATATAGACTTTTGAAATACTCTATATGTAGTAGTTGGTTGGTTGGTTGGTTGTGTTTAGCGGCCTATCGATTTCTAAAGGGTCATAAAGGCCAGAAACGTTTTAAAACTTCATCTTAAAACATAGTTTATAGGGAATCCTATTTTAGAATAATATTTTCTCTTCATCCTTTTATTCTTGTTTTCCAAAGTAAAATGTTGTCACTTTCTTGAAAATTTTGTCTTCAAAAGGAAAATGTCAATTTTTTGAAAAGTTCAATTTCAAAAGCAAAATGTTGTCAATTTCTCAGAAATGTTGTTTTCTAAAGTAAAATGTTTTAAGTTAGGAAACCAGTATCTCCAGACAGAGAAGTAGTGAAGAAAGAAAAAAGGAGAGGGACACGATTGTTGTTTTTGACTTTGCAGAACATGATTAAGTTTTGCAAAGAGTTAAAAAAAACAAGAAGAAAACTTTAATATACAATGTATTCGAGTCAGATATATATATAGTAGATAGCAAAATCCCAAACAGTCTAATTTACATAACTACTTTTTAAGCAGTTAGTGATAAATTAATATTTAGTATTATTTAAAAAAAATTTTTTTTAATTACAATTTGACCCCAATCAAGGCACATTGCTACTTTGACGTAGGGGGCTATTATCAGGGACATAAGATACAGGGGTACTATGTGGGGAGTTGGGCAGCAAGATGTTGGTTCACGTTACATTTGAACTTCTGCATGTCAATAAAGTTGGGGAAGCAGGAACTCGGAAGGGAATTCCAAAGTCCAGCGGTTCTAGGGAAGAAACGACTGGAGTAGAAGGCTTTCTTACATCTAGGGATCTCAACTGTGAAGGGGTGGGATTTTGCTGCTTGTCAGGGGTATTTACGTTGAGGGGGTACAAGTGCTTGTAGTTCGTCAGAGCATTCACCATTAAAATACTTTTAGAACAGGCAGAGGGGTGCCACATTTCGTCAATGGGACAGAGGCTGAAGCTTAGATAACAGTTCAGGCCCTATTAGGTTGGCGACTCTCTTTTGAACCATGTCTAGGAGCAGATGCACCAGCACAAATATGACAACAATAGTCCATACATGGGTGAATGGTGGCTTTTTAAAGGTACAGGATACTTTCGGGCGTTAGTCGCTTTCTAGCACGGTAGAGAGAACCTACCTTTTTCACAGCGGTCCCGGCAATGCTCTCAATGTAATTTTTCCAACTCCTGTTTCCTGTGAACGTTGGGCCGAGGAGTTTAAAAGCTGTACTTTCAGATAAAGATTCTTTGGCCATTGCTATTGGTGGTAGAAAAGGTTTCTTGTAGTTATTGAAGGAAACAAGTTTAGTCTTAGCAGCATTGAATGTGACCATCCATTTTTGTCTCCATTCCACTACAGATTGGAGGTTGTCCTCTAGTGTTTCTGCCATTTCTCTAGATATGTGTTCATTTGTTTTCCTGTCGTGTCGGTTACAGAGCGTGGTGTCATCAGCAGATATACCCATATCACAGACAATTTTGTCAGGGAGGTCATTTATGAATATCAGGAATAATAGAGATCCAAAGATAGACCCCTGAGGCACTCCCGCATTTATATCATATTGTTTAGATGTACGACCATAGATGACAACCTTGATTTTTCCTTATCTAAGAAGGATTTAATTATGTTAAGTATTCTTCCAGTGATACCGTATGATCTGATTTTCCTGAGAAGACCTTCATGCCATACCCTGTCAAAAGCATTAGATATATCTAGAGCTACTGCTCTACCCTCTCCTGCTTTGTCGAGTGAATGGTATATACATTCAGAGATTACAGTTAGGATGTCTGCCGTTGAACGGGCTTGCCTAAATCCGTATTGTTGGTCGGTCAGAAGTTTAGCATCTGTAAGGTGATGGACAAGAGCTTGGTTAATTATGGACTTAAATATTTTGGCGAAAAGTGGGAGGAGGTTAATGGGGCGGTAATTTACTGGGTCAGTTCTTTTGTCAGAATTCTTGAAAACTGGTATCACAGAAGCAGTTTATTAATTTTATTGCTTTATTTTCCTATATATTTTTTATAAAAATTAAAGCGATTTCATAAATAAAAAATAGGTAAATTAGCAAAATCTTTCTTATTACTTTTTAATTTTCAAGGGAGGTAATTTACAGGGAAACTATTGGAATAGATTTATATGGAAGAAGATATGTAATATAAGATATGCATTTAAAAAAAATATATATTGAGAGCTAAATTAATAGCTGCCAGATGGTGTGTAGTTTTTTGCTCATAGTTTATAACTGATAATTCAAAATACTAACCGTTTAGATCGGTGATTCCCAAGAACGGCTGTCAAGTCAATGATGAGACCAATTGCCTGAAAAGTGAAGATATTTTTAAATTATCCAGAAATATAATTTTTGAGTGAAAGAAAAAAGAATGGATAATCTTAAAGATTTGTCCGTTCAATCTGAGCATTTATCATTGAAAATTCTTTATGGAGATCATATATGAATGCCTGTGAAGTTCCTCAATGGATTACGAATGCGGTTGCAAAGCTAACCTTTTTATCACAGATGACATATTACCCAAGACTGAAAAAAAAAAAACAACAAAAAAAAACCCCTCTTAATTGAAGAGAATTTTCCTAGGATTTCCTAAATCTTTTTCTTATACTCACTCCCATTTCCGTTATTTCTACATATTTCTACTACTGTTTTTTTTTCCTTTTTCTTTATTTCTTAATTATAATATTTTGTTTACTAAATTGCCTTACAGACCACTTTCATTCCAGCATAAACAACAAGGCATGTTACCACGAATTTGCAGGTTTCACCTACCAGGAAGCAAATATATGCAGAGATACATACATATGCATAGTGAGGGATATATACATTATATATATATATGTATGTATATATACATATATATATATATATATATATATATATATATATATATATAGAGAGAGAGAGAGAGAGAGAGAGAGAGAGAGACAGAGATAGATTAAATCATCATAATGGCAGAGAGAGAGAGATTAAAACATTGTAACGGATTGACCTCATTTCATATCGCGTCCTGTTATTTGGTTTGAATAAAAAAAAGAGAAGACCTTATTTCAATGCCGTCATCATGGACCACTGGATATCAGAGCCATGTTATAAACTATGAGTTGCACGATGGCGCCCATGCAAAGAATTATTTTTTTTTTAAAGTTTTAACATTTAAACAGGGTTACGACTTGCGATAAACACACATAACATTTCATGTTTTTTTTTCTCCATTTTTCTCAGTTATTTTTATTATCAAATTAAAACAGTTTCATAGTTTTTTTTTCTTTTTATTTATTTTCGAAATAAAAAAAACGTCATTTGTTTTTTAGGTGTTTTCTTTTTTGTTTTTTTTGGGTTTATTTTTATTTTAGTTTTATTTATTTTTTGTTACCTGATATGCGAAATAATTAAAACAAAGTCTTCCAGTAATTTATAAAAAAAATAATAAATGATAAATACATAAAAGAAGTTTCATTTCATTTCCTTAGGATAGGATTCCATGTTTTCATTCTTAAATAAATTTCTGCTTCTTAATAAAACTTTGAGACAAACTATTTTTAGTTAGAGAGGCTGGTAAGTAACCAGTTAACATTACGACAGCTTCGATGGCTAAATGGATGTTTTTTTTTTTCACCTTTCATCACCTAGGCTGCTTACTGCCTCTAATTCCCCCTGCCCCTGCTCACTGCTACTTTTTTTTATTTTTTACGGCTGGTGGTTGCTCAATACTCTTATTACACCACCTCTCTCCACTCGACCTGGACATTCTGATAGCCGTTCTTACCATGAGGAATTGGGGATGTCTATTCCAAAAGCCGTTTGTAACATGAGGAGGTTAGGGGTTGGGTGGCACCAGCAACAACAACCATACTTTATTTTTTTCAAGGGGGGGTGGGGCACGCTTTCACTGGGCAACGTCGGTTAGCGGATACTGCTAGTAAAAATATATTTATGAAACAAGATGTTATATTTTCTTTTTTAATCAAACATCTAATACAGAATATTTCCAAAATAGCTTTCTTTGATTCGCCACTGCAATAGGAAGCGATATTTTACGGTTATCAATGTCCAGCCAACAAAGCCTTTGTCAACACAGGGATGCTGAAGTTAAAGATAACCTATTCTTCATCATTCAACTGACAATCTATCCATCCCATTAATCCTTGCCATTAAGAGATTTTTGGCCTTCATAAGTGGTGACTTGGTGAAAAAAATGTCATACCAAAATGAATTTTCAGTATGCACAATTTTGACATTTTTTCTTACTACTGAGTTATCACATATCAAGGCCAAAAACTACTCAAGGATAAGGGTTAACATGATATATAGACTGTAAGTTGACTCATGAAGAAAATTATAAGACAATGGTAAATTTAGACTTTAGACAAAACAATTTTGGAGAAAAGGAATATTTACCTTTGTAAACTCGCCTTCAATATCTGCCAACATTCGGATCTAAAAAAAAAAAAAAAATGGTTAATAATTAGTGAGAGTTGAGGACATGCGTTGCATGGAGAGAAATGATATGAGAATGATATAATGTATGTGTAATGCGGGTCTTAAAGATAGGCTTAGTTTTTATGATATTAAGAGAAGAAGAAATCTGAACAGTATGGGAAGATATGTACAAAAGAGTAGATATATGTGGTATGGCCACATCAAAAGAATGGATAGAGAGTGCTTAGGTTGTTAGATGTAGAACAGTTGAGGTAGAAAGTTCAGTTAACATACAAAGGTCAAAGAAAATATTGTATGAGTTATGTAAGGATTTTTTCTCATGAAGTGTATAAAAATAATTCAAAGTTATAAAATATTCCAGTAAGTCACAGTTACTAAAATAAAGTCTCATTTAAGAAATAACAATAGAACAAAATCAAGAATAGAGGAATCTAGAACATTTCAGAAAGATTGAGAAATATGCAAATTAGATAGTACTGGAACCCATATAAGCTGCTTAAAAGCAGCTACCAGTTGCTAAGATGCTGTTAAAATACGGACTAAACGAAATTTCCTTTAGTCAACTCTGGCCCGTTCTAGGATAAATATCCAACTGTAAGGAACTACCTAAAAATCTACCAACTGTAACATAGAAGAAACTGGAACACTCAGTAAATAAGATTTTTTTGAATATTATTCACTGACCAAAAACAATTTTAATAATCATATTTTGATGATTTTTTTTTCCCTTGCAGAAAATATTTGACTTTGTATACATTTTTAGAACTAGTAGTAGTATTCATAATTTTAAAGTGTATCTTCTTGGATATTATTTGAACGTTTTCCATGTAAAAATAAATATTTTTGTGTTTTAGTTCATGTTTTTTTTTTTTTCTTTCTGATTTGTTGTGCGCTTCTAATCTCTAGATTAGCCCATAACAATAGGAAGTGATAAAAAATGGACCGATAGGAAATAGAGATGAATAAAGACTTTGTTAAAGACAGGTCACCTTGGAAAAAGTTTTCCGACACATACCAACATGTGAATCGGATGTTAAACCCAATATATTGATAATGTTGATGATAATTTGACTATAAAATCAAAAGATTGTCTATCTTAAACAAAAAAAAAAACAAAAAATGTTTTTTTACAATGGCCCACAAAACAAAAAAAAAAGATTAAAAAAAAAAAAAAAACAAATATATAACAAATAAAAGTTACCAAAAGCAAAATAAGTTACTCTTCTACTTATCTGGATAAGTTTTTTTGTGCTTTAACTTATATTTACTCTGAAACAAAAGTAGCGTCAAGTCTGTAGAACAAAACAAAAAAAAAAGATGGTGGTTTTGTTAGTCTTTGAACCCTTGATGCTCGCTTAAAAAAATAAAAAATTAAACAAAATAATGGTAGACACCTTTCCAATAAATGTCACCAATTGTACAAAAATATTATTTTCTTTAACCACAATACACGAACATGTGAGTCAGTTATTGCTATGATGGATAGAAATCTGAAGTATTTTAAAAGTCTTTTCTAAGTGATGCATATATGCCTTTGGATTTAAACATCTGAAGAGAACGATATAATCCACCCACCATCCCAGAAAATATACTTTATAAGTTGACAATAATGATGTCAAAGAGTATTTTCTGCCAATCCCTTGTGTTTGATTTTTTTAAGAAACAGTTTTTAATAGTAAATAGAGATAGTCTTTCTTTCTCATCAGATATTTCTTGGGGTTCATATATTAAATCCATTGTTCTTTCTGCTTCTCATTAAATCGGTTCTGTCTATCGCTTTACACATTTTCTCACACCTGAGGCTATTTTCTACCTCTACAAATCTACTATCAAACCATGTATGGAGTATTGTTGTTATATTTGGCCTCGTGAATTTCTGTCTCATTTGAAGGTTTTTGATAAACTGCAGAAATACCTGTAATTTGATTGGCCTCACCCTTTCTTCTACTCTGCAACCCCTCTCTGACGTGATGCTGCTAGTCTCAGTCTTTTTTTTAGAAATACTATTATAGCATGTTCTTCAAAATAGTCTGATCTATTCCCCCGCTTCCTTTACTTCTGCTTGTTTGACTTGTTGGTCTAGTGGTCTCCATCAATTCACTGCTTTAAGATCTCATTGTAATACAACTTCTTATTCCAGTAGCTTCTTTCCAAGGACTCTCTCCCTGCTTACTGTTTTCCTTTTACTTAGTCTTGATTGTTACAAGATTAAGGTCAATACACATCTACTACTTTTACAATACTCATCTTTTGTTCTTGTTAGCTCCTTAAATCAAGTGGCTTCATGTCTTGTCTTGATTGATTTCCAGAAAAAAAAAGAAAAAAGATTTAAGGAATTTCTTAGAAATTGAATTTACCTTTCCGTCAGCATCATGAGCCTTTCCCCACGCGTCCATCACAAATGGGTCATTGACAGAGATGCAGGCGATGGACTGAATACCTTTGCTTTTGGTAAGTGAACCATGTTCTTGAACGTAACCAGGCAAATGGGTCTGAGAAAAAAAAGAAAAACAAAAGAAAAATTCCAAATTAACAAAATCTCCAACCTTTTTTTATAATGAAGTAAGATGGCCCATGGAATGTGTTAGTTGATCTAGAATTTAAATTTCCATTTTGAAATTAGATTATATAAGGTGGAAATTTCCACTTAGAAATTAAGATTAGAAATTTAACAATGCAGTTGTGTAGAAAAACAGGTAGGAGAAAAAGACGTTAACAATTTTAATGTACACTACAAAGAAACAAAGAATGTAATGTTACCTTTATAAAAAGTTATACCAGAATGAAACATTATTATCTCTGAATTTTTAAGATGACTGATTATTGACATTAAATGGGCTGGTAAACAACAAAACAACAAAATAAACCAAATACAATACGCAAAAGTCCAGCTAGAATTCGTCACTGACAACTTTCTCAACTTCCAGCATGTCTCTCCCCACTGCCTCTGCCAACAGACATTTTATCAGAAAACTGACCCCATTCCATTTGTATACGTGTGCAGTGGAAGATGAGATTTCGTGAGATTCCACAAGACTACACCTTATAAATCCATGGCTGCCATCTTTAATTTCTTTCTCTCAAATCCCATCCGAAGGTAAGTTGTATGATCGCACAAAACACACACACGAGGGCGCTTTCCTCTTTGATTATTACATTCAACTCTACACTACCCCCCTGATCTCCAGACCACACATTTGGCATGGTGGACGCGGTCGTTTGTTGCGTGCACTCCTACGAAGGGGGATTGGCTGGACTACTTCAGCTTCGTTGGAGCTCTCAGAAGATGTGTCAGAACCATTAGCATCTGCATTAGGTCATACAGTCATACCATCAGGCTGGACTTCTTCATCTTCATCAGAGCTCTCAGAAGGGGTGCTGGAACTATCAGCGTCAGTGTTGGGGTTCACAGTTGTACCATCGTGGGGAATAGGACGGAGCCACAGGTCATCGTTGGACGATTCACCATCACTGCTACTCACAAACTGGTTCGTATTCAGTGCAGGCCGGATATCCTTCACATGGCGTGGAGTACCATAGATTAGCATGGCTTGCTCATTGATAATGCCTGTGATTTACCCTCTTTGAAAGCTGCTGGTGTATCGATTATTGGAAGGCTTCACCCAAACAGTGTCCCCTAACTAATACGGTCCTCGGGTTTCCTGCCGATCAGACAGACGGGCATCAATGTCCTTGATGCGCACTCGATAGAAATGGATCGCATTGGTGAGTGCGCTTGCAGCAGTCACGCCATCCTTTGGAGTTGCATTATATCTATAGATTGCCTCTGTGATCGTGCATTGTTTTCTTGCTGCGATCCTCTTCACGCTTCGATGGCACTGCTCTGCTATCCCGTTGCCACTTGGTACATATGCACATCTGTGTCTGAGCTGGATCCCCCACTCGTCTACGAAACGTCTGAGCTCCTCACAATCTACAATTATTCCCATTATTTGGATTATTCAGACTACAGTTTTCATCTTGAGTGTTATTTTCACAATGCTTTGGCTCATGTAACCGCTTCCGAACTTCTCCAGGTGTACCTTGTTAAACTCAATGAGGGCGATTCTCAGAATACAATTTTCGTTTTAAAATAAGTCCATTCTCTATACTTATTTGATTTATAATTAAATTATTATAAATATAAATATTTTTTTTTCTTTTAAAAGAGGAATAATTATTTTACATTTGTTTTGATTATTTTGACCCAAATTTTCTCTTCTCTCAAATCCTGATTAAGAATTTAGTCTCAGTTTGGGGTATGATCATGTGTATGTAGTTAAAAAAGGATAGTCATTGAAAAGTGGTTGACAATCATTGCATGCTGCGATGTTTTAGGTGAGAAAATATATTTACCTTTGAGCAGCCAGGTGTAAAAGCCCCTGGCACTCCAAAAATAACGTGTTTCCCTTTGCCAAACAATTCTGTTGTGACTACTTTTTCACCAGGATTGTGTTCAAACAACACTGTGCTTGGAAGTTTATCACCAACCTAAAACAAAAGAGGTTTTGCAGGATATTTGTTTTTATTCATATGAAAAAATAAATAAATAACAGTTTCAATTATTTTAAAAGCACTTCTGCAGAATACCAACTTTCACCTAACAATTTAATAAAAACATATCGTAAACAATAAATTTATTCCAAGGTGCTCACTCCAGTGTATAACCATCACATTTTTGTACCAACAGAGAGTGCTACCCCACAAAGAAAACAAAAAATTTTATTCAAAAGAATTTTATTTTTATTTATATTAAAAAACATTAGTAGTTTCAATTATTTTAAAGGGTACTTATGCAGAACACGGATTGGACTTTTCTGAACTATTCTGTAATATACATATATTTACAATTTAATATTGTTATAAACGCTTCAGACTGTATTTTGCATATGTATTTTTAAGATAAACAAAACTGCTAATGTTTTTGTTTTTTTTAAATATGTATGAACAAAAAAATTTTCAGCTTATTGAGTAGTGTGCTGGTTTCATATTTCATTTTATTTTCAGTCATTTCCGTTTTTACATAAAACTCCATTTTGTCCATATTATTTATGTAGCCGGAAAATGTCAGCATTACCATCTATAATATAAATCTCACCTGTCTGTTTAAATGAATATATGTATGTCTGTCTGCCTAAAACTTTCAACAGAGGCGACAGATTTTCATGAGATTGGTATCATTTTGAAGCTCGACCCTTCGGACAACAAATATCGAAAAATTGACCAAAACATTAATTCCTTTGCCCTCAAATGGGCACTTTTCTACAAGGAGGGGGTCGCTTTTTTCGCAGATATTTTCAAAAAGCATCCCCTCTTTTCGATTGTCTAGCCTTAATTTAAACCTATGTCACTTCCGGTTTGGTGATAGGCACAACAGCAAATTGTCACGTTTTTTTTTTGTTTTTTTTTCACATTCTTTTCCTCCTTCGCGGTACAGGTTCGAACCCACCTGCCTACTACCACTTTTTTGTTTTTTTGCTCCACACACACCTCAAAACACCTGGGCAATGCCAGGCACCCAGGCTAGTATAAATATAAGAACAACATTATAAATAATATGATTATTTCATCACAGACAATTAACAGAAAATTATTTACTGAGCCATTCTTAACAATTGTCAAACCATAAGGTAGTTTGAAGTTATTCCGTTATACATTGTTATCATCATCATCGTTATTATTTTTGTTGTTGTTATTGGTGAATTTAGTACTGTTATTATTTTTGTTGTTGTTATTGGTGAATTTAGTACTGTTATTATTTTTGTTGTTGTTATTGGTGAATTTAGTACTGTTATTATTTTTGTTGTTGTTATTGGTGAATTTAGTACTGTTATTATTTTTGTTGTTGTTATTGGTGAATTTAGTACTGTTATTATTTTTGTTGTTGTTATTGGTGAATTTAGTACTGTTATTATTTTTGTTGTTGTTATTGGTGAATTTAGTACTGTTATTATTTTTGTTGTTGTTATTGGTGAATTTAGTACTGTTATTATTGCTAATATTGTTACTAATAGTACTATTTTGATTTTCTACATTCTTCATATATTTATTATTTTGATTTATTATTAGTTGTAGTAGCATTCTTATTATTGATAATTTTTTTTTCTATTATTACTATTCTTATTATTGTCAATATTACTATTATAATTATTCCAATGATTAATATTTGTATCATTGTTATTAATATTATTATTGTTGTTGTTTCATTTATTAGCATTCTAATTAGTATGTTATTGTTTAATAAAGGTTATTATTTTACCGCTATAGTTAGTTATATTAGTATCATTATGAATATTGTTATCAATAGTATCATCATTATATTTTTCTCAGTATTAATATTATCATTAACATTACTCTTTTATTCTTACTATTATCAATAATATCAGTACTATTAATAATAATAATAATAATAATATTATCATTAAAAGTTTGTCGCTTAATTTCTCGGGCAACAGCAGGACATGGGTAGTCTAGTCTAGTGTGTGTGTATGTGTGTATATATATATATATATATATATATATATAACTACTTAATTTACTCACAGAAAATTAATATACGAAAGTATAAATTTATGCGTAAACTTTAAGTATTTACTTCAAAAGTGCTCAATACGTAGGTAGAGCTAGTTAGTAAGTTATAAAATATATATGGCGATTAAGCTACACTGAATATTCCGCGTTCCATCCACTCTAGGACGCTTCAGGCTTATGCGCAAAAGCCTGAAGAGTCCTAGAGTGGATGAAACGCGGAATATTCAGTGTAGCTTAATCGCCATATATATTTTATAACTTTATATATATATATATATATATATATATATATATATATATATATATATATATTAATTTATGTGGATAAATGAAAAAACCACCGAATATATATCAAGTTATGTCACGGTAACATATATTGAGCGAATTTCTAACAGTATTTTGTCTAGTTTATTATTTATAACACCTTTTCCCGAACTTGGCGCCATTTTGAATTTTCCAACACATCGGTAAACACTGTATGCTTTTCGAGCTGAATAAACATGTTAAATTGAATAAAAACACGAAAATTATATCCAGTTTGGTAGAAAAGTAACTTATCTTGCCTTTGATAACATTTATTTGTTATATATTTGTTTTTTTGACAACTTTTTCGAATCTATGTGTACAGTAATACAAACCCAATATTTCTGTTTAGTTTACATTAACTTGGTTAGTCATACATTTTGTCCAAAATATTTTTTTTTTCAATTTTTTTTTTTTTTTTGAATCTGCAAGTTACGTTTGTAATCGATGAGATTAATGTGAAAAAAAAAATGTGTAAATTGTATAATTTAGAGTTAGAGTTTAAATTCCGAAAAGTCCGCCAAATGCAGTTTTATCCAATTTTCCATAAAAGTTAACTTTAACTATGTTCAATGAAGTTTCATAATTTTGGGATATATTTTCGACATAACAATTAAGTACCTAATATTGATTTTGATTAAAACGACATATTTGTTTTCAAAAAATCGACCTGTTAACTTTATCTTGCACCTGTTATTTTAAATAATAATTTTTATGTGAAATAAATATTTCCATTTTTTTAATGTCGTCACTAAACTGTATAAGTACCAAATATTTTTTATTATTCGATGTGACATTGGGCAGATTAGTTGTGTTGTCGGAGATGTTCTTCAAAACACCAAAAGTTGTAAATAATTGCAACGCTAAAATAGAACATGAAACAAACCTGAACTGATGCACGAAAAGCCGAAGATGCTGAAAATAATCTTGTTATTTGAGGCCGCATTAAAATTTTCGTGCAGAGGGAAAAAGATGAGCTAAGAACAGAATTCGCCATGTTGGGCTAGAATAATAATAATAATAATAATAATAATAAAAAAAAAAAAAAAAAAAAAAAAACGACCTTTTCTTTATTTCAACGTCCTCCCCGCCCCTCTTCCCAGATCCTTTAAAAAAATAAAATATAAAGTAAATTATTATTTGATAAAAAAAAAAGGCAACAAAATATTAAATAAATAAATTATAAAATATTTTTTGAGATGATAAAACGGGTTTTCTAATCAGAGAACGTATAATGGAAATTTTTAATCAGCCATGAAGGACAAAAACAAATAAAATACGGTTTGAAAAAAAAAAAACAAAAAAAAACACAAACAAACAATACACGCTTTTTTATTTTATTTGTGTGTGGAGGGAGTACAAAAGTACATACCAAGAAAATAATATTTCGTTTCAAACACCTAAAAGAGGTTTGTAGTTAAGCAGTACAAGGTCGTCGGTTGCCTTTCGCCGGTGACGTGATAAAAAAATCGCCGCACAAAAATAAATAAAATACAAATATCGTAATTTTCGTTTTCTTTCACGAAGGCCACAACAAATATGAACAAATATCTTTATTGTTTTCCTCACGAAGGCAAATTCGGTTTTAATGTGGAAGATATCCACCAGTCCACCACAATCATCCCTTCCAGTTGGAAATAAAACAGAAATTGCTCCAGTCGAGAAAGATTAATATTTCTCAACTGGGACAATTAGATTATTAATTACTATTTCATTTTAATCACTTAGAGTGAGACATTACTCTGAAACAACTTATTGTTCTCAAATCAGTAAAAATAGAATTTAACACAAAACACTAAATTATAACAAGTACACGTGAAATTTGAACTAGACCGGGAAAATATAGTCGCCATCTTTATACTGTAGGGGTGCAGAAGTTTAAGTAAAATTAAATTTCCTTGCCCAAACAAAATAATAAAAAAGGGAATGAGGCAAAACGACACCTCCTTCTGATTAAAACGCACTGCATTTATTTTTTAACAAAAACAATAAGGTGAATAAGCAAAGGTCCAATTGGTGACAGTTCTTTCGAAGTCATTATGAATAAAATGTTAGATGAAAGTCCTTTGTGGAATCAAGGAGTTTAGAAGGTTAAAGTACTGTGGGAAAATAATGAGATTATTTTAAAGTTTGTTTATCTGACGAAGTTCGCCTTACTTAAAAATTTGTATGAGGAAAGTAATTCATGAGGAAAGTGATTTGTTGCTATTAATTTAGAAAATGTGCGGAATGAATGCGTGTGTGCATAAGTGATTTTTGAGTGTCCATGTGGCGTCTGTATCATGGTGTTGGTGGTGACGATATTGTGAACACGAGAACTTCCTATTGTGTCATCGAAGCAAGAAGAAAGGAAAAAAACTGAACTCTCTGCGTAGAAGACCGTTTGATGCGTTTTATAGATTTTGGCATTTTGGATTACTCCTGCTGATATTTTGGCTTTTGGAAAAGCGTTAAAAAGACAATCTTCTTAATTTTCTCATTGGTTACTTGTGTCACATGATGATGTCTTGAACTATGTCCGCCAAAAATATGTTCATTTTACTTTTGTTGTTTTGAGAAAAGTGTGGGCGTATTTGAAATTGTGCCGTTGCTGACAAAACCTATTTTTTGTGCAAAATGTGCGGGGAAAATTGAAATGTATAAAGGTTTGTTTATTTGCACGCGAGTGTGTGTGTGTGTGTATGTGTGTGTGTGCGTGTGTGTGTGTGCGCGCGTGTGTGTGACTGACTGCACAATACACATGTTGAGAAATAGCCAAGGAAAGTCAACATCTTATGCTACGCTCATAATTTAAAAGATATTGTTATGAATATGTTATCTTTCTTCTTTAGCTAGTCTCTTCTAGAAAATTCGCAGTTTAAGGACATGTCTATGAAATATTGAACTAAAGGAATCTGTGCTTAGTGTTGGCCAGGAAAACTGAAAAACCAAGAAACTCACATAGTCTATTGTAGCGATACGCTAGACATTAAAATGGACGGATAAAGATCATGTTATACATTTGCCATATCCACCCACGCGCTTTCTGTAGAAGTAAGAAGTAAATCTATGCCTCTTCGCGTGGACGTAGTTCAAAACTATATACCACATGACAGGGTGTCCATTTTTTATCCAATCAGCGCTCCAAGAAAACAACTTTTATAAAATCTTTTCCTGACTGCCTTTGATGGAGCTGGTCAAAAGCGTACATAAAGACATTGCGTGCTAAATCAAAACCTATTTGGCTCAGCCCAGTTCACGATGCATTTTCTTCCATAAGCAACTCGCAGCTCGACTCCATTGAGGTTCAACGTAAAACCACTAACATAACTACGCGCACATCATACATCTAAATTCTCCACATTGATGTGCCATATCAACGAGAATTAATATTTTCCATTTTGCCTCTTTTGTATTAACGTTCAAATCTCACTGGATGAATTTCCTCACAAAATGACCTTGTGTCACATCAGACATGTACGGAGTAAAATCATCACATTACTGGAACTCACTAATATAACAAATTTTATTTCCTTTTGATTACAAAAGAGAAACGTTTTTCTCTAAAGAAAAACATTATTGCCTCAATCGAAGAAGGATTTCTTTTTTTTCCTTTTGCTACAGTTCTTTTAACCCAGTTCTATCAGACTCTAATAAGAGAAAAATATATAAAATCCTTACAACTATACATAGTTAAAAAAGTACTAACATTTATTTCCAGGACACTCTTTACAAGAACATTCAACATCTCGTTAAACATTGAACGATATAATGTTTTTCTCACATTTTGAATCGGCACACGCATATCAAAATACAACAGCACAAAAATGATTTGATTTATTTTTATTGTTAAATAAAACCCCTACCTATATCAACAACATACACTGCTGATCAAAAATTTTCTTTATAAATTAGCATTTTTATTAAATTAGACTTTTTACCCTTCGGACGACAAATATCAAAAAATTTGCCAAAAACATTAATTCTTTCACTCTCAACTGGACACTTTTCTACAGGGAGGGGTCACTTTTTTCGCTGATATTTTCGAAAGTCATCGCCTCTTTTCGATTTGTCTAGCCTTAATTTAAACTCACGTCGTTAATGCATCGTTTTACTTTTTTTTCCTTCTCCACAAGTACGGGTTCGAGCCTGCTTGCCCATTATCACTTTTCCTTTTTTTTTTTTTTTTTTTTGCGTTCGCAATTTTCTTTTTCTTTTGCTCAACCAACACCCTTATACACACCTCCACTTTGCGTCATAGGTTCGAGTCTGCTTGCCTACTACAAGTTTTTTTTTTTGCTCAACACACACCTACAAACACCTGGGCAACGCCAGGCTATGAAAAAGATGTGTGCATATTTAGCATAACAGCTTTTAGAGTTACATATAAATATATTTATATTGAACTAGTATGGCTAATCAGCATTCTTTTGAATTTTTGAGACAAGAGGACACCTCACAGTTGGTAGTCAGCTAGGAGTGGCTGAGACGGAGAGTTATTTTCTGTTTATCAGTCACTTTGTTGTGTTTAGGACTTCTGGTCAACAGAATTCTTTGCGGCAGTTTTGCGTTTTGGGGAGGAGAAAATTGGGCCGAGCAAATGATGAAATCAGCTGATCAACCTAATGACGTGATACCTCAACAATTATTTCAGTTGTATCTTAGCTGATATACTGCAACTTAACTGAGATATGAACGTTAGCGTTTGAGGGGTCCTTTTTTGTGATGGTATCATACGATTAGAAATAAACATAGAGAAAACAATGTATGTCTACAGCTAAATCACAGTTTAACCTAAATATGACTATTCATAGTAAACCCATCAAACAGGTCACCCAAGTTTAGGGCATAAACTGACTTTCTTCAGTGAGCTCGAGACGACATTGAAACACAGAATTGGTCTGGGTTGGGTGGCTTTCCAAAAACACAGCACCACTCTAAAATCCAAAAAGGTGCCAATAACTGTTAAAATAAAAGTTCATTTAAATTATGTCCTTCTATTAGTTTTATATGGCCTTGATTGTATCACATGGATTAAACAACTAGCTAATCACATTGAGGTGTTTCAAAATCACATAATGCGTTTCATTACAAGACATCACCTGATGGAAAAAAAAAAAACATATCCACCCTCCATCAAACTACTTCCCTATCCCCTCTATTTGATAAAATCAAAAGTAAAACCCTTAAAATTTCTGGCCATGTCAAACATTCAACCACTGGCCTGTCAAATTTATGCTTTGAAGGTATGAAGTAAAAGAGACAGAGGGACGCCAAGGAGAAGGTGGAGCAAAAATGTTTTTGATTGGACATCTCTCAACAGTCCATCAACAAACTTGCTCTGGATCAGAGGGAATGGCAAAAAATAAGTCACATGGGTTTGCAATCCGCACCAAGCAGAAGATACGACTCATGATGATCACGATCGATCGATCACACACACACACACACACACACACACACACACACACACACACACACACACACACACACACACAGAGTATGAAAAGATTTATAAATAATGTATCAGAGTGTGTGTTTTCTGAGTTTTCATAGTTTCGTTTTACTATACTTGTAAACTCATGTTTGCATCATTGGCAATCACCAATATAAGAGCGAAAGATGACATGGCCAGAATGAATAACAAAAGCAAATTTACGTATGCATGAGGAGGAAAAGAAAAGATAGAGTCTGCTTATTTTGAGTCAATGTTCATATTTATGGCAGCCCTTCTGGGGAGTTTATAAAATAAAAGCAGAACGTACCTTTTTATATCTTCTTCACATCTGCCTGGAACAAAAGCTCATAACAATGCAAGTCTCATTCTCTGGACAATTAGACTTTATTTGTTTCACAATTGAATGTCGCATCCCTGTTCTTTGCCTATTCTTAGAAGGAGGGTGAGAATTTCTCTATCGATTAATTTTCCACACATAGCTACCTGTCATTGCTCCACGAGAATCTTCATCTTCTGATGACTGTGTTTGCCAACTTGTAAACTCAAACTTAAATCTCGAACTACAAACTGTAGACTAATTCTCTCCTTTTTATAATAAGGTGTGTGTGTGGAGCTGTAATTTCCGTTAGCTGGATTGCACCCAAAATACACTCACGGACCTGTCTCGTGACCCTTTGCTGCATGGGTGTACGTGTTGTCAAGGGAAGTCAATGGGTTTGATCTATGTCACCAGTAACCTTTGTTGACTCCTTTGCACTAAACTTAGCACAAACAAGTTGCATTCAACTCAGTACTACATTAAACACATTATTGACGCACAGCACAAACAGAAAACTATGGCACACAAGTGTTAGGGTCTTTTTTTTTTAATTCCATTTTCACCTCAAACAAGGCACAGTGCCACTTTGATGTAGGGGCTACTATTGGGGATATAAGTTGCAGGGATACTATGTAGGGAGATGAGTAACAAGATGTCTGTTGAATTCAGGAAACCTTTGATGATAATCTCCCCTCCCATATTAATGGGTGGAAGTTTGTCGTTATCTATCTCGAGTTTGAATCATTGGAGCTTCACCTTATAATTAAAATCCAATAATTAACTTTCATCAATTTGTAAAGTTGGCTTAATATTAATTTATATTCGAGTTTAGATAATTATTCAAGGTTCTAATTTAGGAGGTTCGTTTTCATAGATGACTTTTTCTTTGCTAATGTCACTGTTTTATATTTCGAATATAATTGAAAATAAGACTAACTATATTAGATGGTTTGATTGACTAGCCAGGAAGCAAGCATTTTCAATATAGGCAAGCTTACAGTAATAGTATATATTAAGTATATTACTTAAATAAAGTCCTAACTTTATCTACTCTAATAGAGAAAAATAATTCCCGGCATTTTGTTTTTGTTTTTTGTTTTTTTATCGCTAGTTTACTTTGTAGCATGGCTAAACTGTTTTGTCTGTTTCAATAGTCACAAAGGGAGGGGGGGGGTGACGAATAAGACAGGAAAGTAGAGACAAATAAATACATATACATAAATAAAACAAGAAAAACAAGTTTAAACAAGGTAACATGAAAAACATTTAGGATGAATTTTAAAAATACTTAACGTCTGTTTGCCATAATGGTCCGGCGTCTTTTTGCCAACTGGCATATTGTCGTGTCTTTCTAGAGCGTAAGAAGATTTCTATTAAAATTACACTTGATCTTTTGCATGTCAGTACAGTTGGGAAAGCAGAATCTTGGAAGGGAGTTCCAAAGTCTAGCAGTTCTGGGGGAAGAAACTATTGGAGTAGAAGGCTTTCTTTCATCTAGGGATCTCTACTGTGTGGAGATGGGATTTAGCTGCTTGTCGGGTCTGTCGGGGGGGGGGTATTTATGTCGAAGGGGATACAATGACTTGTAGTTCATTGGAGCATTCACCATTAAAATACTTGTAAAATAGGCAGAGGGATGCAACATTTTGTCGATGGGACAGAGGTTGAAGCTTAGATAACAGTTCAGGACCTATCAGGTTGGCGACTCTTTTGAACCCTGTTCAGGAGTGAGAGACTAGTAGCAGATGGACCCGCACAAATGTGAAAACAATACTCCATACATAGGCGAATAGTAACCTTATAAAGGTACAGGATACTTTCAGGCATAAGTAGCTTTCTAGCATGGTAGAGAGAGCCTACCTTTCTTGCAGCAGCTCTGGTAATGTTCTCAATGTATCTATTCCAACTCATGTTCCCTGTGAATGTTAGGCCAAGGAGTTTAAAAGAAGTACTTTCAGGTAATATATCTTTAGCCATTGCTATTAATGGTTGAGAAGGTTTCTTGGAATTAATGAGGAAAACAATTTTATTTGTCACAACGTTTCGGCCGTTTTGCCCTCCGGCCTTCGTCAGGTGTTTTGTATCGAACTGGGGAACCGTTTGTTAGAGTCTCGAACCCAACCCTTTATTATTATTACGGGGGTACCGTGTTCGGACTCCAGCTAGGCTTTGGGACATAGTTGCTGATTCTCTGTTTTGAAGGTTCCTCAGTTCGATACAAAACACCTGACGAAGGCCGGAGGGCAAAACGGCCGAAACGTTGTGACAATAACAACCAAGATGAGGAAGTCAGTCCGACAATCTCAATCAATAAACATACAGCTACTTTTTATATAATAGATAACGTTTCAAATCACAATTTATTGTTGATTCTTCCTAGCAATTACACATTTCTGAAACCAATCTGCAATCACCTACCAGTATCTAATTAACACAGATCACAACTAGCAATCAAGAACCATTTTAGTCACAAGACTGCTAGACAATGATAGTACTAGGAAGTAAGTTAGACAGAAAAAAAAAAAAATGGTAATATTATTGCAGCAAATACAAAAAACGACCACTGGAATATTCTGCTTGTTTTTACCCAAATTTTTGATAAATTTTGTATAGTAAATTGTATTTCTTATTCAGCAATAAAATTCTATTAGAACTTTTTAAAGGATTTTCGGGTATGCTGAGAATGAATATCGCATTTATTTTTTGCACAAACAAGTAGTTATCCATATTTGAAGACATTCAGTATCCAACGTAATCACTTTTTTTATTTTTTATTGGACTAAATGAATGACATTCGAAGCCGTTGACGCTGTAAAATTTGACCTTTCTAAGGTTTGACAGATTGGCCTTTTCAAGGCCAAATTCGGCCTTTTTGTACGCTTTTTCATTAAAACAAAAATATGATGGCCAAAAACAGTATGAAAGCGCGTAAAAAGGTCAAATTTGGCCATATTTTAAAAACAATACGGCGGTCTCGATTGTCGTACATTTAGTCTAATAAAAAATGTTGAAAAAATAATAAAAATGAAATTTTTTCGGGTTTTATTTCCGCCTTAGGGTATAATAATGTGTTGTTATATTTTCATTTAAATTTTGTTCTTACTAAAAAAAAAAAAAAAGATGTGCACATTCAGTTTCTTGCCACGTTTTTATAATTTTTTGTCTGTCAAATAATTTACGCCGCTAAACTACACGTTTACCAATTTATTACTATAATTATTTAAGATAAAGTATTTAAACCAAGGATCCATTTTTAGTTTACCGACCCGTCGGCATTCCTTTAATTCGTCGACCTCTTACGTTTTCAGGTATACTGAGAACGAATATCGCATTTATTTTTTGTGCAAACAAAACGCGTTCCTTTTTCTTTAAAAGACTGAGTTCTTTCTCTCTTGCTTTAGTAGCTATGATTTTTGTTCAATAAAGTCTTGGAAAGAGGTTTGTTTACGTTTTCGGCACTACATGTGTTTTATATAAAAATAAAGTTTTTATAATTTTTTTTGTCTGTCAAATAATTTACGCCGCTAAGCTACACATTTATCACACATTATTAGACCCAAAGGCTGAAATGAAATCAGAAAAAATTTCATTTTTATTATTTTTTTATCATTTTTTATTGAACGACATTCGAGACCGCCGCACGCCGCATTGCTTTTAAAATTTAGCCTTTCAAAGTTTGACAGATTGGTCTTTTTACGGCCAAATTTGGCCTTTTTTACGCTCTTTCATTATAAAAAATATGGCGGCCCAAAACATGGTTTCAATAAACAGAAACGGAATTTAGTATAGTTTAAAACAAGTTAAAAAAAAAAAAAAAAAAAAAACAATCGATCGGTAATAATTGTCCAACAGGAAATTGTTGCAATAAGTAACAATTAGGAATAAAAGTTCAAATCTATATACATTAAAAATAATGATTGTGTGGAATAACTCCCTTTTGAAATCGGATATTTTTATCATTTTATGCAGAATATGGGCCGTGTTGAAATAATAGCATAACATGGGGAGGGAGGATATGTTTTTGTAAATATTTTGTACTTTCACCTAACAATTTATTTAACAAACAAAACATACGGTAAAATTGAATTTAACTTGAAAATCCTTCGTCTTCTTCCTAAGTACCGTTTTTGTAGAGGAGGAATATGGGTTTTACGGCCTTTACGGATGCGGGTGCTCTAAGAACGATTCCTAAAAACACCAAGTATACTAGAATTTTATTTCAGAACTAAACGTATAATCTCATGAGTCTAAGAACTGATTTTATTTAAAATTTCCAAGCGAAACAGGCGAGATCTTCGAACCAAAAGGATTACAGTTAGCATAAATCTAACAAATGTATATATTTACGTGGTTAGTTGATGTTCGTAAAATTTGTGCCAAACTTCAATATAAAAATTACGTTTTTTTTCAACAAAACCAAAAACTCACCTTGATTTCAGTAGACATTGTTGTTATTTTTAAGAAATGACGAGAAACGTAGAACAAAAAAGTAATGAACAATATTTTTTTCTTTTCGCACGGTGAATATGTCGTGGCGGCTCGTGGCCCTCTTGATACGCACGCTTTTTGCTCAGGTCGAGTAAATTACGTAATGTGTCGTCATGACAATGTGTGTTCTTTTCATTAGAAAATGTTATGATAATGCATGCATATTTGAGAAGAAAAAAAAAATCGTAAATTCATAGATTAACACTGTTCCATACACCCCCCATCTCCAAGAAAGTATCTACCTTTTGTTAGGAAATTCTGTGTGAATACGTTGAAAATTTTGGAGAAACACACACGCGCATACATACACACGCACACACATACACACGCACACACATGTAGGAGGACCCACGGAGGAGTTATCAAATTGTAGGTGGATGTGTGTTGCTTTTGTAGTCGGGGTTACCAATTTGTAGGACCTGACCGTATAGTCACTAACTTGTAAGGGTCTGAGTCGGCGCTCATTAATTCATAATCGGGATCTATCAATTTTTAGGACCGAGGCGCAGAAATCTCTTGAAGCCGAAAGGTAAATTTAGAGATCGCCGATTCGTAGAAGAGTGTCAACCAGCACATCATCATAAAAATATAGAAATAACACTGGAAAACAATGATACCTGACAAAGAACGCGAAATCACTATATTAATCTTCTATAATATAAATCTCACCAGTCTGTTTAAATGTGTGTGTGTGTGTGTGTGTGTGTGTGTGTGTGTGTGTGTGTGTGTGTGCCTAAAACTTTTGACAGAGGCGATGGGGGTTTCCACGAGATCGGTATCGTTTTGAAGCTCGAACCTTCGGACGACAAATATCGAAAAATTGGCTAAAAACATTAATTCCTTCACTGGCCACTTTTCTACAAGGAGATGTCGCTTTTTTTGCCAATATTTTTAAAAGTTATCTCCTCTTTTCAATTGACTAGCTTTAATTTAAACCTTTGTCACTTCTGGTTTGGTGATGGAGTCAACGCCAAAGACACCACGTTTGTTTTTTTTTCACATTCTTTTCCTCCTTTGTGGTATGGTTCGAGTCTGCCTGCCTACTACCAATTTTTTTTTTTTTTTTTTGCTCAACACACACCTTCAAACACCCAGGCAACTCTGGGCACTCAGGCTAGTATGAAATAAACAATATTTATTTATGTGTTACAAATATTAGTTCGAATCGTTCCAACATATGTTTATTATGCAGGATTAGCAAGATGTGCACTCTCTCACTCACACACATGCTCGTGCACAAATAAACGAACCTTTATTAATTTCAATTTCCCCGCGCATTTGCACAAAATTAGTTCTTCCAGCAACGACATAATTTCAAATATACCCACATGCTTTTCTCACAACAACAAAAGTAAAATGGACATATTTCTGGCGGACGTAGTTCAAGACAGTACCATGTGACAGAAGCGACCAATGAGAACATTTAGAAGATTGTCTTTTTAACGCTTTTCCAAAAAAATGAATACCAGCAGCAGCAGCAATCTTGTGCTGGAGCCGGTTCAAAAAGTATTTAAATGCAACAAAACATTCTTCTTCCCTTCTTTTTCCCTTCTTTCTTCTTCTCTTCTCACTTTGACAGGATATGAGAACATGCCTCTTGTTTTCACTTTATTGTCATTTTCAAATCTGTCAAAATCATAATTACACATGCCACGCGGGCACCTAAAAATCACACTTATGCACAGATGCACCCATTTCCATACATTTTCTATAAGAATTAATAACAACAGACTACTTTCCTCATGGGGCTTTTAAATAAGGCGAACTTTGCCATTTAAAACACAAACCTTGAAATAAGGACATTATTTTCACACAAGACTTTCACCTTCTAATCTTATTAATTTAACGAAGGACTTAAATCTAACATAAGCTTTTAATATTAGGAATTCCACAAAGGATTTTTCACCTACTTTGAACATTCTAATCATAATGATTTCTCAAGAACTTTTACCGATCGGACTTTGCTTGTTCATCTGGTTATTTTTGTTGAAAAATAAATGCGGTGCATTTTAAACAAGAAGGTTTCATTTTGTTTTATTCCATTTTTTTTAATTTTGTTTGGGGCAGAGAAATTTAATTCCACTTAAACTTCTTTTCTCCTACAAAGGTGCGGATTTTGTGAAAATAGCATGGAGTTTAAAATTACTGATTTTTCTGCGTCCAGAGTGTCGTACATGGCTTGGAATAAATTTTATGAGAGAAAAATGAACAGTCGATAAGCATGGGGGCAAAAGTGTACGTGTGTTCATCACATAAAAAAACAGTAGTTCGAAATAACATTGTTTAAAAAGGAAGAATTAAATTCCCAATCAGTATGGTAATTTTCCATGATGAGGATTAAGGTGCATGTGTATGACACACAACTTCAAGACAGGGGATTTTGATGCCTCCTGATAGCGGAGTTATTCTGATATCCAGTCTTGGGGAAACAAGAGAAACACTGGTTTGATTTTCACGGCAAATCTTTATATAGGGATATTTTTGAAGATTCCAGCCTGTTTGCTGTATCTCTACATGCGGGAACATAACATAGTTCCTTAATTTCATGCGTGTGAATGCCTTCATCACAACGTGTCTTTGCACATTCTAATACATGTGGGTGTTGAAAACGGTGATTGCTATGAAAATATTTCTGCTATGGATTTGTTCCGGCCATATGTAGTGGTCACTACACACACATAAAAACAATTATTTTAGAATTTAGAATGGCGGATCAGTTTTGCATATAAATTTAACATAAAATGGAAGATCATTTTATGTTAATTTTATGTGCAAAACTGATCCTCTATTCTAAATTCGAGAATATGTGTTTTTATGTGTGTGTGTAGCGACTACTATATATATATATATATATATATATATATATATATATATATATATATATATATATATATATATCATTCATACACAGTAGTGTTTGAATATATGGTTAAGTGTCAGTTTTTGTTATTTAGAACTGCTTTAAAGCTTCACCGCTAACTAATTTCTCGACCAAATTTCAAACAATTATTACAGTTTATAGATCAACTTCACAGCTATATTGTGAAAAAATCTTTTCAATTTTCGTTCAGTAAAACAAAAGTTATGATGAATTTACTGGTGTTCAAAATCATAAAAAACGTAAGGAGGTGAGTGACGATTTTTATGACTGGTTTCCATAGCACCCATGTTGCTTCAGCGACTACTGTTGCTACCAATTCATTGCTGTTGCAAAATATAGTGCTCTTTTAAGAGTGTCCATGAAGCGTTCCGCTTACCCATTCTATCAGGGATGGTATTGGGGAGTGGTGATATGATTAATTTGGAACGTATCACAAAAACTTTTAAACTCAGCAGACGTAAACTGGGTTCCATTATCACTTACGATGCAATCGACTACACTGAAACATGCGAACAGTTCATGTAAGAAACTTATAGCCGTTCCAGTTGTCGGTCTTCTGCACCTCAATACCTCAGGCCACTTGGTGAAACTATCGACTACGATTAAGTAATAATTGTCCTCACAGTGAAAATTGGGTCAACATTTTTCTCTTTTTTTTCTTTCTTCTTTCAATAGGCAGCCAAATTAATTTTTAAACATTACAGAAATGCGTTTCGTACAGTTCTTTTCAATTTAAATATAGAGACAAAAAGATTACTTACAATTGCGTTGTTAACTTTGCTTTGTGTTGGTTTCTTGACAGAGTACAAAATAGACTTCGTGGCTTAGTGGGGATGCCCTTTTCTCTACCCTGCAACCTCTCTCCCACAGAAGAGACGTTGCGAGCCTATCCTTGTTTTATCGTTATTTCCATGGCAGGTGCTCGTCTGAACCCCAATCTCTGGTCCCCCCTCGCCAATCTTTCACGAAAAACACCCATCTAGCTGAATCCACTGTGAAAAATTTCCCCCACTCTATATCTGTGCCTAAATCAAAACGCGGATTCCATGAACAAAGCTTCTTTCTTAGAACTGCACGCCTGTGGAACTCTGTTCCTTCTGCCTGCTTCCCACCGGACTACAACTTGGATGTCTTCAAGTCCAACGTTAACAAATTCCTAATGAACCGCCCCCTTAAGTAAACACTTCATCAAATATCCACACTTACGTAATGTACTTGCAATAACCCTTATCCCTGAGTAGCTTCCGGGCCTTGATAAGTGGTGATCACTGTGTAAAAAAAAAAGTTACACTCCTCAAAGTTATTGTTACTAGAAGAGGGGATCAGTAAAAATTCATACAGCAGGTTGGTTTGAGAGAGAGGAGTTAATATAGTGTTAAAATATTTTTCATATGTTAGTTTACGAACATGTTAAAGTATGAGTAACTTGATATGATAAATGAAAAAAAAAAAAATTTGGTGCCCAAACTCTGAATATTTAAGACGGCAGGAGGGTTAATAAAATGTATATTAACTATAGATTTGGAGTACAGTTCAGTACAGGTATAACTGCAAATAAAGTATAAGCTATGGCGTATTCTGTATGTATAAAAGCATACATAGATATATGGGCATATTTTCAGTAGATACGAACATATGGAAATTGTAAATGTTAAGTATGTTTCTTATGTTTTGACGTTTAATGAAGGAAGACAACTTCACCTTTCATTTAAAATCCGGAAATTGTATTTTGCATAAGAAAGAGTATCGGTTCAGTTTTGTATTAATTATTGTAATACTATCTTCTATTTCAGGGAAAGAGAGATAAAGAATTGCTATTTAATATAGATCACTTTGAATCTAAACACAAGACTATGGTTAGTAAGTATCTATTTTATAGCTTAGCTGTAGGATAAGAATATACTCTAATGCATGCCTTAGCAGTAGAAATGCTTAGATGTTTAGTGTTAATGGATTTCTAAAAGGTCAGCCTGCCAAGGTTAAAGGTTGAAAGCTAAAGCTCCTCCCCACAATGTGCAATGTATGAGATTTAATGGCAGCTTGGGAAATGGAGCAATTGGCTAGTTTTCAGGAGAGAGGATTTTACCTTACAGAATAAAGTATAATTACACATTAGAATATAGAGTTTCGGGTAGAGTTTAGTAGTAAAAAAAAAAAAAAATTGGAATTATATTTTACATGCAAAACAGACAAAAACAGACATTTTGGAGGTAAAGTATCTCTTGGATGTAATTGGATAAACGTAGCATGCTAGCAGCAGTATTTGTGCAGTTTTGAGAGAAACAATTAGTACATGACAAGTCATGGCTCGTTGTTCTAGTCAGGAATTTAGGCCAGGCACAAAGCATCTCGAGTGAGTCACTGATGTTGTAACACTGCGCCTGGCTAATTTCGTTTTAAAAATAGTTTAATAGAGTATTATTAAGTGTTGTTCATATTATTAGCTCAAGAATAGGATAAAACAGTAAGGTAACATTCAAAATGATATTAGGAATTAAAATAAGAATTTGATGTATGATCACTGGATATTTGAGTTGATGCGGGAAAAATTTTGTAGCTATTCAGAAAAGATCTTAGTAGTGATATAACTGAGATTAAAGCCCATTTCAGTACAAATATAACTGAAAGTAAGATATCCAGTATAAGTGATTATATATAGATAGCAAGATGGCCATATTTTTAGTAGATATGAGCATATAGAAATTGTAGATATTAAGTATACTTTTTAAATAAAATTATTCTACCCTCTATCGTAGAAAGAATAGATCGTTGTTTTTGTTAAAGATAGAAATGCATTTTGCGTAAGCGTTTTTAACAATAGTTTTTTTGTCTTGACCTAAGGTTAAAAATAAATAGTAGTTCAGAAGGGGTAATTTAGGGTATTGGATTAGTTCAGAGCATTTGCAGTCAATTGTATGTCAGTTGAAATATGGAAAATTATTTTGGCAATGATTTTTCCCCATTTGGAGAGGGGGGGGTAACAACATTCAGTTTCAGACAAGACAAAACAGTTAGCAAGACAAAATAAAAAAATTTTTAAAATAAAGACAAAAAAGTAAGAATAAGAAAAGATAGAAAACAGGGCGTCAACATGTTCACAATTGTTTAGGAATAAAATGACTTTCAGAAAATATTTTAAAAAATATAACAAAAACGTATCGTCAGATTTAGTTTCCATGCATTCACCAAGGTTGTTGATGCCGAAGAGGTCGTAGCTCTCTCTTCCTCTTAAAAATTTGACTATATTTAGAGGAGAGAGGGTAATGCTTTACCTAGATATTGTGTGTGTGCTTTTATCTATCTAGCACCCGAGTCATATGAGGTGCCTTAAATAAGTTTCCAGACTTTTTCATATAGGCACTTTTATTGATAGAACAAACATTAAACTCTAGTCCCCTTCGAAGTAATCTCCTCCAGTTGCAATGCACTTGTTGTACCATTCTGACAACTTCTGGAAAGTCCCATGAAAGTATTCTTGTGTGAGTGTGTCATTGACCCTCATCACGACGTCTTTCATCTCCTCAATCGTCATAACGACAGCCTCTAAGGTTAGGGAATAACCAAAAGTCACAGAAAACAAGGTCTGGACTGTAGGGAGGTTGAGAAACTGTCTTGAAGCCCATCTTAGTCAAATAGTCTGTGACAAAGATGGAGTTGTGGAGTGGTGCATTATCCTGGTGGAAATGCCACTGACCCGATTTGAGAGATGCTGACCTTTTCTGACAGAATCTTTTCCTGAACTCCCTTAAAACCTTAATATAGTATTCCTTGTTGACAATCTGTTTAGTGAGAAACCAGTGCATGTAGATCATGCCTGTACTATCAAAAAATGGATGATCATAAGTTTCTGGGTGGATTGGCTCTGTCTGGCCTTCTTGGGTCTGGGAGAGCCAGCATCCTTCCACTGGAAACTCTGTCTCTTGGTCCCTGGGTCATAGCAGTAGATCCGTTTTTCATTGCAGGTCACCAAAGCATCAAGAACTGTGGGATCTGAATTGATCAGCTCAACAATCTCCCTGCTGTCATGATGTCTTTTTTTCTGATCTTCTGAGCACCCTTGGGATAAACTTTGTGCAAATCTTCCACGTCTTCAGTTCCTCAGGAATAATTGTGTGTACAGTTCCCACACTGACATCAAACTGTGCACTTATTGCCTCTATAGACACACAATGGTCTTTATCCATGAAAATTCTTTATTTAGCCAATCAACTCTGGTGTTCTGATTTCCTTACTCCTCCCACAACTCCTATCATCCCTCACAGACGCCCTGCTTTTCTTGAATCTCAAAACTGATGTTTGATTGATCTCGTGGCTGAAGATTTTAAATCTATCTTCTTCCTGGCTTGTCCAATTACAAGCCAGCTCTCAGTCACATGGCCAAGTGTATAAAACATGAAACTGGCAACACTCTCTCTTTCTCCCTGGCAACAGACAACATGGTTATCCTCATACATGGCCTTTTTTCTCATGCTACGGGACTCTTTAATCCTTTGTTAACATGTGTTACACACGTGAACTTCCTTTATCATGCTACAGGACTGCTCACATCGATACATAGACAGACACTCCTAATACCACTACAACGCAAAAACACATTGAATACTTATTTCTTATTCTTTCTCCGTTAACCTGCCTATCTAATCTACATCTCAGAACTGTCTAATCCTTTGTCCCCACTATTAGTGCCTACAACATGTGTACCCTGAACTATTCTCTCCTTCAACAAGCCTGTATAAAATTCAATCTATCCTTACACACAAGAACATTTTAAGATACTAACCCGTTTCTCTTATATACATGCTACTAACGAAGATGGCAAATGAAGTTGCTTTTAAATCTTAGAATGAGTCTTCTTTTCTTGTCTTTATTCTATAAATGGTTCAAAAGCAGTCTGGATCATTTCATATGTTTCTGTGGCATTTTGTCCCAGTTTAAAACAGAATTTTATTGCATATCGTTCTTCTAAAGTGTCATCACGTTCAGATTGCAGTTTTGAAATTCACCAGCTGTGACAAGCAGGCTTTAGTAGGATGTATTCGAATTCCTGCTGTAGCTGTCCATTTGCACCTGAAATCATAAAAATTGGTCAGTCATCTCATAATGTATAACAATAACATACTAAATTTTCAAGAGTCTATAACAATTTTAAATGCCTGTACAAGAGTCTGGAAACTTATTAAAAGCAACTGGTATTTTTTTTAACTTTTGAAACCACTACTATATATTGGGTATGTAAAAATCTCTACTATTATATGAAAGAAACTTTGTATGTGTGTGTGTGTGTATGTGTGTGAGAGAGAGAGAGAGAGAGAGAGAGAGAGAGAGAAAGAGAGAGAGAGAGAGAGAGAGAGAGAGAGAGAGAGAGAGAGCGAGTTCCCTATGGACTCCTAAACGGCCTGGCCGATTTTTTTTTTAATTTCACACAAATGTATTTTATGTGTCTGGCAGTGTTCTTAGATAGATTTTGTATCAGAATGTCTTTGATAAGTATTGAAAATAAAAAAATCCGATAGAAGAAGGATTTTTACTTCAGTTAACGCTTTATGCAGCTTTACATCACAAGTGCATTTGAGAAGTTTTATTAGCACACAAGCAGTGAGACTCATCATATAAAATCAACAGTAGGTTTTTTGATATGACAGAGGCGCGTTGGAAATGAATATTTCTTTTTAGAGCACAATTGAAGCATGATACTGGACTTTTGCAGTTTAAACTTTAATTCAAGCCATTATATCTAAAAATAATTTGATAAAATTAACAGTAGCTTCTCTCCAGTGTAATTTAAACTACAATGTATTTTCTTTTTTTTTTTTACACAGGAGTCACTACTTATCAAGGCCCGGAGGCCACTTGAGGATAAGGATTAATGGGTATACATTAGTCAATGTGATTATAGCGTAGTAAACATAAGTAGTGGGAATTTTGTAAATTGTATTACTTAGAGGGACGGTTCATCAAGAACTTGTTTATGTTGGACTTGAAGACAATCAGATTGTAGTCAGCTGGAGAACAGGCAAACAGAATAGAGTTCCACAGGCGTGCAGTTCTAAGAAAGAATCTTTGTTCATGGAATCTACATTTAGGTTTAGACACAGATAAAGAGTGTGGGAAAATTATTGATAGTGGTTTTAGCTAGACGAGTGTTTTTCGTGAAAGTTTGGCGAGGGGGGCATAGATTGAAGCTCAAATGAGCACTTGCCATAAAAATAACGATAAAGCAGAGACAGGCTCGCAACGACTCTTCTGTGGGAAAGAGGTTGCAGGGAAGAGAAAAGGGCATCCTCCCCCCCCATGCTCTGCTCACAGTTCCAGTTATTGAGGCTGAAGGCAGCTACATTGAATAGCTGTTAGCTCTACTACATAATCAAGCTACCTGATTTGATTTTTTTCAATAAAAGTTTTAAAATAAAGCTGTAGGGTTGTTTTCTTTAGGACGACAAACTTATCGTTCCATCCTGTATTTTGTCTGTATTTCATCTGTTGTATTATGTTAATTAAAATAAAAAATGTCAACATTCGCAGGATGTTGACCAGATGCCTTGTGTTGATTCTCAAAGGACCATCTGTAAATCATAACATTCTGATTTTTTTTTTAGAAGCCCACTATTTTTCATTGGTTTTGTGTCATTTATTCATGGTTGTTTTAGTGTATGTAGCAACACCAGACCCAAGCTTCTTTTATCAATAATCGTATCACAGAGATAATGTTTATCGATCCTGTATATAGAAATAACAGAGCACTATTAAATGTATTGTACATGTTTAAGATGCTTACAATAAAGAATGTAGATTAGTATTTGTTTAGTAGCTTGTAACAAGCAAACCAAGCATTTTCGAACCTATGTTTATTCACACATATCGAACATAAGTGATAGGTTATGTCATCGATTTTCCAACCACACCATTACTAGTCCAATTTTCTTTTCGGTTCATCGATTCCTCAACATGGTCTTTGATTTATACTTATCATATTTATTTACCTGCATTTGGTTTGATGTATTCTTTTACCAAAAATAAATAGAGTCAACGTTCACAAAAAAAAAACAAAAACAAAAAAAACAACAATAACATCATTGTTTGGTGCATTTTGTTCAGAAAGCCAGTATCTTCAGACAGCCTGATCTGGTACAACCAGATGCCCTAACAGGTATTACCACTCCAGGTCAAAGTGAACCAGGGTGCAATGGGAACTAAGGAGCAACTTCACATATATAGGAGTTGATTTTGTAATAGCATTCCATTACTAATCTTATTTCCTTTGTGGTCCATCTGTTGTATTCTATTCCCGGAAATAAGAAGGATCAACAGTCTCACGATGCAAACTGGGTCCCTTGTGTTGGTTATCAAAAATGTGGACAGCTGGGAGAATGCAATGGTGTTTCATTCTATATTAATAAACAAACTTTATTTGTCATTTTCGTTAGTAGCTTTGGTAGAAGAGAGAAACGTATTAGTCAGAGAGTTCATTGAAAGAGAGAGAGAAAAGTGTTCAATGTGTTTAAAGATAGATTTGATATCATGCCGGCTGATTGAAGAAGAGAATAGTTCAGTGTTCGTGCATGTACGTGTTTATAGCTAGTAGTTGCCAGGGCAAAAGCGAAAGAAAGGACAAAGTCTACAGTGTATTAATGTGTTGGCATGTATGAGTATGAGTTGTATATAGAATGATGAATAACGTTTGTGTGGGTACCGCACATTGAAATAAATGGTAGTTTGAAGAGAGTTATAGCTAGCTTGTTGTACTCACATCCTGCCTGTGGCCGCAGCCCCAGGCGAAGTCTGCCGTTGGTCAGACCAGCAAGAAAGAGAATTAAAGGTTTGTGATTTCACCTTTTATATACTTGGTCACGTGATTGAGAGCTGGCTTGTGATTGGACAAGCCAGGAGGAAATGGATTTCAAATTTCGAAGTTGTGAGAAGTAGCTTCTGCCTGTTTGTAGCGGTTGCTACAAAAGTCTCTGCTGAATATAATACCCAGATTTTTCTTCTGAACTCCATGACTTTTATATTTGTTATTATTTCATGGTTTTATTATTGTGTGTGGCAATACCAGGCTCTGTAATTCTGTAACAAGGATAATGGTGTGTATATAGTATTAATCACAAATGAAAATTGCATTCCAAGTAAAAACTATTGGTGCTTGTATAAAGACAAGCGACAGATCGATTTTTTAAAAATATGTCCTTTTAAGCAAAAACTATATTACTTAATTGTGCGCGAGCCTTTTCTAGTCTCACACAAAAACATGCGTTCACATCTCAAGCTATATAACTTGTCATATACATACGCGCACACAAACATAAGCGCGCACGTCCACACACTTACATATATTCACGTTCACGTATATACACTCACATTCACGTGTATACACACACACGCTAACATACACACATGTACTCACATACATGCACACGTACGCACACATGGGCAACGTCACTTCCCCTTTCAAAGGAAATCCACACATGTGCAAAAGACCACCGGAAACAACTATAAAAGCAAAAGCAATAAGCAGCTTCTTCCTTTTTCAATTCGGCTTCAGTGGCCTCTGTTTCGGGAGGCGCGTGCGCCCACGCACGTCACGTCCCCTGCTACTGTATGTCGGGCAAAGGCTAATAGACAGTACGTACACTTTATACGCTTTCTCTCTCCATGAACTGGATTAACATTCTCACTCTTTCTCTCTCTATATATACAACTTGTGCCTGAGAATACCTTCGCGTAGCTGACTGCTAACATGACGCACAGCTTTACTGATGTCAACCCTCTATCTTTTTCTTTGTCTACATGCTGAACTATCATTCCCATTTCCACTACATTACTCACGCCTCTTTCCACGTGCGAACAAACGATGGTGACTCAAACATGAGATGAACACACATTTTCTTTTCCTTCTATACTACCAGTCCGGCAACAAACAATGGTGCCACCCGCGCGGACATGAACACGTGTTATACCAAAAACATTTATTTTTCAACAGGAAATAAACGACACGTTTATTTTATCAAGCAATTGAGTTTTTGTTTCCTTCATTCCATTCGTTTCTTTATTTTCTTTTGTAACGGGATTAGGATTTATATATCCTAGTTCTCTACAATTGTCATGTCGAAAATAGTAATATATCCAATAGTATCCAATCCAATCCAATCCAAATAGTAATTCATCAAATAGAACAACTGCTATTGTATTTTTAGTAAAATTATGGCTGTCATTAATTGTGAAAAAAAGGGAGATAAATCGTGAAAAAAGAGAGATAAATCAGTTTGACAAAAATATAGTAATAAAAAAAAAATCAGTTCTAAAATATTAATTTTTTTTAAACAACAGCAAAACCTGTAATTTAATTAATTAAATTAATTAAAATTTAAATAATTTCCAGTTCTGTTTTCGTAAATTTATATAAAAAATTTTTTTTTTTAAATTAAAAATGTAATTTAATAAAATAATGAACAATAAGCAACATGTATGTGCAAATATTTTCCGATTCTGATGCCTAAAATATCATTCAAACATTTCAGAAATTATTTGGAAAATATTTTCAGTTCTGTTTTCCTTGATTTCTGCCACCATATACTCAGCAAGGTAAGAATCTACCATCTGAGAGTAGGTTCCATACTCAATCTCAATTCATTCCATTTTCATACTACATACTTTTCACATGGTTGATTGTTACCCCAGGTTTGGGATCTACAAAATTGGACTGGTGGTTTACTCGGAGATGTGTAAATCTTTTTGAATGAAGGGTGTCATATGCTTTCTAGCAATCTGACACTTGGAGGGATCCTTCTACCGCTCCAGAAGATATCTTACTACTGATGTAATTCTCTATCTGTATAAAAGCCAAGTACGTCCAAGGATGGAGTACTGCTGCCACATCCAGGAGCTGCTAAAAACAGTCTATCCTGCCTTGACAGAGTACAAAATAGACTTTGTGGCTTGGTGGGGGATGACCTTTTCTCTTCCCTGCAAACTCTCTCCCACAGAAGAGACGTTCCAAGCCTGTCTTTGTTTTATCGCTATTTCCATGGCAGGTGTTCGTCTGAACTCCATTCTCTGCCCCCCCCCCTGCCAATCTTTCACGAAAAACACCCGACTAGCTAAAACCACTGTCAATAATTTTCCCCACTCTTTATCCGTGCCTAAATCAAAACGTAGATTCCATGAACAAAGCTTCTTTCTTAGAACTGAACGGCTGTGGAACTCTCTGCCGCTTGCCTGTCCCCCCCCCCGAATTCAACTTGGCTGTCTTCAAGTCCAACACAAACAAATTCCTGATGAACCGCCCCCTTAAGTAATGATGCCTATCAAATCCCCAATACTAACTATAACTACGATACTATTCCACTGATTAGTGTACACACAATAACCCTTATCCCCGAGTGGCTCCTGAGCCTTGATAAGTGGTGACCCCCATGCGAAAAAAAAAAAAAAAAAAAAAGGCCACACATATCTAGGAAAGACCTTCCTAATAAAATATATTTAAAGAACACAGCACAAAAGAACAACAAAAATCTCTTTAACAATTTGAAATATTTATTTGTAGCAGGAACTGGCAGGTCGGACTGTGAAAAAGGAAGAAGGAACAGAAAGTTCTTTTTGAGGTTGTCGTCGGTCAGTCAGTACTGTGTCGTCCCCAGCTAATAGCAGTTGTCTCCAGTGGAGGCCGTCGATGCTAGAGCAGGATGTCCAGTGGACAGGGGACGAGAGAAGAGGTGTTGCTTGGTTGAAGGTCCAGTTCTGACTGACTGACGTTCCCTCAAGACGTTTTAGAGAGCAAATGAATCAATGCGCCCTGTTAGCTGATAGGTCAGCCTGTGGCCGAAGAACTCAAAGGGGGGCATTGATTCACCAGAGAAAATAGTTCTCTGTAACTGCTTTAATTTGTATTAATGTTATGGCGTCTCTGGAGGTCACTCTTTCCATGAATCCTGATTTGGTGGCCTTCTCATAGCCACTAAATACCCCAATTTGATGCTGCATATGAACCGTATGATATTTCCTATAACAAAACAAACTTCTGTCAACCTCTGCCACCTGGAATGTGTGGATGTCGCAGGAAATGTTCCACTCATAATTTGCGCATAAACATGCACCAATCTGCAATGGTGCCATTTTATGAAATTCACCATTCCTTATGTACGATGGTGTTGTCTGCACTTTATTTGTCTACAAATAAATTTTATTATGTCTTTGAGAGGAATTCTGCCAACTCTAATCAATTTGGACATCCTCCAGGTCCACATGAAACTATCAGCTAGTTGCTTCCTTTGTAACATTCCTATATCACAAGAACAAGTAATTTCACCAGCCAATAAGTTTTGCGATTGCAGAAACTCAAGCAATTTGGCTGGAGCTTTTTTTTTTTTTTTTTTTTTTTTTTTTTTACAAAGGCATCACCACATTATCAAGGCCCAGAGGCCACTCAAGGATAAGGGTTAAAGAGTGTACAGTAGAAGTTGGTCAATATAGTAATCATTAGTAATGAAAATTTGGTAAATTTAATAACTTATATGGAACGGCTCATCAAGAACTTATTTACCTTAGACTTGAACACAACCATATTGTAGTCAGCTGGAAAGCAGGAAAACGGAAGACAATTCCACAGGCGTGCAGTTCTAAGAAAGAAGCTTTGTTCATGGAATCTATGTTTAGGTTTAGGCACAGATAAAGAGTGGGGGAAATTATTGATAGTGTTTACAGCTAGACGAGTGTTTCTTGTGAAAGTTTGGCGAGGGGGGACCATAGATTGAAGCTCAGTTGAACACTTTCCATGAAAATAACGATACATCAGAGACAAACTCGCAACATCTCTTCTGTGAGATAGAGGTTGTAAGGAGGAGAAAAGGACATCTCCTACGAGGCTACGAAGTCTATTTTGAACTCTATCAAGGCAGGACAAGTCCTTTCTAGCAGCTCCTGCCCAGATGTGGCAACAGTATTCCATCCTTGGACGTACCTGGCTCTTATATAGATAGAGAATAGCATCAGCAGTGAGATATCTACTGGATCGATAGAAAGATCCCACCATTTTTCCAGCGGCCTTGGCAACAGATTTGATATACGTGTTCCATTTAAGATCAGGAGTAATGGTCAAGCCCAGAAGCTTGTCAAAACTTGAGGCCTCCTGAAGACGAGAGCCATTCATTTCAATTGATGACAAATGTGGATTAAAATGTTGATGATGTAAAGAGAGAAGCTTGGTTTTAGATGCTATTGAAAAAATAAAATAAATCTTTGAGGTTTAATATATTAGCATTCATATTGTGCTTCTCTGAAATTGGAGGTAATCTAAAATGTTGTTTCTAAGATAAGCAACATGAGTTATCAATCTTTACGGTCTAAAACATCTATGAAAAATGCAATTTTCCCAATTTTCTGTAAAAATTACTTTTAACTATAAATAACTTTTTCATAATTTTTAGATATATTACTATTTTCGACATGACAATTAAGTAAGTAATACTGTTTTTGCTTAAAAAACATTTTTTTCAAGTGAGGGCCACATCATGCTACCTCACATCTTTGAAGTCGGTTTCAAAGTCAACACCAAAGTGTACCTGTGCTGAAAAGTGTGGTGTTATCCTGGTGCAATCAGGTGGCCACTGGTAGACCATGATCATGGTAGTAGGACTCGGTACTGGCCCACAAGTTCAAAGAGACTCAGAGTTGGCTTCAAAAGGAGTGCTACGATTTCGTAGCCTTCTTTCACTGCCCCCCCTCCTCCTCCTCCTTCGACCTGAACCTGCTGGACTACTTCATTTGATCATACGTCGAGAACATCACCAACATGACCTCCCACAACACTAAAGCCAGCCTGATTGCCACGCTCCTGCTAGTGCTTGCGGAAAAGACATGCTCCCAGTTCCGGAACCGTATCAAGGCCGTGATTCTATAGCTGTCAGTCTACTACATTCAAGTTACTTGAATTGATTTTTGGAATAAAAGTTTTAAAATAAAGCTGGAGTGTTATTTTCCTTAGGTGGACAATTTTATTGTTTCATCCTGTACTCCCTGATTTAAGATTTTGAATATGTTTACTTTATGATATTTCATTGCTGACCTTTTTTTTTTTTTTTTTACATAGGCATCACCACTTATCAAGGCCAAGAGGCCACACGAGGATAAGGGTTAAAGAGTGTATAGTAGAAATTGGACAATATAGTAATCGTTAGTAATGGAAATTTGGTAAATTTGTTAACTTACATGGAACGGCTCATCAAAAACTTGTTTACATTAGGCTTGAAGACAACCATATCGTAGTCAGCTGGAAAGCAGGAAAACGGAAGACAATTCCATAGGCGTGCAGTTCTAAGAAAGAAGCTTTGTTCATGGAATCTATGTTTAGGTCTAGGCACAGATAAAGAGTGGGGGAAATTATTGATAGTGTTTTCTGCTAGATGGGTATTTCTTGTGAAATTTTGGCGAGTGGGGGGGGATCATAGATTGGAGCTCAGTCGAGCACTTGCCATGAAAATAACGATAAAGCAGAGACAAACTCGCAACATCTCTTCTGTGAGAAAGAGGTTGCAGGGAAGAGAAAAGGACAACTGTAGTTTTCAATCCGCAATTGAAAAGTATAAATATGTATTTTTTTCTTTTGAATTAAACGTGAATATTAAACCTGATTTACTAGTTTTGGAATGCAAATTTGAAGAGAAAGAAAAATTATTTCTAAAAAAAAAAAACTCAGACCAAATTCAGAACACTGACTCAGGAAAATAATTATTTTGTTTTCAGTTCTGTAAAAATAAAAACAAACCTGCCTGCGTTTTTCCTTTTGAAGTTGGAGATGGAAAGTTGGGAAGTAATAGGCCTGCATTATTCCCATTATAGACTGACAACAATACCGCGTGGAACAAACCTGGGAAGAAAGAGAGTGTCTTGTTGGTTTAACGTTTTATAAACTCGGTCACGTGACTGAGAGCTGGCTTCTGATTGGATAAGCCAGGAAGGAAGTGTATTCAAAATCACCATCCGCAAGAATTCTCTCCTACTCGTGTTAATTGCAATTTCATCTGCTACATAAGCAAATATCACACTCTTAAGTTGCAGTCATAAGTAAGAACTTATTTTCCCTCATGGAGAAATGTCCCTGCTAGGTGATTTGGTCACATACTGACCAATTAAGATACATTAATTTGATCTGCCTGCTGAGAAATTTCTTCAGCCCATTTGGGAATCACAATCAGTCAGCAGAGAAAACCCTAGAGGCAATGTGGTAATACATCTCTTTCCCTTCTCTCTCTTTCTCTCCTGTCCTTATCGACTGGACTCTTCGGCATTAATGATCTTCAACTGAGGATAACAGTTGACCGACCTTCAACAGCCTTACCTTTCTTTCACTGTCCGACTCTCTTCAACTTATATAAATCCTTTCATTGTGTCAAAAGAGGTTTTGTTTTTCCTTCCATGCAATATTTTCATTGCACAGAACTAATATATCGATGTATCTCACAAATCTACATGTCCACTGTAGTTTCATATTATCTAGATTTTTTAGACAACTGTTCTGATCTTGAGTGCTATTTTCACAACGTTTTGGTCAGTGTAACATTCGACCTTCTTCAGGTGTATCCTGTCGAATTTGAGAATCTTTCTATTGAACTCAGGAATCTCTACAGAATTTTGAACATAACCTCTTTAATTTAATAATTAAGTATGCTCTTTTTCCATTACACTGGTAGAAATCCTTGTCTGCAAAGACTTGTGGCGTAAAAGTTGTAAAAGTTACACTCTTCTGGAAGTTGAAGATTCAATCCTCAGTGCGGGTTACAGCGGGATGACACTAAAAATGGTAATGGATTTGGGAGTGTGTAATTTACTCAATAAATATCATCATGGATCATTTCGAAATCAAATTGTATCATATCTTTTGTATCATTTATATACTAACTAGTGATGGGACGATTCCAATATTTTTCCCGATTCTGATACAATTACCGATTCCGATTCTTTAAAAATCACTAATTATTTAACTATAAGATTGTTATTTCCTCTGATTTTCATAAAAAACATGTTAAATATGCAGATATTTTCCTAAACGTATATATATATATATATATATATATATATATATATATATATATATATATATATATATACTTACACTTGTGGAGGATGATCTATCGATTTTAGCTTGACTGGTAATTGAAAATCAATAAATATTTATTATTTTATCATTATTACCAGTAATGGAAGATTTTGGTTTAAACAAAATCAAATAAAAAAGACAATTCAAAGAATCGTTTTGCCATCGGAAAATAGGCATCAGTTTTTCCGATTTCGCTAGCGATTCCAATACTCCCAAATCTCCTGATTTTTCCGATTCCTGATTCCAATTAATCGTCCCAACACTAATACTAACACTACTTAGAGATGGGATGAGTCTGCATTTTCCAAAGCTTTTATATCCCAATTTTCAGAGTTTATTGACTGTAACCGGAATAGTATTTAACGATTGTTTTGCTTTACAGCTTTACATCATATCAACCCTTTTCAGGTTATTTAAATTCAGTCATTTTGGTAATAGATTTTATGCTTCGAGTTTTTATATTTTCAAATATTTATTTGTGATGTTTGGTTTGGTTGTTTTCGAACATAACCATTTATTTAGTTTAATAATCAAGCATGCTCTTGTTCAGCTACACTGGTAGAAATCCTAGTCCGCAAAAACTTGTGGCGCAGTGGATAAAGTATTCGTTAAAATTCAGTTGTAAAAGGTACACTCTTCTGAAAGTTGAAGATTCAATCCTCAGTGCATGCGATACTCAAAATACAACTGCGAGTTACTTAGGACTTCTACCCCATCATGACTGAGTAAAAGCGAGCATGATACCTATGTAGGGGAATATAGGCAAAGAACACCGATTAAGATACACCGGTTTTTAGTTTCAGTGAATCAATCAACTATGAGACTCCTAATACTTACAACAGCTATGTTGATTAAATAAAGAATTCTATTCAAACTTGCACGAGCCTTTTTCAAGTCTCACACAAAAACACACATTCATATTTCAAGCTATGTCATATACATACGCGCCCACGTCCACACATGTACACATATTCACGTTCGCATACATACACTCACATGCACGTGTATATATGCACACATATGTACTCACACATGCGTACACGAATGCATACATGGACGACGTCACTTCCGCTTTCTAAGGAAATATACACATGCGCAAAACACCACCGGAAACGAGTATAAAACAAAGAGACAAGCTGTTTCTAAGCCTTTTAGGACTAGCTCTCAACCAGAGAGGTTGGGCTAACCAGTCGCCTCCCTTTCGGGAGGTGCACGCTCGCGCGCGTCAACACCCCTACTACTATGTATGGGGCACAAGCTAAAGACCGTCTGTACTATTCACACTCTTTCTCTCTCTATCTACTACTGGTCCCTGAGAACACCTTCGCGTAGCTGACTACTAACTGATGTCAACTCTCCTATCCACTCTTTTGTCTACACGCTGGACTATCATTCTCATTTTTCACTACAACACTTATTTCTCTTCCCACGCGCGAACAAACGATAGTGACCCGAACTTGAGATGAAAACACATTTCCTTTTCTTGCTACAACACCAGTCGTGCAACGAACATTGGTTACATACGCATGGACATGTTATAACTAAAACGTTCATTTCTTTCAACAGCAAATAAACAACGTTTATCTTATCCATTAATTGAGTCTTTGTTTCCTTCAGTTCCATTCGTTTCATTATTCATTTGTAACGGGATTGGGGTATTTATATATCCTGGTCCCCTACAAATTTGCATGCAGATTTCCGAGTTCAACAGAATCCAAATAATCAATCCTCATCCACTGTAGTTTGTTGAATCATTCATTGTTGAATCATTCATTGTTGAATCATTCATTGTTGAATCATTCATTGTTGAATCATTCATTGTTGGATGCTTGGAAGTAAATCTTTTATGAAATTGGATCAAATAAAGGAAGCCACAAAGCAGAGCGTTACTAATAATGTATGTTAAATTGAGGCACAACAAATATACGACACAACAATTGCTCCTGATGATTCTCTATTCTTGTGATATTTATGTACGTCATTCGAGCAACCTGGGATTCTTATGGCAAGAACAAGAAGCAACCGATTTTAATTTAAACAAATTGGCATACTGTTTTTTCTTTTCACTAAACATCTTTTGTAAAAAATAAACAAGTTTTTTTTTTTTTTTTTTTTTTTTTTCCCAGACTGATGAGCTGAGATTTGAAGGAATTACATAATTTGTTGATAATTTCACTTTTCATTCTCATTTTTCTTTTTTTTTTTTTGGTAAACATTTTCCATTAAAAAACTTACTATAAAAAACCATTTACGATTTAAAAAAGTAAACAAATAATTTTTCTTTTAACTTAAGGGAATTTTTTCTTCCTTTTTTGAATTATATTTCTAAAAAAAAAATCGTTATCTTTAAAAGTCTGAAGAAAAAAAACTTGTTTATGTTTTTACAAAATTAAAAAAAAAAAAAAACAGTAGGAGCACTTTTTCGTGCTTTAATTTGTTGCGTCTTAATTTATCATACCTAAATTTATTGTGTCTATATATATCACACGAATAAGGAATCAGCAGCAGCAATTGTTCTACCTTGTACATTTATTGTGTCTTAATTTGGCCTACATAATTAGTAAAACCACTCAAAATGCTTACGAAATGATCCAAATTTATTATGAAACTGAATAGAAAACGTTCATTTCATAACTAGCAAGGCGCCCGGCGCTGCCCGGTCATAAAATACACTTATATATGATATTTTAATTTATGCAGATTTCGTATTTATTATTATAAAGCCAATTCTATATTGAATATTGTATTGTATCCAATATATCGTAGTGATTTCAAAAGCAAAAAAAAAAAAAAAAAAAAAAAAATGACTTGGGTGTCATCAACTAAAATTGAAACCCAAACCAAAACATACAGCACTCAAGCCTTAGTTGTTACCATTTGCACTATCGTGAGTTGCATATGAAATAACTAAAAATGAACTAGCATTAACATATAAATGTATATATATTTGCACATAGATACAAGGGTAACTTTAAGCCGACTTATACCTGTCAGGTTCCAATTTCTTTCAATTTTGACCCTTAGTAGCTATTTTTACTGGCTAATGACTCATAAAAAAATGGACCACAAAAAATGCAATTATTTAACTTGCCTTGATCCAATCTGCGACCTCATGTCTTAGAGGAGATGCAGTTGGAAAAAATGGGGATAAACGGACAGACATAGTGAGTTTATATATGATTACAAAATATACATAAAATATTAACAGCAGTAATAATAACAATGGTTACAGACAGCAGCAGCAGCTGGGAGGTGATGGTGGGTCAGTGGTTAACGATGCAGACTGATAATGTGCATGTGCCAAGTTCAAACACCTCAGAAACACTTTCACTTAGGAACGTTGAAAATGAAAAAAAAATAACAGACATTTAGCTGGTTCTCTGTGATCTAACTCTGGATTCAGTGACTGTTCTGTATTAGGTATCAATAAAAGTCTCTATCAGCATTTTACTAATAATGGATATTTTCAATTAATTTTTTATTTAATAAATGAGTCACTGCTTATCAAGACGAAAAGTAGCTTGAGGAAATTATTAATGAGATATATGAATTCTGAGTTGAACAATGAAAAACAGTATGAGGTGATTGAAAATGATAAATGAGTGAACTCGTAACTCTCGCTTCCTGTAGTCCTCACATTCCATGAGCAATAGTTCTTCAAAGAAGAAGAATTGTTGTTTTCAGGGTCAGAATTGACATTGCGAAGTTAAAAATCTGATTAAGAGCAAAATAGAATGTATTAAAATAAATAAATCAATGACTATAATATACTAGCATGTTGCCCATCGTTGCCTGGTCATAAAATATGCTTACATGTATTTTAATTTTTGCAGATTTCATATTTATTATTATAGAGCCGATCTTCTATCGATTGTCATATTATACCTAATATATAGTAGTGATTTCAAAAGCTAAAAAAATTACTTGGATTCCATCAACTTGCAATAGACAGAAGCACCCTAGCTAATTAGGGAATACAGTAGAACCCAGGGATACAGCATTAATCCGTTCCGCAGTTAGGATTTTAAAGTGAAATCACAGAATGGCAGGACATAAGCAAACTTTTATACGGTACATATTAAAAATTAGTGGCAAAATACAGTATATAATACACATGTATATAATCAGGGTCTGGAAAAACATCATATTCCACATCGTAACATGAAAAAAATATATTCTAAGGCCACCGTATCCTGGGGTTCTATGGTACATAAAACTTAAGAGCATCGTAAATTTTGAAAATTTGACAGTGATATATGCTCATTCATGCAGCATTGAGGCAGCACATTTAATACAATCCAAAAGGAGATCGTCAGTAAATCTCTGAGCAAACACCAGTGTGATTATACAGTAGATCAATTTTTTTTTTACATAGGAGTTAATACTTATCAAGGCCTGGAAGCCACTCGACGATAAGGGTCAATAAGTGTACAGTAGTCAATGGGATAATATCGTAGTAATTTTTAGTAGTGGAAATTTGGTAAATTGGCTTACTTAAGGGAACGGTTCAACAAGAATTTGTTTACATTGAACTTGAAGACGACCAAATTGTAGTCAACTGGAAAGCAGGCAAACGGAAGAGAGTTCCACAGACACTCAGTTCTAAAAAAAGAAGCTTTGTTCATGGAATTTACATTTAGGTTTAGGCACAGATAAAGAGTGGGAGAAATTATATATAGTGGTTTCAAAGTGTTTTTTGCGAAAGTTTGGTGATGGTAGATCATAGATTGGAGCTCAGACGAGCACTTGCCATGAAAAAAGCGATAAAGCAGAAACAGGCTTGCAGCATCTCTTCTGTGGGAAAGAGGTTGTAGGGAAGAGAAAAGAGCATCCCCCACTAGGCTATGAAGTCTATTTTGAACTCTGCTTCTAGCAGCTCCAGCCCAGATGTGGCAACAGTACTCGATCCTTGGACATAACTGGCTTTTATATAGGTAGAGAATTGCATCAGCAGTGAGATATCTCATGGATTGATAGAAGGATCCCACCATTTTTCCAACGATCTTGGCAGCAGATTTGATGTATGTTTTCCATCTCAGATCAGGAGTAAAGGTAGATTCCATGAATAAAGCTTCTTTCTTAAAAGTGCACGCTTGTGGAACTCTCTTCCGTTTGTCTGTTTCCCACCTGACTATAACTTGGATGCCTTCAAGTCCAACATAAACAAGTTCCTGTTGAAAAAAAAAAAAAAAAAAAATTAATCCCAAAGTTTTCATTTAGTACTTTCTGGTGGTTTATGTAACTTAACCAGAATATGCTGACAATAACGCAGTTTGTAATCTGCATAGGTTCACAATTTTCATAGGAAAAAAAAAAAATAGAATTCAATTATCAGTAAAAAAAATAAAATATATTAAATAATCGGATTTCTATTCTCATCTTGGTTAATTCATAACATTTCGACCGATGTAAACTCGGGCCTTCTTTAAATGCATCATTATGAACTTGTGAATTTTTTATGCTGATTCAGGAAGTTATATGGAATATGGAATTGTGAACTCAAAATAAGATTGTTTTTGTCTCATCAGGCAATAAGTATTAAGTATTAAATATTATATATATATATATATATATATATATATAGAATAAATGACAAAAATTTATATTCAAAATTCATGATGTTGACAATCTTATAGTTTATTCCTTTAAATCAGTTGATTTATACAATTCTTGATAGTATCTGTTTCATAGCACAAAATCAATCACTTAATTATTATATCAATCAGTGAATCTATTATGCCCTTAACTCATCAGAAGAAATAGCAACAATCAATCCGTCAATATATATATATATATATATATATATATATATATATATATATATATATATATATATATATTATTATTATTATTATTATTGTTATGTTATCAAAGGGTAACTCTTTAACAAAGGAAAACTTATCAAGATATGAAAAGACAAACAAACAATAATATTAAATATTAAAATTAAATGAAAGATGAGGAATAAAAGTTATATATAACTTTATATCATCAAAAGAATAAAGAAAGGTTAAAGAGAAAATTAAGAATAAACTTCCTTAGGCCATGGAATTTCGAAGCTAAATGTTTCTCATCAGAGGAGAAGAAGGGCCAGAATTATACAAAATGCAAAAAAACTGGCTTAATGACATTTAGATATGAAATGGGAGCAAAAGAATGGAATATTTTTTGTACTATTACCTAGATATATACTATTCCTTCTATTTACTCTTATATGTCGTCCATACTTTTTAATTACTATTATCGTATTCCTTCATTCTCATTTCATATCTAAATGCTATTAAGCCAGTTTTTTCTATATTGGCATTTTTGTATAATTCTGGCCTGTCTCCTCTTCTGATGAGAAGTATTTAGCTTCCAAATGCCATGGCCTAAAGAGTTTTTTTTCTTAATTTTACCCATTAACTTTTCCTTATTGTTCTCTCTCTCTCTCTCTCTCTCTCTCTCTCTCTCTCTCTCTCTATATATATATATATATATATATATATATATATATATATATATATATATATATATATATATAATAAAAATCTTAATATTGAAAATATTCAAATTTTCAAAACCTTTATAAACCGGTAAGGAAGGTATACAAAATTTTAAATATTCAACAAGGCGTACAAATAAAACAAGATAAACCATTATTCCATAGAGTTTCGAAGAGAGCAATCCTTCTCATCAGAGGGAAGAGGTTTGCAAAATATACAATAAATTAATGCATCATAGGAAACAAGCAATATGAAATTTTTCATATTTGCATAAAAAAAGTCATTTAACAGTTTTTAGACAGTTTGTAGGGATTCAAAAGAATGGGAAAAAGAGAGAAAAAAGATATGATATGATAAAGATCCAATATATATATATATATATATATATATATATATATATATATATATATATATATATATATATATATATATATAGCCAGTAGAGTTTAGTTTCCTAGAAGTACATCCAATGAAACAACATGTGTCTACCAAAGTAGTGCTCAATGAGTGAACAGAGCAAGTATATTAATTTTATTTATACAAACATTAATGGCTACATATGTGCATACATGTTTCTGTAATCACCCACGTTGGGGGATTACGTCTTCAGGCCAAGAATTACCGTCACGGTAATTCTTGGCCTGAAGACGATACCAAACTTTTACCAACTTTTCTTGGAATTTATTGTTATTGGATATTCTACTCTTCACCCGACCATCCATTCACGTGAAATCTTTATTTATTTTTTTATTTATTCCCTCTGCTTCACTATTGTTTCACCAAGTAAGCTCTATGGCTTACTTGTAGTTTCACTAAATACTTTGCAAGCAAAATCCGATTCCGCATTTTGCTAATTCCTACCCTCTGATGAGAAGGAAAGTATTTCTTTCGAAACTCTGTGGATTAAGGACAATCCACTTAATTTATGTTCCCTTTTTGAAAATTAAATGTTCTTAACTCTTCTTAAAGTGTTTTTAACATGTTTTATTAATTCTTTGTTCTTATTATAAGCTCTGTTTCCTATTTGGTTTTATTGAGCTTTTACATCTGGTTAGGATTACTTATTAAATATTAAGTCTTTAATATTTATAATATACTTTAAGTTTGCTATTTTGGATTATCTTGATAAACTTAATTGTAATTCTTATATATATATATATATATATATATATATATATATATATATATATATATATATATATACTAGCAAAAGTACCCGTCGTTGACTGGGTTCAAAAACAGCCTACAGAAAATGGACTCTGATTTATTAAAGTACTAGCGAGGGGTACCCGGCGTTGCCCGGGTGTTTGGAGGTGTGTGTGGAAACTCTGGGTGTGGAGTGGGGGGGGGGGTTTAAAAAAAAATGTAAGTATGAGGATCGAACTCGAACCCTTGAGGCAAAGTTGTAAATTAAAGTGTGAAAAAAAAATGGGCAACGTTAACCATTGCCCCACTGTGACATACTAACAGAAGCACGTTTGAATTTATTTAATTACTTGGATTTAGCAGGTGCCCGTTTTAATGAGTTAATGAGGTCAAGTTTAACTGCGGGATAGTATTTCATTTACTGCTGAACGCTTCCCCCCCCCCCAAGATGTTATAGGAAAAAGACTAACCAACATGCGGCGAGCGACAAATGTTGAATATTTATCTTCCCGAAATCGAACAAATTAAATAGACAGGCGAGCTTCGTTGTTAACTGTGAGATATTACGATTTATATGTGATATAAATGTTTTAAAAAGTTGTGAAGCGAGCGAACGCTTCTCTGAAAGAAGCCTTTAGTAGACACACAGAAAAAGCGAACACACATGCATACATACATACATACATACATACATACATACATACATACATACATTTTCGCTTTTATATTTATAGATGATAGCTTATGAAAAGGAAGGGTTGTAAAGAGATAGCTTCGAATTCGGGGGTATCAAAAGCAAAGCAAAATATGATGAAAGTAAAAATAAAATAGATAAACCCCATAATTTATTATACCATACCTGTTCACACTGAAACACTTATCACAATATTCTGTGGATTTATTTAAAAAAAAACCTTGTTAAACTTTGTGACATATTTCCATTCTATGGAGGTCAGGTGCGAACGAACATCCCGTAATTTTATTTTATTATACCATATTTCTTCAAACTGAAACATAATTATCAAAGTATACAAAGCAGATAGATATAAAACGTCTTTATTAAAGTTTGTGCCTATTTCCATTCTATGGAGGTGTTGTGAAGGAACATAACTGGCTATACACCGGTTACAAACTGTATATATATATTGGACTGTTTGGCAGACAGCGGCAGACAGCGGCAGACAAGCAGTCGCAGTAAGACGGATAGTCTTACGTGTTGATTATCAGACTTTCTTCCCCATACTTGTTACTATGTACTTCTATTTACCTTAGGCGAGCAGCCTTACGTTTCTGTATTATAAATAAACCCCATTACACATACCACTCGGTGTAACTCACGTTTGTCTTTATTTCCTAAGTATTTAGGAATATAACAATGGCGACGAAAGGATGTTCTTTCTCTTAACAGAGATAAATTACCGTACCAAGGACTGTGTACAATGCAAGGATTTTTTGTTTTACGAAAAAAACAAACTACACAAGGATTTTTGACCACGTGCGTCAATGAATTTAAAAAATTTTCCTACCTAAAGTAGCGAAAAGTACGGATTTTTCTTCGTAAAGAACTCACAAGAAATTATAGAAACATGTTCAAGGTAAAGTGGAATTTATATTTATTTTGACAAGTAAAAAAAAAAAAAAAAAAAAAAAAAAAAAGAATTATTTTACAAAGCCTGTTGAATTACTATGGATGAACTTTGTTGAAACGTGTTGTGTCTGCATATTGCTACTAATTTACGATATACGTAAATTTACGATTTTTCTTTGGAATTATTGTGTAGAATTCGAAAAGACATTTTTGTACTAGAAGCTAACATGGAACAATTAGCAGAGTTAACTAAGGCTCTAGCCCTTAGCACAAAAACTGGGTACTGATGAAAACACCAAGTATGCAAATCTAATTCTACCAAAAAAACCGGAGGAGGTTTTGTTCGAGGAAACAATTAGTACCTTGTCGAAAATATTTGATAAAAGGGATAGCCTATTTCACTCTAGATACAAATGTTTGAACATTCAGAAGGCAGAAGCTGAAGACTATCTAGAATATGCTTGCACTGTGAACTGTTTATGCGAATCATTTAAATTGAATGAAATTTCCGCAGACCAATTTAAATGTTTAATCTTTGTACAAGGTCTCACAGCACCAAGGGACAAAGATATACGTTCACGGATCCTAACAATTATGGAGGCGGATCCTAACATAACATTGCAAAAAGTCACTGAAGAGTGTCAACGTCTGATTAACATAAAGAAAGACAACACTTGCATTGAAGAGAAAAATATTTTTAAGGTGCAGCAAGTAAAAAGGCAAGGGACCACAAGAAAGTCCAGGTTCCAAGAACACAGGATCCTTAAAGGATACAAAGACCCAAAGCTAAAGTGTAAATGTTGTGGTAGTTTAAGACACAACAATAAGACCTGCTGGTTTAGGAACAAAATATGTTATGAATGTGGTCTCAGAGGTCACAAGGGAACATACTGTGCCCAGAAGAAAAGACAAGGGACCGATAATGTAAATACGCTTCGCATGAATAAAGAAAAAAGCTGCGAAAGACGGAAATATGTTGATGTTCGGATAAATGGACATCTGGTTACATTGCTTCTGGATAGCGGTGCAGATATTAGTATTATAAATGAAGATATATGGAAAAGGATAGGTCGACCTGAATTAACGAAAACCAGAAAGACGGCGAGAAGTGTGTGCGGCAAAAGATTAGAGTTCAAGGGAGAATTAAAATGCAAAGTGACATTCGCTAACCAGACTCATAAATCCAAAGTGTACGTCGTACCAGGAAAGAATACATGCCTGTTTGGGGTAGATTGGATTGTCCTGTTTAATTTATGGGAGAAACCCATAAATTCGTTTTGTAACGTTTTAACTGCAGAAAAAGCAAACCAAAGGGAAGACTTCCTGAAGGATTTGAAAACTGAATTTCCCAATGTTTTTGCCGAAGGACTAGGACTCTGTATTAAGACAGAGGCAAAATTTGAATTAAAGAAAAATGCCACTCCAGTATTCAAACCTAAAAGGAATGTGCCTTTTTCAGCGATGGACGCAATCGAAAAAGAGTTGGATAGACTTCAACAACTGGAAGTCATTGAAAAAGTTAACCACACAGATTGGGCAAGTCCAACCGTGTATGTAAAGAAAAAAAATAACAGAATAAGGGTCTGTGGAGATTTTTCAACGGGTTTAAATGACTGTCTATTGGACCATAATTATCCCCTTCCGTCCGCAGAAGATCTGTTCTCTAAGCTTAACGGAGGAAAAATTTTTTCTAAGATAGACCTCTCAGATGCTTACTTGCAAATTAAGATCAGCGATGAATGCTCCAAATACTTAGGCATAAATACTCATAAGGGCATTTTTAAGCTAAAGAGGCTTCCTTTTGGATTAAAGGTTGCTCCTGCTATTTTCCAGCAAATTATGGACACGATGCTGGCAGGGTTGGAATTTTCAATGGCCTACCTTGACGATATCCTAATTAAAAGTGAAAATTTGCAAGATCATAAGAAGCATGTAAAAGAAGTATTCAAAAGAATACAGGAATTTGGTTTTAAATTGAGCCCAGAAAAATACGATTTTTTTATAAAAAAAATTAAATATCTAGGTCAAATAATCGACAAAGAGGGTCGAAGACCGGATCCACAAAGGACTGAAGCAATTGAAAAGATGCCTGCTCCAGATTCAGTGACAAAATTAAAATCGTTTTTGGGATTAGTTCAATACTATGCAATTTACATCCCTAACATACATAATTTAAGAGCTCCTCTTAACGAGTTACTGAAAAAGGGTGTTAAATGGAACTGGAATAAGGAATGTGAATCTGCTTTCCAAAATATCAAAAGATGTCTACTGTCAGACTTAGCATTGGCACATTTCAATCCAGAAAAGGAACTAATACTAGCAACGGACGCCAGTGATTACGGTGTTGGCGCTGTATTACTTCACAAGTATGAGGATGGTAGGACAAAAGCTATCGCCCATGCTTCAAGAACGTTGGTTGCAGCGGAGAAAAATTACAGCCAAATTGAAAAAGAGGCGCTGTCGATAATATTTGGAATTACAAAGTACAATCGATTTCTCCATGGACGATCTTTTATTTTGCAAACCGACCATAAACCCCTACTTACCATATTTGGATCAAAGAAAGGCATTCCCACACATACTGCGAATCGATTACAGCGATGGGCTGTAACCCTCTTAAACTATCAGTTTAAGATGGAACATGTATCCTCAAAAAAGTTAGGACACGCAGATGCATTATCACGGTTGATCCCTAAAAGAAGCGAAAGTTTCGAAGAAACGGTAATTGCTGCGCTTAAAGACGAAAGTGAATGTACAAGTTCAATGTGTAATATGATACGTGAACTTCCGGTAACTTTCGAAAAAATAAAAAAAGAGGCAGTAAATGACATTTTCATTAAGAAAATGAAAAATCAATTGGGATGGATAAAAAAAAATAAAAAGGTAGATCAAACAACGCCTTTTTCCATCTGTGAAGATGTGCTCATGTATGGTGAGAGGATCGTAATTCCACTAACGTTACAGAGGAAAATTCTGAAGGAATTTCATACAGGTCATCCGGGCATTTCGAGAATGAAATCCCTTATGAGAGGATATGTGTACTGGCCTGGTATGGACAAGGAAGTTGAAAAATGTGTCAAGACATGCAGAGGATGTCAATTAGCAGCTCGAGATCCTCCAGTAAAAACGACGCCATGGCCAAAGACGGACCTACCCTGGTCACGTCTGCATATTGATTATGCGGGACCTATAAATGGTTATTTTTACTTGATTATTGTAGATTCTTTTTCAAAATGGCCAGAAATATTTAAGTTTAGACATCCAACAGCAAAAAACACTGTGAGTGCGCTTAATGAAATTTTTAGCCGTTTTGGAGTGCCAAAAACCTTAGTGAGCGATAATGGAACAGCATTTACTGCTCATGAATTCAAAGAATTCTGTGACTCACTAAATATTCTACATATGACAACACCTGTGTACCATCCACGATCGAATGGGTTGGCCGAAAAATTTGTAGATACGTTTAAAAGGGCACTTAAGAAAAATCTTACTACGGACACAGACGAACAATGTATTCAAACATTTTTAGCAATTTACAGGGTGACACCAAATCCTAATAATAATGTCAATTCTTCCCCGGCTGAGCTAATGTTTGCAAGAAAGATAAGATCTGTCTTCGATAGGCTGCTACCAGAGAAAAAGAAAGTTTTCAAAAAAGAAAACCTTAATACCAAGTGCTTCTCCCCAGGTGAAAATGTATATTTCAAAAATTTTCAAAATGGACGAAATCAGTGGGTTGAAGGTATTATCAAAAAAAGGATTGGGAGCATGGTCTATACCATCCAAGGATTAAGTTTTGTCTGCAAAAGACACAGAAATCAAATACGTCCCAGACTGTCTCCAAATGTGGAAGAGACACCAATGGAAACATTGTGCGATATTTTTGATATACCAAAACCAGCGTGTGTACCGCAAACAATGAATATTTCGCCTGAACCGACCATACGGGCTGGACAGAAACCTTTACCCCGGGTAACGCTGACCAGAAGGAAAAGCGCAAGAAAGAGAAAAGTTACCAGGAGATTAAGCCCTGACCCTAAAAGGAAGAGGTATTTAAGCTAAAATCAGGAAGATTTCAGCTTCAGGGGGAGGTGTTGTGAAGGAACATAACTGGCTATACACCGGTTACAAACTGTATATATATATTGGACTGTTTGGCAGACAGCGGCAGACAGCGGCAGACAAGCAGTCGCAGTAAGACGGATAGTCTTACGTGTTGATTATCAGACTTTCTTCCCCATACTTGTTACTATGTACTTCTATTTACCTTAGGCGAGCAGCCTTACGTTTCTGTATTATAAATAAACCCCATTACACATACCACTCGGTGTAACTCACGTTTGTCTTTATTTCCTAAGTATTTAGGAATATAACAGGAGGCCAGTCGCGAACGCAGACTCCACAATTTTATTATACCATCCCTGTTTAAGTTAAAACATACTTATCAAAGTATTCTTATGTACATCTATATCAAAAACACTTGTAAACGTTTTTTTTTAATTTTCAAATTTTTCATTTCCATACTTTGTGGACCAGGCGCGAATGCAGACCCCACAATTTTAATGAACCACCGTTCTGCCAGATCAAACATACCCATTCCTGTGTCTCAATACATCTTCTATCATTATATGTAATCAGTTTTTTAAAATAATCAACCATATAGGAGCTTATTCGTGACCACACACACACACACACACACACACACACACACACACACACACACACACACACACACACACACACACACATTCAGCTTTATATTACATATAGTTGTTATAACCCATAGTAAGAATTGAACCTTTAACCCCAAGAAAACGCATTTATAATTGACTGAACATCAACACCTTTATCTGTTGCTCCATGGGTCCATGTCCGTAGAAATGCTGTGAAAATGGCAACCAGCATGAGACTTGTAATCTGAATCATCTACATTATGAATCCTCATCTAAAAAAACTCAAAACATCTATAATATAAATCTCACCTGTCTGTTTAAATGTATGTATGTCTGCCTAAAACTTTTGACAGAGGCGACGGATTTTTATGAGATTAGTATCGTTTTGAAGCTCGGCCCTTCAGACGACAAATATCGAAAAATTGGCTATCCTTCACCCTCAACCGGGCACTTTTCTACAAAGAGGGGTCGCTTTTTTCGCCAATATTTTCGAAAGTCATCCCCTCTTTGCAATTGAGTAGCCTTAATTTAAACCTTCTGCACTTCTGGTTTGGCGGCAAAGATGCCACGTTTTTTTTTCACATTCTTTTCCTCCTTCATGGTACGGGTTCGAGCCTGCCTGCCTACTACCACTTTTTATTTTTCCGCTCAACACACACTTCCACACACCCGCGCAACGCCAGGCACCCAGGCTAGTAAAACAATAAAATATTCTTGTTTTCTATTTTTCATTTCAGGGACCCAAGTTTCATTTTGTGTTGACATCTTTAGGTTGCTGTTGTAACCAGATTTGGTTCTTATTTAAAATTCAACCAAATTAAAAATACTAAACTACAGAAAATACAAATAAATCTTTACAGAACAAAAGTGTGATTTAATTCACTTTAAAACGTTTACTCGGTTCATAAAACATACAGAGTCTAGCGTTATGCGAGAACAAGAAAAATGGCCACAAATTACTTCCTAAAATTCCAAGTTTTGAAAATTAGTTAAATCTAAAAAAAATTAAACAACATACTGTTAAAAACCCACCTAATACCGTGCCATATATTTGGGTGAGTTTCTACCAATATTTTGTATAATTTTTTTAGTTTTAACTCATTTTAAAAACTTTGAATTTTAAGAGCTAATTCGCGGCCATTTTTCCTGTTCTCACGTAACTCTAAACCACAGGGTCAAACCGATTAAACGTTTTTCAGATAGATAGAAGAGTAACTTATCTTGCCTTCGTTAACATTTATTTGTTATATATTTTAATTTTTTTACCACTTTTTCGAATCTCCGAGGATTAAAACAAACACGAAGGTGTCATATTCCAAAAATTACGTAAATTTTATTTTTAACTTAGAAAATCAAATTTTATGGGTATTTAAAACGGGACTGTTTTACGTCGCCATCTTGAAAAAAAAAAAAAGAGCAGATAAGTCCACAATAAGTTAATTCTACAAGATCAGCCTGGTAATAACCGCTCTAAATCGTTTAAAAATGATTTTCTTCATAAAAGTAAAACTACTTGATCAATTTACGTAATTTTTGGAATATGACATTTACGTTCTGTAACGGGCAATGTACAATATAAAGATTTTGTGTGTGTGTGTGTGTGTGTGTGTGTGTGTAGGTTGAATTCTAAATAAGATTCCTAGATTTTATCGAGCCAATATTGGTAGTCATGGGAGCGAATATACATCGCACCGGAATAGGAAGGGAACGTCGCCATCTTGGCAACACCGTGTCTCCATGGTTACCGAAATCCCAGAATGCATTGCGAGCCAAATATTAAAATGGCGCTGAAATTCAGAATGTTATGATATTGACACTGCAATTACAAATTTTCCGTTCTTCCTCCGCAACAGGATGGACTTATCCGAGTATCCACGTTGCCGAAGAAGATGTCATTCCAATCAAGGTAGAAATTTCCTGATTTCAGTTATAATTCAAGTTTGAATTATTGGAAGATGACTTTTATTATTTGCGACGAACAGATTTTGGTGTTTTGTTTTGAATTTTATTTGAAAATTTCTTGACACTCCCTACAAAAGAAAGACGGATATTGAAGGATGGTTTGAACCAGTTGAATATATTTTTGTGTTCATAATTATATTCCTGATTTCTTTTATACCGATTTAAGTTCTCTTTGCATTATCACTACTTCAATATTTTTCAATATTTTTATTGTTGTTCAAGTTTTATGTGTAGTTAATGGATCGGAAAATTCGTGGTCTCAAGTGCAGTCTGAAATTAACAACTAAATAAAAACAACGAATTATTTGTATTTCTTAGGTTTCCGTAATTACTCGTACTTTTGATATAACCTTGAGGTTAATTATTTTAATTAATCTAAATTATTTAGAATGAAAAAAAAAAAAAAAAAAAAGACAACATTACTCTTATTCCCAAGCAATTTATATATATATATATATATTTATTTTTTTTTTTTAATTTACAACCATGTTTTAGAAAAAAAATAAATTTTAAAACTTTATTTGAACTATTCGCATCTTGATTCATAATGTTTCGGTCGATGTAAATTTCGACCGTCAGGTGCATTTTGCTAAACTTTAGTCCGATATAGGAATTTTGTTGACAAACTAAGAACCCTTTTATGCAATTTTAAACTGAAAACTTTCTTTAATCCGCGGGGGTAGATTGTTCTTGTTTCTTCAGTCATGATCGAGTAGAAATGTTAACACTATTTCAGTTATTATCGCCTGTAGTTTCTGTAGTTGAACCTTCAACGTGCAAAGAAGTTACGCCTGGCTGTTAATCAACGCTAAAAATGTGCATTATTTATTATCGTCACGTTTTATTATTATACTACTACTACTACTCCTGGGTGTAGAATCCCTCCGTTTTTCTCCCACTTTTTATTTTTTATTTTTGGTCCCTAGCTAGACGTGAGCATGTACGATCCAGTTGGCTGATCACTGGGTTTTGGTATTTTTCAAAAATTATTTTTGAAAGATAAACACAAAAGGAAAACTACACCCCCCCTTTTTTATACTAGTGCAAGTGCATCTATGCTACCGTACTGGAATAATAGCATTGTTATTTAGAAATAATTTCTTAACATGTGTAAGAAATTATTTCTCACATCCCAATTTACTCCATGCAGAGGTAAAAGAATCCACAAATACAAAAGTCATACCTTTCAAACTCCAAATTTATTCGAAAGTAACAGCAATGAAAGTTTATTGGTTCTGGTATTGTCCATTTGCAAAACGGTGGCTAGTTTTGCCTCTATTGCATAGAGCCAGTAGTATGAACCCCTATTGACGGAGTGGTAGTTCGTTGTTCTTCGAAAGGATCCATATATGTTCATGGAGGATTCGGCAGGAATGTTGGCGCCTATAATTAGGCATAATGCGAATCACTTCGGACTAGTTGAATTGAGATAAGATCCAATATTTGGTAAATAAAACGTGAAGAAATCTTCATGAATGTCATCCTGTAATTAGGATAATTTCAGCAATATAAAAGTGTCTCTGCTTGTAGAGATATGATCCTTTGTTCACCAACAGTTTGGTGTTACAACATGAAGGAATTGATGTAGCTCTCTTCTTGTGTGGGAGCCGCTGATTTGGAGTCCATCCCTTTGCCGAGTTCTTGCGTGAACTGAAAAATAAAAGCATGATACAAAAAAGTGTGCCAAGCAAATCACCTGACTCATTCAAAATTAACCAATGACGGTCAACCACCATAACTGTGTGGGCGGCCTAAACAAGAAAGATGGCGAATGTATATGGAATTTTTCACATACTGCCAAGGAGGGAGGAAAAAAGTAATGGATAATCATTACTTTTTCCCAATACAAATTAATTAATACGGTCGGATAAATGACAAATAGCAAGTTAATCCAATAAGCATAAGTCTTAACTCAGACAAATTTATAATTTCAATATGTTTTAGTTTATTTAAACTTCTTAACTTTAATATGTGTTTGCTTGTTGACAATTCAAATTGAGATTCAGTAATTATAACTTCAATATAGTTTTTTGTGACATAACAGAAACATTTCTATGAAAGTATATTGAAATGAAAAAAGAATATAGATAGATTTCTATGAGTTATTCTGTTTATAATTGTGTATTTTTGAAAAAAAAAAAAAATTTACAGCCATTGAATTATAAGTGGTTTGCCATACTTATAGGTAAATGTGCACTGAACAGATACCATAATACTTAAAGTTAAATTTATTTTTTGATACATCTTTTAATTTAAACGTGAAAAAAATAAAAATAATTGGGACGCTAAAAATGTACACAGTAAAACAATACGTTTTATTGTCGCATTGATTATTTATTTGTAACGCAAGTTAAAAAAAACATTTTCAGGGTTATTTATTTATGCTGGGACCAGGACGGAGTAGTGATGACAGATTTCCTGACAAAGGGTACCACAATTACAGGAGCCTATTATGCTTCACTTTTGAGGACATTAAGGGAAACTATCAAAATCAAGAGGCAGGGCAAGATCAGTAAAGGTACTCTCCTCCTGCAGGACAACGCTCCGGTCCACAACTCGCATGTCGCCAGATCAGAAGCACGGGCGTGTGGTTATGAAATCCTTCCCCATCCTCCCTACTCTCCTGACCTTGCACCCTCTGACTTTCACCTCTTCCCAGCCATGAAATTGTTTTTGAAAGGAAAGCATTTCCCAGATGATGCAGCCTTGATTTCTGAAGTCACGTCGTGGTTGGAGGACCAAGCTGGGGTGTTCTACAAAAACGGTCTCCAGAGTTGCATCAAATGATGGGAGAAATGCATAACTCTGGGTGGTTCCTATGTAGAGAAAGACTAATAACTGTGTCAAGTTTTGTTGCTCTACTGCTATGGGAAGTGGGTCAGGGGCATTATTTATTGCACACCCCTCGTACATAAGAAAAACACACTCATTTCATTTCAGTTTATTTTTTTTTTTTTGCACAGGAATCGCCACTTATCAAGTCTCGGAGGCCACTCGAGGATTAGGGCTAATGGGTATACATTAGTCAATGTGATTATAGCGTAGGATACATAAGTAGTGGAAATTTTGTAAATTGGATTACTCAGGGAGGACAGTTCATCAAGAACTTGTTTGTGTTGGACTTGAAGAAAATTAGATTGTAGTCAGCTGGAAAGCAGGCAATTGGAAGAGTTCCACAGGCATGCAGTTCTAAGAAAGAAGCTTTGTTCATGGAATCTACATTTAGGTTTAGGCACAGATAAAGAGTGTGGTGAAATTCATTTAATATGTTTCAGATTAGCATAAGAAAAAATATTTTGATTATTAGTTTTGGCTGAAGAGAGCTTGATATGGGTATCTAAAACGACCCTAATTATTGGGTTTGAAACCGACAGTATCAATGACTTATCTAAAACTTTCTGTAAACAAAATATATATATATATATATACTAGCTGTACATTGCCACGCATTGCTGTGGTTCAAATTGGCGCAATGGAAAATGTTCCAAAATGAGAAAAAGCATGTTTCTTATAGGTTTAATTTTCCATTTCGTATGGGTACATAGTTTTTGTTGTTCCATTTTCTTAGCTGATATAGAGATTTTCTGGTTTGGTGACTCTTGAATACGTAACATAAATTGTCCATGTGAAAAAACAGTCAGTGTGTAACTGTAAGCCACACAATTGTAAAGATTGTTCCTTGTGCTTTGTTGATGGTTATTGCAAATGACAATAAAATTGGAAAGTGCAATTTCCTAAAGTGTAATGATGTATCTGGTGGAATCCTAGGAATGCATGGAATGAAGATATGCAGGGTGACTAAAAAAAAAACGGGCCCAACTCTAATTAGGCCCCGTTTCTTAGTGTTTTGTCCTATTGAAATGAAACTTTGGTCATAACTAGTTTATTATATTCAAAACATCACATCAAAACACTAGGGTTTTTGGCCTTTTTATCTTATTTTCTCTGTTCTACAGCATATGTTCTAGATAGCCTCTTTTGTTTTTTTTGTTTTTTTTTTGGGCCACCCTGTATTTATCTGTAAAAAAGTCCTGTTATGATTGTTGTTTCTGTGATATTGTTTGTTAATTTTTTTTTTTTTACTGTAAGCCATGTGCCTTTGCAAAGCTTGGAGTGGTTTATATTTCACAACATGATAATTAGTACGCCAAATTTCAGTTGCAATACATGCGGTGGCATCCCTGGCAAATATAGCTGTTGGATAATTAACCACTTTATCTGCTTTCACAACAGTGTCGATGGAGTTGTATTTGACTACCTCACTTGGAATTTTACATTGAATAATAGCGTAGACGTCTTTGTATTGACCTGCAAGAATAGCTCGTTTACTCAGTCAAGTGGAATTCTTATAATTTGAATATCTGCAAAAACCTTTTAAACTAACTCTTCTTTTGATGAAATTACAGAAGTTAAAAGTCAAAGAATTTTGCCCTTATCTCTGATCAGCTGGCACTTTTCCGTACCCAATTTCCCACAAGTGATGCAAAAATTTATGTGCGGATTGAACAGTCTGCAACTGGCATGCATATTTTGAGTTAAGTTTAATGTCTTCACATGGCACACAAAGTAGAGTATTTGAGGCAAGCATTTATTTCAACTGCTGGTGTTGATTGAAGAATAACAGGTAACATTTGTCTGAAATCTCCTGCAAGCAATATTACTGCATTCCCAAATGGTCTGACATTACCACGCAACCTTGCAAGGATCGACCAAGAGCCTCAAGTGAATTTTTGCGTACCATTGTACATTCATCCTAAACAATAAGTTTGCATTTCTGCAATATTTTTCCCCATATTGGATGTTTTGGAGATGTCAAACATGAGATTTTTGAAAAATTGAATGTTTCAAAGTAGAATAAATAATTCTTCTACTTGGCAGCAAGGTCGCAGGTATTCCTCATGCAGCAAGGGCTAAGGCTATGTCATTTTGTTACCGAATGGCTGCCAAAATCAATTTAATTGGAAAGGTTTTACCAGTTACTTCTGGTGTTGTTTAAGGTAGCAGTAATTTCCAAATAACTTCTATTCTCACAATCAGTAAATTAGGTGACTAAAATAGGATTTATCCATGTTTTGACAATGCCTTATTCACTGTAATTAATTTAGGAAACTAAAATAGGATGAGGAATTAGAGATGGACAGATAGAGAGGAAGATATATAGATAGAAAAGAGAAAGTGAGAGGAAAATAGAGAAAGAGGAGATAGAGAGAGATAAAGGGATTGATAGATAGACAGAGAGAGGGGGAGAGTTAGAAACAGAGAGGGGCGAGACAGGAAAGGAGAGAGAGATAGAGGGAGTTAGAGAAAGGGGCTCAAAGAGAGATGGACAGGGTGATATAGAGAGAAAGATAGATTGAGAGATGGATAGAGAGAGATATTAAGAGAGGAAGAGAGAGGGGGAGAGAAACAGAAGGTGAACTACACTTCACCGTTTTTTTTCCTCGTTCAGTAGAGAAGAAATCTTTCGAGACTAAGGCAATTTTAATTTTTTGTTACTATCCAGAGTACCCATTTATTTTTTTTTTTTTCAGGAGCTAGATTTTCCACACATTAGAAACCGGCCGGGTTATCTGTATTTTCAACTAACAAATTAATAAAAGAAAAAGATATTGTAAAATTTGAATTTAGCGTGAAAATACTATTATACTTTAGGTACTCCTTGGGCGTTAAGTTCCATAGCGACCAGCATAATTATTTAATGGTCGCTCCCTTAGCCCCCTCCCCCTTAGTCAAGGCTAATGCATGCACATGTAACATTTTTTTATTTACTGACATTGGCTTCGTAACTAAACAATTTATTGATAATTTCGTAACCCTTAAACGCATGCTGGAAGATTTAAATTGGTTCATTATTGTTGTAATGAAAAAAAAAAAAGTTTCATTCAACACAAAACCAAAAACACATATTAATGATAAATGATTTATTATTCTATTCATTGAAATTTACTAATTTTTAAATAAAAAAAGTAAAAAAAAGTTAATAAAAAAAGTAGTTGCTTATGTGCTTATGTAAAAAATGTTTGTAAAAGTAAAAAATTATTTTAATCATTTTAAAAACTTGGTATTTTTTTTTTTTTTTTTTTTTTTTTTTAGATTAGGTCCACCTTATAATCACCCCCAACCTCCCCATCTTAAGAACAGCTTCCGGAATAAACACCATTTTTGGAGGGGGGTGGTGAAAAAATATTTACAAAATTTAACTGATATTTGTTGTTAGCATACCCACCCGAAAATACTATTAAAAAAAAAAAAAAGAGGGGTCAGTGCCCATTGTAGAGAAGTAGATTTATTTATCAATAAAAGTCGTCATTTAAAAAAGAAAATTATGGAGGTGAACCTAAATGTAAATATTTACCCAAAAAATTATCCACTCATGTAAATTAAAAATGTCTGAAAGTGAGAAATTATCAATACATGGTTTAGTTATTTTTTTTTTTTTAATATTCATGAAAAGAGTTAAGCCCACATAAGTAAATACATGAATTTTGTCTTTGTAAAAGTGAGAAATTATTAATAAATGTTTAGTAACTTTTTTCTTTTAATTTTCATAGAGTAAAACTTTTTTTCCAATATTCATGAAAAGAGTTAAGCCAACGTAAATAAATAAATGTTTGTAAAAGTGACAAATTCAGGCATAGTTACTTTTTTTATTCATGAAAAGATTAATGTTTGTAAAAGTGCGAAAGGCAACGTAAGTAAATAAATGATAAATGTTACATGCGCATGCGTTAGCCTTGATTAAGGGGGGGGACTAAGGGAGCAACCGTTAAATAATTCTGCTGGTCGCCATGGAACTCAACGCCCAAGGAGTACCCCATTTTATTTTAAATATTTATTTTCCAAAGGACTGTTTGAATAAATCAACAATGAATAAAATTTTAAGTGTTGTGTAATTATTTTCGCAGCCGGCAATGCTAGGAAAAGTAAAGTAACATTTTAATTGTAGAAACATCAACCGAAAAAAATAATAAAAAAAAAACTACCGTTCATTTGTATTTCTTATTAAATGTTTGTAAAAAATGTAATTTTTTTTTTTTTTTTTTTTGTCAAATAAATAAATTTCCAGCAATTTTTGCAATAAATAATAAATAGCGACTTCGTTAATTTTATGACTCGCCCCAGCATATTATAAACACCCTAACCTCTCCATGTTAAAACGGCTTTCGGAATGAACACCCCCCAACCTCCCCATGTTAAGAACGGCTTTCGAGGTTTGTGGAAGGGCGTGTTTAATTTGAAAGTAAAAAATTTAAATGGCTTAAAATATTTCAATATTGGTATATATATATATATATAAAGAGCTTGATAAGCTAAGAAAGAATCTTTTTAAATTTTTTAAATCCAATTAAAATCAAGGAAGTTATGACTATTTTTATGCCCTGCGTGTTTGGATATTTTCCCCTATTTTCCCATATGCGTTTTGTCACATTTTTTGCACTACTTTTTCAGTAAAAATGCTATATCTTTGTTAAAACACAAGACTAAGCAATGAAATTTGCCATATAAGTGTATTTTTGTGCAAGAAATCCGAATATGGTACTGAAAATCTCCAGAAATGAGTGGTTTCCAAATAATCTGCAGTAAATGCGCAAAAATATGCTGCGATTGCTTAAAAATGCCATGTATCCATTAAAAGAAAAGAAGTTAGAGAACTCAAAGTTTAGTTGTAATGCATTTTATGTGCCAAAAACTGAAATCGAAATCTAGGATTGGCTAAAAATGAATATATTGCAATACTTCTTTGGTATTATTGTAGATTAATACCTTCTGTTACACCTCCCCATCTGACCACCTCTCCAAAATATGTGATTCTACCTTTATAGACAATTGCATGTGAACAACTTGAAAAACTTTAATAAAAGATAAACAAAAATTATTTTAGAATTTAATGTAAAATGATTTCCCATTTTGAATCATTCGAGCGTTTTAGGGCAGTTACCCCACCCCCCACCTTTTTCCTATGATAGATAAATCTTGGGTGTTTTTTTTTTGTTTGTTTGTTTTCTAAAAGGCGATTATGCGTAGCTTTAAGAGGGTCTTTGTGCAATTATGAGAAGGTGGGGAGGTTGCCACTCTGACTTTGGGTTAATGATAGGGCTTAGGAAAATTATGTGTGAACATCATGAAGACTTGATAGAAACAAAACAAAAACAATTTTAGAATTTAGAGTGGAGGTTGGTTTCACATAAATGTAAAATAATTCACCATTTCAAGACGATCCTAGCGTTTTAGGACAGTTGACCAATTTATTTGGCGGGGGTGGGGGGAATTAATCATGTGCACTTTTCTTTAAACGTTTTTTATGCTTTTTTATTTTTATATTTTTATTTTTACACTTATATGAGCTCACAGAGGAAGTTTGTTAAGTGGGGAGCTCTGCCACTTGTACTTAGTGTTATTGTTAAGGCTAAAGATTTTAGGAGGAAGCTTGCCACTGATACCTAGTATTAGGCACAGAATTAAGCGAGTTTTTTTTAAGAGGATGTTTGATACCCATTGTGAAACTTTACAAGAATTATAACAAACAGACAAAAATAAATGTTATTTAAAAAAGTGACGTCCCTCTAACAGAAAACATGATGCTTGGAAAAATATCAATTTTTTTTTTTTTTTTTTTTAAATTTTTTTGTACACAGTGATCACCACTTATCAAGGCCCAGAGGCCACTCAGGGATAAGGGTTATTGCAAGTACATTACGTTAGTGTGGAGATTTGATGAAGTGTTTACTTAAGTGGGCAGTTCATTAGGAATTTGTTAACATTGGACTTGAAGACATCCAAGTTGTAGTCCGGAGGGAAGCAGGCAGACGGAACAGAGTTCCACAGGCGAGCAGTTCTAAGAAAGAAGCTTTGTTCATGGAATCCGCGTTTTGATTTAGACACAGATATAGAGTGGGGGAAATTTTTCACAGTGGATTCAGCTAGACGGGTGTTTTTCGTGAAAGATTGGCGAGGGGGGACCAGAGATTGGAGTTCAGACGAGCACCTGCCATGGGAATAACGATAAAACAAGGATAGGCTCGCAACGTCTCTTCTGTGGGAGAGAGGTTGCAGGGAAGAGAAAAGGGCATCCCCCACTAAGCCACGAAGTCTATTTTGTACTCTGTCAAGGCAGGATATGCTGTTTTTAGCAGCTCCTGCCCAGATATGGCAACAGTATTCCATCCTTGGACGTACTTGGCTTTTATATAGATAGAGAATTGCATCAGTAGTGAGATATCTTCTGGAGCGGTAGAAGGATCCCACCATCTTTCCAGCGACCTTGGCAACAGACTTGATGTACGTGTTCCATTTCAGATCAGGAGTAAAGGTCAAACCCAGAAGCTTGTCAAAACACGGGGCCTCACCCAGACGAGAGCCATCCATCACAATTGATGCCAGCTGGGGATCAAAGCGTTGATGATGTAATGATAGGAGTTTGGTTTTGGATGCATTAAAGGTAACCAGCCACATCTTCCCCCACTGAACCACGTGCTCGAGATCAGAGGAGAGAGAATCAGAGAACTTTGTCATTTACAGCCTTTGATGTGTTGCCGTAGATGGTCGTGTCATCAGCATAGATGTCAACGATGATTTAAGTATGTGTTTAGGGAGGTGATTGATGTAGATCAGGAAGAGAGTTGGGCCCAGGATTGACCCCTGAGGGACTCCAGCATTTATATTGCTGGCCTCCGATTTTTGTCCATCTACCACTACTCTTATGAGCCTATCGGAGAGAAATGATTTAATGATTGAGAAAACATTTCCAGTTATACCGTAGCTGGAAATCTTGTGAAGTAGACCCTTATGCCATACCTTGTTGAAGGCCTTTGATATGTCAAGAGCAATTGCCCTAGAAAGGAAGCCTTTGTCAAGAGATTCACTAATCCTGTGGGATATAACCGTCAGCACATCTGCGGTAGATCTTGCAGAGCGGAAACCATATTGTCTGTCACTAAGAAGGTTATTCCTGCTGAGGTGGTTGACTATTTCTCTATTTAATATTGATTCCAGCAACTTACTCATAACACACAGGAGACTTATAGGTCTGTATTGAGAGGGAGATGACTTATCACCTGAATTCTTAAATACAGGGCAAACTGATGAGGTCTTCCAGGGAGTCGGAAAGCACTTCTCCTTAAGGCAGCGCTTAAATAGCTTCGTAAGTATGGGAGCAAGTTCTGGTTGAAGCTTTTTTAACACTATAATTGGAATGCCATCAGGGCCAGTTGCTTTACTGGAATCTAGGTTCTTTATTAGCTTGGCGACCTCATGCACGAATATTTGTATGTTACCTAGCTTATTCTGTGTTATAGGAGGAAATATGGAGAGTTGATGGCCTTCGTCGCATAGGGTAGAATTAGCTGCAAAGTTCTTTGCAAATAGTTTGATCTTGTCTGACGCTGACGAGATGACCTCTGGTCCATTGATAATGGTTGGGATAGAACGCACACTTCTGTTCAGGATCCTATTTAAATATAAAAAAAGAAACAAGTTTTTGCTAAAGCTGACAAATTGTTAAAAAATTTGAATTAATGTAATTTTGATTTTTAATTACATTTCATGTCTTTTCCTACCATTGTTATTTTTTAACTGAGCACCTCCTACAAATATTTAAATATTGATTATTTTTTTATTTTATTTTATTTTTTTTTTTAATAATGGAGTAGATTAGTTTCCATTCGATAATAATTCACTGAAAACATTTTTTAAGGAAGGAAAATTAGAAGTGTGTTACCGTTCGTACACGTGAACCAAAACAATCATATTTCACATCTTCGCTTGTTAAAATATTTTAAAATTTACTACTACTTAATTTTTTAAAATATTTGTAGGGTTGATAACAAAATAGCTCTAACTAAACGTGTAAGAAAATTTTTTTATAACCAGATTTTCAATTAAAAAAAAAATCGATTTGAAATAAAAATAAACAAAACGTCTGTTTACGCCATGTTATCGCTGCTGCTGCTATTGCTAATACTACAGAAGTCTTGATTCAAATTCATAATGATTTTTTCGGATATCATGTTTTTAAATTGCTGCGTACCACTAGAGAAAACATTGTCCAATCATCTTTTTAACGAATAAACATAGTAAAAAGATTGTTTTATTTAATAGTGAGTGTCTGAAGAAAATTTTTTGGGTTTGTTTTACTGTACACATAGATTTGAAAAAATTGTCACAAAACAAATATATAACAAATAAATGTTATCAAAGGCAAGGTAAGTTACTTTTCTACCTAACTGGATATGTTTTTAGTGTTTATATTTAATGTAACATGTTTATTCAGCTCGAAAAACATACAGTGTTTACCGATGTATTGGAAAATTTAAAATGGCAGCCGACTCTCTCTTTAAGGCGGTAAGTTTGGGAAAATGAGTTATAAATAAAAATAAACAGACAAAATACTGTTAGAAAATCACTCAATGTATGTTACCGTGACATAGGCTGACATATATTTGGCGGGTTTTTAACCGTATTTTGACTGTTTTTTTTTTTAATTTATAACTCCTTTTCCCAAACTTACCGTCTCCGAGAGAGAGTAGGCCGCCATTTTGAATTTTCCAATACGTCGGTAAACACTGTATATTTTTTGAGCTGAATAAACATGTTACATTAAATATAAACACTAAAAACATATCCAGTTGGGTAGAAAAGTAACTTATCTTGCCTTTAACATTTATTTGTTATATATTTGTTTTGTGACAACTTTTTTCGAATCTATGTGTACAGTAAAACAAACTCAATTTTTTTCAAAATTTTCAATACTCATCATTTTGAAATTATATTTTTTTTAACACAACAAAAAAACGAGGGGTCAAATGAATTTCGGACACTCGAAATTATTAAAAATGATATCTCTTTTGGCTAATTTCCAAAGTTCATTAAAAAATTCTTAACAGAAACACGGTACGAATGTTTACAAATCAGGGAGGGTCGTTACAAAATCTTACCGGAAATGCCGTTTTATGATGTTCACATTTTTATCTCTTTATTTGCTTAAAACTCTAAAATTATATAATGTATGTTATTATTTACTCATTCCTTTGAAAGTATATTCATTTCCGAACAAAATGGTGGTATTTTGAAGACTTAAAGTGCTTTGGTTTTTAAAATATGACTATTTTAGCAGAAACCCCTTGAAATCTGTGATTATCCAAAGCGTTTTAACGGCCATGTGTATTGCTATTGAAAGCCATTTTTATCATGGGGAGGTTAGGGTGTTTATAATATGCTAAGGCATGTTGTAAAAATGAAACAGTTTAGAAAAAGTTAAAACAAACTTTTTTATGTAAACAATGCCGTGAAAGAAACTAAACAATTAAAACGTAATAGTTGATGAGTAAAAAGCCTTAAGATAAACAAAGGAATTTAAAATTTAAAAAATTGGTGAGATACATAAATATATTTAAATTTAAAAAATAGGGGATTTTTTTTTTTTTTTTTTGTGCTAATGCAGAGAGTGATCCACGCTATTTTTTAAATTGTATTTCCACGTTTAATTAAAGTTTTATGATATATTTTCTATTCAATTGTAAGGTTAAAGTACAGAATAGATACAAAACATCCTCCCCTCCCCATGTCACTATTAAAGCTTAAATCAAAGATAGGTTCCATATTCTTTTCACAGCTGGGAAATCTTTCAGATTTGAGCGTGGTTTTCTATTCTGATGCTACCTATGCTAGCTTAGAGGATGGTTCCTCACAGGGTGGATTTATCATCTTTGTTTATGGTAAGATGAAAAGACTGGTTCCTATATGCTGGTCATCAAAAAAACCTAGCCCAGTAACAAAGAACCCATTGGCGTCTGAGACTCTTGCAATCAGTGAAGCTGCTGATGCAGATGTATTGATAGCTGCCATGCTGCAAGAAATCTTCAGACTACCCAAGTTGCCTGAAGTACTTTGCAAAAAAGACAATGCATCTTTGGTAGAGACCTTAAAATCATTAAATCTTATAAGTGACAGACGTTTGAGAGTTGATATATCAGAGCAAAGGAAATGTTGGTAAAGGAAGAAATCCAAATTGAATGGATCAAGGGACAGGAACAGGTCACAGACTGTTTGACGGAGATGGGAGCCTCTAGTGAAATTCTTGTGTTAATAGGCCATTTTCTTTCTTTTTTTCTTTTTGTCGGAACTTTGACTTAAACCTGGCACCAGAAGACACCAACAATGTTAACGTTGGAGTAATCAAACTTGGTGGACCTCTGTATATTTAGTTATGTCCCTTGTCTCAAGTGGATATTCAATATAGCATCTGGTCAATAGTAACACTAACCAGTCGACAATATAAAATATACATCACATCTTCTAACATTTTTACTAAAATGATCAGATATTGGATTAAACTAGCATACAGCCCAGCATTGCCCAGTTGTAAAATACTTTTACATATAATATTTTGATTAATGCAGATTTCATATTTATTATTATATTATACTAGCATGGGTGCCCGGCGTTCGGAGGTGTATGTTAAGCAAAACAAAAACAAAAGTGGTAGTAGGAGATGTCCTTTTCTCTTCCCTGCAACCTCTATCTCATAGAAGAAATGTTGCGAGTTTGTCTCTGATGTATCGTTATTTTCATGGAAAGTGTTTGACTGAGCTTCAGTCTATGGTCCCCCCTCGCCTAATTTTCACAAGAAACATCGTCTAGCTGAAAACATTATCAATAATTCCCCCCACTCTTTATCTGTGCCTAAACCTAAACATAGATTCCATGAACAAAGCTTCTTTCTTAGAACTGCACGCCTGTGGAATTGTCTTCCGTTTTCCTACTTTCCGGCTGACTACAATATGGTTGTGTTCAAGTCTAACGTAAATAAGTTCTTGATGAGCCGTTCCATATAAGTTATAAAATTTACCGAATTTCATTACTAATGATTACTATATTGTCCAATTTCTACTGTACACTCTTTAACTATTATCCTTGTGTGGCCTCTTGGCCTTGATAATGTGGTGATGCCTGTGTAAAAAAAAAAAAAAAAAGGAAGGCAGGCTTGAACCCGTACCGCAAAGGAGGAAAAAAACAGAGAAAAAAAACCTGACGTCTTTGCTGTTACAACCACTGCCAAACCAGAAGTGACGTAGGTTTTAATTAAGACTAGACAATCGAAAGGAGAGGATGACTTTCAAAAATATTGGCGAGAAAAGCGACCCCCTCCCTCCCTGTAGGAAAGTGCCCAGTTGAAGGTGAAGATATTAATGATTTTAGCCAATTTTTCGATATTTGTCGTCTGAAAGGTCGAACTTCAAAATGATACTGATTTTGTAAAAATCCGTCGCCTCTGTCGAAAGTTTTAGGCAGACATGCAAACATACATACGTACATATATTGGTAATTAAAAATTTTCGACCCAAACCGAATCTCTGAATACCCTTTATGTAAAATTTCAAATGTTTAGACCAGAAATTGTTTGAGTAATTTGGTAGAGACTGCAGAGCTCAAATTTTTTAAAACTTTGACCCCTATTATGATCCCTTAACATTTATTGTTTTGGGCTCAAATCAAGTTATTAAGTTAGACCAATGTCCAAGGAACCTATATCTAAAATTTCAATTGTTTATACCCAAAATTGTCGTAGGAGTTTGGTAGAGTTCTCAAAGGTCAAATCGTTGAACTTTGACCCCCTTAACAGCCAAATTTCTGGCTGAAAATGGATTACAAAGATTTTCCGAAATCTCAGTACCCTGTATATCAAATTTTGAGTCTGTAGACTTAAAATTGACAGTTATTGCATAGGGAAATGTACGCACACAGACATGTTCACTTTTATAGATATATAGATAGATGGACCCAATATATAGTAATGATTGAAAAAGTTGTGCGTTACCATGGAGAATCAAAACCAAAATGTTTAATTTACAATGTACTTTTTCCATTGACGTTGATGCCTGAGCTGTAATGACATGTTTGCTGCAAGGCTAAAAATTAAATCATGAACCACTACCAATGTCAATTTTCAGTCTAGAGACTCGTCTAGCAGAAAAGATTATCTACAATTTCCCTCACTCTTTATCTGTGCCTAAACCTAAACGTAGATTCTATGGACAAAACTTCTTTCTTAGAACTGCACGCCTATGGAATTGTCCTCCGTTTTACTGCTTTTCAATTGACTACAATATGGTTGTCTTTAAGTCTAACGTAAATAAGTTCTTGATGAGCCGGTCCATATAAGCTAACAAATTTACCGAATTTCCATTACTAATAATTACTGTATTGTTCAATTTCTACCGTACACTCTTTAACCCTTATCCTCGAGTGGCCTCTTGGCCTCTATAAAAAAAAAAAAAATAGCTATTATGTTACGCATGCATATTCATAATGCCGTCATTCGATATTCACATGGCAAATTCCATTTTTTAATTTTCACACTTTTGCACCGATTTTCCCCGACTAAAACCCAAATATTTGTTTTTGTATAAACAATCCAAAAATTGTATAGTTTTGCATGGGTTCAAATACCCTATATATTAAGTTTCATGTCTGTAAACCAAAAACTGACAGGAGTTTGGTAAGCAACATTTTTTTAAATAAATACATACACATGCATAAATATATATAGAAAGAGAGTTGTTTACTATACATTTTTTTACGCAAATATTACGCAAGTGTAAATCATAGAATATCTGCATGAATATAATTAGTTAATAAAATTTGATCATCTATCTATATATATAAAAGGCAAAATGTGTGACCATTTCGTGTATGTCTTCAAAAGGTTTTTCTCGCACACGGTTCCGATGTCGTTACGATCGCTTACAACTGTTTATATGGGTCCTAAATAATATGTACGATTTGGGAAAGTGCGTCGCATCTAGATTTATTTACGTCAACTTTTACAAAATTATTGCTATTTTGGCTTCTCGCATGTTGATGAGGCTTTTTCGTATAAAAAGTGAAACTAATTCAAAGTTAACAACAAACAACGTTCTCAGCATTGTGCCGGGAAATGTCCAGAAGCAATCAGCTTTGATTAATGTTGTACATCAGACAATTGTTATTCAATCTAAACATCTGTTGGGGGGAAAAAACAAAAACACTCAAACTTGGGTAAACAACTGCGGGACTTCTATTTGACCTTCTTAATTAGGTCAAATGGAAGCAGCAAAGTTAACTTTTATTGCGCACGCCTGTTTTTATAGTTAAATAACCTGCTTAATGGTGTCTGTCGCCGTGGCTCAATGGTTAACTTAGCACGTTTTTTTTTTCACACATTAATTTCCAACAAGGGTACGGGTTCGATCCTCATACACTCACCTACCAAAACATTTCTTTTATTATTTAACCCCCCCCCCCGCGCGGAGTTTTAATTTACCTCAAGACACCCGGGCATCGCCGGGTACCCCCCCTAGTATATATATAAAAGCGAAAATGTATGTGTGTGTGTGTGTGTGTGTTTGTATGTTTGTGTGTCTGCTAAAAACTTTCGACAGACACAACAAAAATTCACAAACTTGGTCTCATATGAAAGCCCCACCCTCTGGATGACAAATATTGAAAAATCGGCCCAAAGTGACCATCAGAAGTGCGTCAACTGATCGATTTTCTGCAGGGGGGGGCCCCAAAAAAGTGACATTTTAATGTTAAACATTACATATTTTAAAATTTTTACTTTTATTTTTTTATTTTTACAACTGCCCCCAAAAATACGGCCGCCAACTCTTATACATAAAGTATACACGCGGCCGTTTATTTTGGGTCAACTTGTATTTAAAACCCGCTGAGTCATGTCACGTGATCTTGACGTCAGCAACCTCTAATGGCTGTCGGAATTTACAATTTAAAAATGTTGTTATCGGTAAAAAAAAAAATTAATTAAAGCTAAACTATGAACTTCTACGCTATGGCAACGTTACCAAAGTTATTACCACATTCAAAATAGGTAGATACGATAGTTAAACGAAAAATAAAGTAAAAAAAAAAATACGCTTACAAAAAATATTAACGATCGAAGTTTTTTTTTTTAAAATGAAAACAGCCAGACACCATTTTCCAGTCTTTAGTGTAAGGCAGACGAAGTGAGAGAGAGAGAGAGAGAGAGAGAGAGATGTCTAGATTCGACAGGGGGGGGGTCAACAACGCATGCGTCAGATGACGTCATGACCTGATTTACTTTAAATAGTTAATAAACCGAACAGACTTTATACACGCCGCTTTAGCGCTGGTAGTTAAGGGCTTGGTTCATTATCTAAACGTTTTGGGTTCGAATCGTGGTGTGAGATGTTTTTGTTTTTTTTTCGATTTTTTAAATTTAAATATTGAACCCTGTATTATTTAAGCCATTTTTCACATAACGTTCATTCGTTTGCCTTACGTTATTTTTTTGTTTTTTACCCCCCCCCCTCCGCTTAATTAAAACGTTGTTTTCTTTTCTTACTTCGCTTATAACAATGCTTACATCGTCGTCGTCGTAACGCTCGACGACTTTCAAACATCTTTCACGTCTGGCTGGCCGATTTTATTTTTAAACTTCGCCTCAGGGGTTCGGCTTCGATCCTACCCCCCCCCCCCGGCTTCTTTTTTATTTAACACCACACACCCCTACAAACACCCGGGCAACGCCGGGTACCCCTCGCTAGTCTCATAAGAAAACTGAAAAGACTAATAGGGAAAAGAATATGCAAATTAGCTAGTTCTTTTGCTAGTGAATGCAATTCCACGACACATATATAACAAGGTTGTATTTTCTTTTTAAATAAATAGAAAAAAAGGGTTTTTAATATGGATATCAATACACACACACACAAACAAAAAATAAATTTATAGGAGTATACATAATCCAAAAAGAGTTTATATGCCATTTTTTTTTTTTTTTATTGGTTAAAAATTGAAATTGCTAAATTTTCTAGCCAATTTATAGATCATATGTTGAAAAAACAAAGAATTTACGCAGACGATCATTGATACTATTTCTTTAAATAACTGTGCAAATAAGAGATATAGTTTTTAGTATTAGTATTTATCATATCAACAAGCAACTTTCTATGGTTGATAATTTTGTAAGTTGATAATTTTCTTTTTTTTTTTTTTTTTTTTTTTTTTTAAAAGTGAAAAATCAACCTACCCTAATGAGCATCCTCTGTGTTCTTTTTCTATTTCATCTCTCCTTCAAATTTTGAAGTAGTCTTGAATTTTAATTTTACGACAGCCGTCTGCTTTTCTTGTATCGGTTGCCGTTTTTGAGCTGATCAGTGTTGATGATGCTGAGCATCATTCACTCATTTTTTTTTCGAATAAATCAGATGATTATTGTTGGCATTCTTTTCCACAATATCTTTATAGTTAGAATTATTTCCAGAAAGATATTGGGTACTTATCTGAGGGATCACATAAAGGTTGCCAACATCCTTAAGTGAAAGTATTTCTGTGGAATGAACTGGATTCGAACCTGATGTACATAGGTTGTCAATTTGTATCATTAACCACTTAGCTATCATCACCTCCTTGTTGCTGTTGTTTCTTGTAAACTTTCACCAATTTGTGGATCAGTAGAATCGTTGCTGGCTTTTCAGCTTGTTTTGATTATTTATGGTTTCTTCATCGAAGAGGGGTGGGGGTGATGTTTATTTTCTGTACATTATGCGATAAAAAATGTTGATGTTTAGTTAAGCTGTGTAAAGAATGCACATTCGTGTCGTTCCATGCCTTATCATGTCACCCCTTTTCCATCCACATCGTCCCTTTTCCATCCATGCCTGGCTATATCATTCATTTACTTTTATGCCACCACATTATCTTGCAGCTTCCCTGTTTTACTGCTCTCTAAGTTTCCACATCATCACAAGATATTTTTTCTTTTTTATAATATTGAATCCAAGTGTGTGTATGAACACACACATACATACATACATACAATTATATAGAATTCTTAGCTGCTCTGGGCACTTTGAGTGTAGGTGCTCTTACAAATAGAAAAACAATACTAAACACATAAATCCTTCCCCCCACCCCTCCCCTCCATTTTCTTTACCTTCAAACGTAACATTGAGGCTAACTGTCTGAATTACCTGTATCTTAGGCAAGTTCAGACACACTCTTTGACTTTTGAAATTACTACAAATGGCAGCATATACCATATTAATAGAACCAAAACGTGTGTCAGTAAAAAGCATATATCTCTACAATTATATAAATGCAACTGTGTGTGTGTGTGTGAGAGTGAGAATTTGCTCCTTATAGACTCTGAAACGGCTGAACAGATTTTCTTTAAAATTTACAGAACTTTAGTGTACTATAAGTCTGGGAGTGATCTTAGTTAAGTTTTGCCTGAGAATATCCCTGATAATTACCAATAATCGAAAGTTTATATAAAATAATTTTATAAAATAAACGGTAGGTTCTCTAGAGTGCAATGTAGAATAACAAATATTTTGGACTAAGTTACTACATGGAAGCATTTGAAGCTTCCTCCCGGGCGATTTCACAGATTTCGATGACAGTAAAAATATAGGAGTGTGACATATTCATTGATCATCATTTAATCCTGGGCAACGTCAGGTCTCCCTGCTAGTATGTATAAACAAATGCAAGTATAATATTGAAATAAAAAATGCTAAAAACTTTTGAAACTTAGAAGTTTATAATTTAAATGTTTTAACTTTAATAACGTCTAGATTTCATAATTTTTAATAAAATTACTACGAGAACAGTACTAGAAATTTGCTATGAAGCAAACAGACAACAGAAAATATTGTTTTGAAAAAAAACCCAGCTTAACTTGTAGGCTTGTATATAATGTTTTTCAGCCGTTTTCACTTATGAAGTAATCCATTTCAGCTTCTTGTTAATGTTGGGTATTTGGATAAAAAACAGATAATGTTGGGTTGTCAGGAGAGAATCCACACTGTTTCAAGGCTTTCCTGTCGACGGCCTTACTAATGCAATGTCCAATTATTTGAATTGCATTTAAATGAACTGCTCCAAAAAAAATAAAAATTGATGTTAGTGTTCTTATTACGAGCAGCGGCTTTGCACGTGTTATTTAAATGTTCAAAGGTTGTGTCTAAACATATTCGAACATATTCGTTAAGACATGTTCATATCGAAAAGAGAGAAAGAAAAATAAAATAAAAAAATAAAGAAAACAATTATATTAGAATTGATGAAAAATTAATTTTATTTTCCATAGTTTTGCTCAAATTTTGTATATAAAAAACTATTGTAAACCTTTCAGAAGAGAGATATCAAGGCGTTTGAATTGTGTGTTTCAGCTACCAGCACTATGGCCCTGTTTTCATTAAAAATCAACTTTAAAATAAAACCTTCCAAATATATACCATATATATATATATATATATATATATATATATATAAAAATTAATCCTAGTGGTTCAGAAGGTGGTGTCTAATGTTTGGTCTACTGACTCCAACCTTAATTGTAAAAATAAAAGTCTTATAATTGCAGATAAATTGCTTGTCACCTTCAATAAATTACAATCTATATATCTATAAAAGTGAACGTGTTTGTGTGTGTCTGTACATTTCCCTACGTAATAACTCTGTCGATTTTTAGTCTACAGACTCGAAATATACAGGGTACTGAGATTTGGGAAAATCTTTGTGATTGGTTTTCAGCCAGAAATTTGGCTGTTAAGGGGTCAAAGTTCAACGATTTGACCTTTGAGAACTCTACCAAACTCCTCCGACAATTTTGGGTCTAAACACTTTAAATTTTAGATATAGGTTCCTTGGCTATGGATCTAACTTAATAACTTGATTTGAGCCCAAAACAAATGTTAAGAGGTCATAATAGGGGTCAAAGTTAAAAAAAATGACCGTTTTTTTTTTTGCTCAGCATACACCTCCAAACTCCTGGGCAATGCCGGGCACCCATGCTAGTCTAATATAAAAAGAGATTTAGTCTGTTAGTCACTTTGAAAAAAAATCTTTTTTTTTTCAAAAGTAATAGATACATTGCAGAATTCGCCTAGTTTCGAAATATTAGATCTCAACTACTTTAGAAATGGAAAATATTAGATTAATAGTAAATAATAAATTTTCAACAAATAAAGCGAACGTCTTGACCAAAAAATCTAAACTGAGACCTGAAGCTCTGAGGTTCGACCAACTGACTTATTTGGACTTTAAATAGAGCTTACAACTTTACCATAACTAAATATTTTTAGGCTTAACATGAGCTCATAGATTTATGGTTCATATTATATTTCAAAACCTGAATTCAAACATAAGCGATAGTAATAAATAATATGTAAACATTATAAATAGCGTTGGAAATTATTTTAATAAATTCAAATAATTTATTTTGCTTTAACTATGTATTCCATGTAGTTTCTTCACAATTATATAATCCTCCCAGTCTAGCAAAAATATGCAACTGGAGGGAGAATATATTCGTTAGTCATTAAAAAGAGAAAAAAAATGGTCATATGTATGCCACAATTTTATAACGCAAGATTGTCTCAACCAATTTTTTTAATCTATATCAAAATCAATCTGCAAGGACCATCTGAAAAAAGTTGTTAACTCAGAAAGTTCCTCTTGTATTATTTGGGTTGTTTGGACTAACACTCCAGATGAGAATAGTAGTTTGAATAATCCAAATAATCCGAATTATTCATCCTCATCTGTAAAATTCAGTCACATAATTCATCTTGTATTCTTTTTTGTATAAGTTTAACTTTCTGCTTATTTAGATTTGAACGGGAATTTTTTACGGCATTATCACATTGACACACCAGTTCCCATGAAATCACCAAAGTTAAGTGATGTTGAGCCTGTTCGATACTAAAATGGGTGATCATTTGGTAATACTAGTATGTGCTGTATGTGTTACAGGGAAGGGCTGTCCCCTTCTCATGTAAATAAGAATATTAGATAAGTAAATTAGATTAGCATAAGCCTAGACTCGAACCCTGTAGGCCAAGTTAAGAAATGGAATGTTAGAAATTAAGTCTTTTAGAAATCTGAATATTAAATATGCCAGTAAAAGAATGAACAATGCAAATTAAATTATATTGTTTAAAATAGGTTAGATTAGAATTGAGGATTCTTTTGTTGTCAAAAGTGTGTTGGACAAACACATGTAAAGCCACATGAAATTAGTCACGTTTGAAAAACACATTTCTGACGTCATAGTCAAAGGAAATTTCTCCATATTATGGGTTTGGATTTTAGTCAGTCAGCAAGAGAGCCAGAGAATTAGTCAGTTAATCCCTTGGAAGTGAAGGGAGAACATTTAGACCATGGAGATCCAAATTTGAATTCCTGACGTCAATCGACCGGTTGATCAGATGAATAAAGAAGTCATCATTATGTTGTAACTGTTGTCTTGTGTCATCCTTCATCACGAACGAAAGGTAATTGTGTTTATCATCTTATAATGAACATTGTGTAGCTCTTCGAAGATTATGTATCTCCCCTCCTCTGTGTTAAGAACTGTGCATCATATCATCCTCTTCTCTAATATGTGTTAATAGAACTGTAATATATATAAATGTTTTCTTTCCCTCATCATCACTATCGTTATGTCTATATTACACGAGTCCCGTTATATATGTGCCCCAATATGAACTCCACATCATCTTTTAATATGATCCCCTGCTATTCAACATATGTGCTCGGAGCCTGGAGAGGGATGGGTGCCGCCAGGCTATTCTTGCCCAAGACATGCTGCATGAAATAATGCAGCGCCCTCACAACCCCGTATGGTTAAGGAACATATAATTTCTTCAGCACATTTTTTTTTATTGTAATATGTTTCTAGTAGTGTTGGGACGATTCCTAATTTTTATACGATTCCGATTCCAGGAAAATATTGATTAACGATTCCGATACCAAGTACGATTCCGATTCCGATTCCTAGGGAATTATTATTTTGAAATATACCAGGTAGTTTTATACTTATGGTCGGGTAGTTCCCAAATATGTTCCCTAACTTTGGAAGAGATATTTTATGCCTACACAGTCGTGTTTTGGTTTAAATAAAATTATTATATAGTAAACTAAACGGAAAAATTAGCAAAATTTATTTTAGAGAAAATTTATTTTACTTAATTGGAATACAGAAAAAAAAAAACAAAGAAAATAGAATTAATCCTTCAGAGCAAAAACAAATAAAATAGAATTTATATAACAGAACAAAAACAAGAAAATTAGAGAATAAATTAACACAATTCATTATTTTGGTCCTCATAATTAACAGATTTAATGAATTAAATAAAAAAAATATTGCGGAAGAGAAAGAAAATATATACTAATTAAATATAAAAAAAGATAAATATTTAATTTAATAATTTATAAATGAACGTGCATAATTCACAAAGTGTAGTTAACACCTATTGTTTTTTCTTACTTTTTCATTGCTTTTACACGTTGTTTCTAACGTGAAGAATAAGTTTAGCCAAACTAATTTTGAAATAGGGTATATCAAAGGAACACATAAAAACGATACCACTATAAAAACAAATGAAATACTAGATAAAATTGAGCAAAAATAATTACCAAAATTACAGAAAAAGATAAAAAAAAAACAAAACAAAACAAAAAATGGTGAAGTTTGTTGAGTGAAATGAATTATTGAAAGAAAATTAATTGAACTAATAGAAATGTTAAAAAAAAAATGTCACATTTCAATATTTTTTTAATAATTAAATTCTCAGGGTTGTCGAAATTAAAACTTAAGTGATTTTTTTTTTATTAGACTTCTTTCGAAGCTTGTTACCTTGAAAAATACATTTTAAACCCTGTTTTTTTTTAAAAATAAATTGAAAATAAAACGCAATTAAAAAAATGTAATTGATAATTGAAACTTTAAAAACATATTAAACATTGAAAAATTACTTATCTCACAAATTAACGTCCAATAAAGTAGATCCAGTCTTCATACAGGAATTCGGTTATAATAAATATATCTTTCCCAAACCTTAAAAATTAAATTTTTTTTTTTTTCTTTTTTTTTTTTTTTTTTTTTGAGAGAGAGTTCTTTAAAATCGCTGGGGAATGCCGCCTAAAATTTTAAAGAAGTAAATTTTAGGAGTTTAGTGCCTTTCAAAGACGATTATCATAATTTATTATCATCATTTAATTTCCTTTTTTCCTCCCCCCCCCCCACACACCTTTCCACGTGGTTCAGTAGTTAACCAGTGCTCCTGTTGCTGTCAGTAAGCTATCTTTTAATTTCTAGTTAAAAGAATTTTTCATGAAATAGAATCAGCATTTTTAAAAATTATTTTTTTAGTTGTGTATATTGTATTTACTCTTTGAAGTTAAGGAGGGTTAAAAAAATTGGTGACACCTAGATGGTGACTTAGGCAAAAAAAAAAAAAGAAAAAAGACACTGCGATTTCGACCCTCACTAATAAAACTGCTCTGAGTGACTAGTTGGTAATTTTGCTAAGTCGTGGACCAAAGAGTTAAAAAAAGATTTCAAGAAATTCAACGAATTTTCATTTGGTCCAAATTTCAAAATTTTGCGAAATAATACATGATCAATTTCATTTTAGAGATATTTCTTTCAAAAGCCTTCTTTGAAAAAAAGAAAAAAAAGTATATTGTTCTATTAAACCTTTTACTGTTTAAATAATTTGACTTTGCTCGTTTTATTTTAAGAAAATATAAGTTGAAAAAGCATTTTCATTCAGTATTAGAAGATTTGTTAGTAAAAAAAAAACAGTCACCAAAAAGACAAGCGTATTTTTTAAAATTTTTACTCGCAATGTAGAGCCCTGCATACTTCTTTTCAAGTTAACTCTTTTGTAGTTTTGATTACAATAGATCTGAATGAATGAATCTTGTAAGGGAGGGGGCACTAAGCATTGCCCTGTTAGTAATGAATTTCTTTGGTTTCTTTTTATAACATGCTACATTTCTCTCTTGCGGTTAGAAATATCAGGACATTTTTTTCTTTTTTTCAACATCAGACTAAAAGAATCGTAATGAAGGAATCGGAAAATTAAGGTATTTTTTACCGATGCGATTCCGATTCCTCCCAAAATACACGATTCTTACGATTCCGATTCCGATTAATCGTCCCACCACTAGTTTCTAGTTTATCAAAATATGTCCAAAGAATGCACCAGTGCACATTGTTAGTAATATTATACATTGTTAGTAATATCATACATTGTTAGTAATATTATACATTGTTAGTAATATTATACATTGTTAGTAATATTATACAGCAACTCCTTGATGTTTTTCGGGTTTCTCACATTGCATCACATCTCTGTTATGACCACGTTGTTATTGATTGGATATCAATAGGTACACTGGTTATTACTACGAAGGACAATTAATGAGACATGTGCTGGGAGGGACTCAGTTCTGGAGCATGTTTCCTGGCTAAGTTCCGCTGTTCCCTCAGGTTTTAAACCCCTGCAGTGTTGCTGACTCTTCACAATTTCTGTGGGAGATTAAGCCGAGCCAGCATTCTATCTTGCTTAGTTACCAGTCTTTTCGGGCTAACCACTGTCAGTTTAATTTTTAAATCAGCAATGATTAATTTTATTTTTAAGTTTTAGCCAATTCATTGCACAGACAGAATTTCACTTGAGTACCCAAAGCTTTTTTAGAGACAATTCAAAGTAGAAAGATACCGGGTAACAAATGCCAACAATAATAATCTGATTTATTTGAAATGAATGCTGTTCAACAGCATGTAAAAGAAACCTTAAACTAAACATGATAATGGAACACGTTGCAAGCCTGTCTCTATTCTATTGTTATTTTTCTAGAAGTGTAAGCCATGTTTAGTTTCAGAAACGTTTCAGATGGTTCGTTGTTCTAAACAAGTCTTGAGAGGTGACTGGTTTGCAGTAGACAGTTCCACAGAGCAAAATATTCTTACCGTGCCGAGACGGAAAAAAACATGTGAAATTGCTCCAGAAAAGGTTTAATATTTATGAAGCAATTCTGGTTTCTGATTGGTTGGTAGCAGAATGTGAATTAATTCGATTCGTCAGTTTCTAGCAGCATCGTTTATAAATAGAATCGTCCGACTGTGGGATCATACCCCATTACAAGTTCAAAATATTGCAACAATTTTCATGGCAAATATTCATCTGAGCTTCAGTCTATGGCCCTGCCCTGCTAAACTTTCATTTAAAGCACTCGACTAGCTACAACCACTACCAATAAGTTCCCCTACTCTTTATCATCGCCTAAATCTAAGTACAAATTCCATGAAGAAAACTTTTTTCCAGAACTGCTCGCATGTGGAACTCTGTTCCGCTGGCCTGCTTTCCAGCTGACTACAACATGGTCATCTTCAAGTCAAATAACAAAAACAAGTTTTTGATGTCCCGCCTCCTAAAATAATCAAATTCTACCTAATTTCCACCACTAATGATAACTACGCTGTTGTCTCCATGACCACCTTACATGCATTAACCCCTTATCCTTGATCGACATGAAAGGTATGATTTGTCCCAATGGATCAAAGTTGCTTCAAAATTTGAAGATTATATTTTGATTTATTTTTTTTTTACTTGGAAGTCACCACTTATCAAAGCCTGGAAACCATTCTAGGATAAGGGTTAAGTGTTAGGTAGATGCTAAGACAACATGATTGGTTATATAACGATAAATGGCTTTCTTGGTCTTTTGGCTTAGGGCAAAGTGTAGTATCTGTTCTGATGCTGCATCTTTTCTGTCTTCTGCCAATAAAGGAGAAATCCTTCTAGATTGAGGCAATGAAAATTTTTGCCTCAATCTTGCCTCCCCCCTCCCATTTTTTTAAGCTGAATTTTTCTTGTATTAAAAATCAACCTTGCATCTGATTCTGCTCTTATGGGAGGTCGAGTGTATGGGGGGTGATAAGAAAAATTACATGAAGAAAGCTGGAGCATACGATGACTAAAATGTTGTTCACATAACAGCAACCAAGATGAGGACTAGTCTTTTTTTTTGTTCTTATTTAGAATTCAACCTAATTATTAAAACAGCTACAGAAAAATCATATGATGTACATACCCATCACTGAACGGAAATGTTGTATTCCAAACATCATTTCAATTGATCAAGTAATGTTATTTTTATTTAAAAAATCATTTTTAAACAATTTAAAGCAATTAATGTGAACTCCGTAGCAGTACAAGGCTGATCTCACAAGTTTGAATGATTGTGGACTTATGCACTTTTTTTTTCTTTTTTTTTTATTTAAGATTGTGATCTGAGACAGTCCCTATTTGCTTAATCATAAAATTTGATTTTCTTGGTTAAAAATAAAATTACTTGATCAATTTACGTGATTTTTGGAATGTGACAGATATGTACATCAAAGATTTTTCTATATTTTTGCCTTTTTAATTACTTGGAATTCTAAAGAAAAAAATTTTTTCTTTTTTTTTTTTTTTAAACAAAATGATGGAAGAAAAACAAATATTTTGGAAAAAAGTCTTTCAGCAATCCAAATTAATCTTGACTGATTTTTAAACCAGTGTCAATTAATATATCTTATCCATTTCTTTCTTTTCTTTTCATGTTTCTATGTTGTATGGTGTTTCTGCATTACTGTTTCTTTTGTAAGCGTTTTTGTTGGCCACAGAATGCAAGCACCGACCTGTTCTGTTTTAAGCAAGGGTAACAACTCCTTTTTTTTTTCTTTTTTTCTTTTTTTTGCATTATAATTCTTATTTTCGTTCCTCGTTTTTAGGTGCTGAAAGGCAGGATAAATTTACCAAGGCAACATCTAAGGTAAGAAGAAAACTTTCATTTTAATTTCTCTTATTTTCAGTAATTTATAATGTATAAATATTTAAGTTTAAATTCTTTTCATTATTTATTGTTGAATTTATTTTCTCTTCACTGATTATTTTTCTAGCCTTCAAGCTGGGATACTTCCAATGAATATAGTGACTTCAATGATACTATCTTAGATTAGGATAATTTGACCAATGACTCCCCACATTTTTCATAGTCTTGCGCTTAATTTGTTTAATTGTATGCTTACCTTTTTAGGAAATAATTCAGACTGTAGTATCTACTCTCTTTGGATAAGAGATCCTTCTTGAATGGGGTAATTTTTGTTTGTGTTCCAGTAAGAATTCCTTTTTTTTCTTTTTTTTTTGTGGGGACGATGGGGGAGGTAAGTCAATAGAAATTATTTTTTTAATACTTGTTGACAATTTGTTTTTCCATTTCCAGATCAACATACATTTTTTTTTAATTCTCTATTTCAGTTTTGCATTCTGAGATAAGTTTTTCTAATAGATTAGCAGGGGGTACCCGGCGTTGCCCGGGTGTTTGGAGGTAAATCAAAACTCCGGGGCGGGGGTAGGGGGGAGGGGTAAAATAAAAAAAAAAGTTTTGGTAGGTGAGTATGAGGATCGAACCTGAACTCTTGAGGCGAAGTTGGAAATTAAAGTGTGAAAAAAAAGAACGTGTGATGTTAACCATTGAGCCACCGCGAGATACTAACGGAAACACGTTTGAATTTATTTAATTACTTAGATTTGGCAGGTGCACTTTAATGACTTCATTAGGTCAACTTTGACTACGGGGTATTTCATTTACTGCGAGAACGCTTTTTTTTTTTTTTTTCCCCAAAATGTTGGGGATGGGGCAGCTCCCCTTGTCCAAATTGAATAGCTATTGTCTGATGTAAGGAAAATATTTCCACATTGATCAAAGCTGATTGCTTTTGGACATTTCCGGCGATGATGCCAGAATGAGTGTCGCTTTTATTATATGACAAAGCCTAATCCACGTGCGGCGAGCGACAAATGTTGAATACTTATCTTCCCGAAGTCGAGCAAATTAAATAGACAGGCAAGCTCCGTTGTTAACTCGGAGATATTATGATTTATATGTGATATAAAAAGTTTTAAGAAGTTGTGAGCCAACCGAGCGTTTCTCTGAAAAAAGCCTTTCTTGGACATACACAAAAAGTGAACATACATACACACATTTTTGCTTTTATATATATAGATAATGCCTTATTGATAGAATTATTTTCTAAGCAAACAGCAACAGCAGCAAACAACAAAAATAGCAAAGCAGAAAAAAACATTTTTTTGTAAAATACTCAATTTTCATTAGTTAAATATTAAATTTTATTGGTTATTGAGATCCCTTCAACCAATCAGAAACAGTTTCCATAGGAGCCTAGCACTTGTCAAATATTTCTATATAAGCAACAACCGAACACAGGTCTCCAAATGAACCTTTGCCACCCAGGACAAGGCCCACAGCTCTCCTTTATCATCAGTTGAAACAACTCGGACACTAGCAAACTACCCAAATTAACCCTGGTTGTTGAGTCAGAGAATCTATGGTCATCAGTATCAAGGATATAACCCAACTCATTAAAAAATACTTTGTCAGCAATCAATAATCGGCTATCAGAAAATGGATGATAACAAATCCATTATCATTGACAAAATTAATTGATAACCCCAACCGATTAATAAATCTCATTTCTCCCAGACCAGAGCTGGGCATTTGCAATCAAATCCCACACAATATTATCCCAAAAATAAATGACTGAGAATTATTGCTGTATCACTGCTGTTGTTTTTTTTATTTCAAAATGCATGATAAAACAGAAGTTTTCTTCAACCAAGTTTTATTTATCACTGAGCAGAGAATAATTCTCTTGTAATATAATTAATGAAAAATGACTAAGAGAACATTGTAACCAAATCAAATAATCTTAGTCAAATATTTTCCTTTAAAAACAATGACGGACGTCAAGGTGTTACTGCTAATATCATGGAGACCACTTATAGGACTTCAGTAAACTAAGCATACATTTTATCTGTTTAATAATTATTACATTAATTTCGAAGAAACTGCTTCTCTCAAAATATGTAGTCCCACAAGGAAGGTAGCAAAGACTTTCACTTTCTATCCATTAAGTCCACTCATTCCCTTTGCATCACTGTTGCTTCCTTAAAAGGTATAATTATTTTTAGGCTACTGTTTCTTACCTCACTTCTTCGTTTGTATTAATTTCAACATACTATGCTACATTAAAAAATGATAAATAATTCCTCACTTTCATTTACATTTTAAATGGCTTCCTGAATGTATTCAAAGAATAAGTGAATATTTGAGTGCTTTATTTTCAGGACTGCTCTCTGCCTATTAATAATACCTTTTAATCATTCCTCAGAATACTTGAATAAATTAACGAACACCTGATTATATTCAAAATGGCATCTTTTCCTGAATGCTATGCTCAGTGTACTAACTTCTTTGTGAACATTTTTTTATTTGCTTTGTGATTATCGATTTTGTTTTATAGATAAAAAAAAAATTGCCAGACATGTTTTCCTTTAAAAATAAGTAATCTTTATGTAACTCCAGTAACTTTTTTTTTTAACATTAAGATAAACACGCAAACATATTTAATGCTAGTGAATACTGTTCCAAAACTCTTCACTTAAAAACAAGACGGTTCCCACTTTTCAGTTAACAAATAAACAAACATATTTAGACCAGAAAAACAAGCACAAGACTGACAATGTATGAAACCCCAAGATTAAGTGAACCACCAGCGTGATATGTGCCAGGAATCCATATATTTTTTTCCTCTCGACTTCTTTTTCATCAAAGTTTCATATTTCCATTATGGAAGTGACACTGATCTTTAACTATTATGCACACAAGTATGCAAGACTACATTAAATTCGTCTACTAATGCTCTTTCTTTATGGTGACTTTTTTTTTTTTAATAAAGCCACACGAAAATGGTTACTGTCCTAACAAAGAAGTACATCAATAGTTACCTTTTGATAACAACATCTTTTAACCAAGAACAAATTTAACTATTTTAAATTAAATAAATTTTTTAAAAATTATTTCCTTTTCTTTAGACTTATTACTGAACAAAAAAAAAAAAATGTTTAATAGCTATTCACTAATGTTTCCTTTTTTTTTTTTTTCTAAAAACAAATGTCATTTACTAATACAAAATCGATTATTAACTTGGTACTTCTTCATTTTATGACTGTTTTCTTTTCATTTAATTATGGTATAGCTTGTGAAAATTGTCTTAGTCTAAAAGGATTTCTTATTACGAGAATTAATTGAGCATATCTTTGGAATTATTTACATTTCTGTTTTCCAACAGTCAGCATTATTTACATACACATACCTAGGACTTGAGAGAGTACACCTTCTTCAGTTAGGAATTCTCTTATTTTTGGAGGTTTACTATTAATTTTCTTACTGTTACAGTAAGAAATGGGAATCAGAAGTAACGAAATTCCCACTATTCTGATTGGGGTGGGGGATCACTGGATTGAAAAAAAGTTAAAATTGGTCCAGTCTAGAAGAACTTCTCGTTTGTGGAACGAATATAGAACAAGAAAAACATTTTCGATTAAAACATAAAATATTATGACTTTTGGAGACACCTTCGTTATTTTCTTGTTTTTTGTAATTACATGTAAACAATCAGAAAATATTAGTGTTGGGACGATTCCTATATTTTTTCCAATTCTGATTCCATGAAAACGTTGATTAACGATTCCAATACCAAGTACGATTCCAATTCCGATTCCCATAGAATTGTTGTTTTGAAATATACCATTATATAATCAAAAGTTTTTGTGTAGCGCGAAAAAGTGGAAATACAATTAAGGGAATTTCGCAAACGATTTGATGTTTTTCGTAAAATTTCTTTCATTGAAGATAAAAGTCAAAACAAATATTTTAACCATGAATTAACATGCACCATGAAATTAATAACAATCAATTTCAGGAGTTATTTTATATATCAAAAAATATAAAGAAAAAGTCATGACCAATTCAACAAAAATATAACCTCAAATTTCAAGAGGAATAACATGTTTTTAACTTTTGATATTCATTTTTTGTTTTATTTGCTCTTTATCTTCGATAACTCTTTAAAATTTAACATTTTTTTTTTTTTTTTTTTTTTTTTTGCAGCTTCAATCGCTAACTGATTTTTATTCCACTTTCTAGAATATTCTTATTTCTAAATGAAATTTAAAAATAACTAAATCTTTGATTAAATTTTCAGCCTTTTATATTCAATCATCTCAAATTATTCCTATTTATTTATTTGACTTTTTAAAAAATATTTTTAACAATTATTTTTTAAATCTAAATAAATTGGTTTCGTAAATGTTACCTTATGCTACAACAGAACATCGACCACTCTAATTTGTTTTTTTAAAGCTATTCAAGGTTGCTGACAATGAATCTGATTGGAATCCTAAACCCGGAACCATTAAAGTAAGAATATCTGCCAATACGTGCACAAAATTAATGACAGAAGACCTTGGCTTTCATTTGTCGAGGGAAATAGTCAATTTGGTCCAGGCTACCTGCCCGATACAATGATTATTTAGAAACCTCTTGACAGGTTTACTATTCTATACTTTCATCTTATGATTTAATAAACAAGATAATGTAAAAACCGTATTTAACTTGAAAATCCTATTTAAAAAAAAAAAAAAGTACCATTGTAGAAGTAAAAAAAAACAAAAAAAAACAGTAAAAGTCCCTGCCTCTGTAACTCTCTGCTGCTGCTCTATTTCCTAAATTGATAACCTTTGCGTCCCCACCCCCACCACATATAGAAATTTTATTTTACTAACTTCCCTTTCTCTCTTTTTCAAAATTCTCTTTATAAATTCATTTTTTTTTTTTTCTTTTTCCAAATCTGAGGAAAATCCAAATCGATACCCTTTTTCTCTTTTGTTCCCTTCCCAAACCAGAGAGGTGTCTGCACTTTCAGACCCCAGAAAATACCTTTTGACAGCTTGTTATTCACACTTCCCATTGACAATAACAACCCCTGCTACAAAAAATCTTCACAGGATCACAGGTCATATCTGTTATCATATGAGCGTCTGTTTACAATTATATATTGCGTTTCCAATCTCGCAATATCATTAAATATCTGAATATACCAGCAAGGTTAGTCTATTTCTCCCAGGATTCTTAATATTGCAACCGTCTTCCTTATCTGTAAATGTACATGCGTGAGCATATTTTCATACTTCTGCAGTTTATGAACCATGCTACTTTTTTATTTTAGATAGGATTTTCAAGTTAAATACAATTTTTTACAGTATCTTTCATTTATTAAATTGTGAGGTGAAAGTACAGAATAGTTAACATTATTTCAACACAGTCCATAAACTGCAGAAGTACCAAATGTAATTTCCTTGAGAAAAAAAAATAAATAAAAGAAAAAGTAAAATCTCCCCGACCTCCATTTATCTGTAATCTGTTAATTTATATGCGTAAGTATTAATTCTGAAGTTTACAAACTGTTCTGAATTATGTTATTATTTACAAACGCATTCTTATTATACTTTCACCTAATAATTTAATAAACAAGATAACGTAAAAATTGAATTGAACCTGAAAAATCTGGTGATTTTGCCCATTCGGCAAAATCGCCATCCTTTCAAGATATTTGCATACGGGACATAAGCACTTCTGACTATAAATACCAATACACATGTAAACATTGAAATTGTTTAATATATCTCAGTAATGGCATACATAAAAAGAACTTAACAAGCTCAGAAAGAATCTTTTTAAATGGTTAAAATCCGATGAAAATTAAGGAAGTTATGACTAT